>NC_086246.1:30930000-31302500 GCF_036321145.2 Pelmatolapia mariae | reverse complement strand
ATAGGCCTGAACCCCCTCAGTGAGATCATTAACAAGACTGGCTACGGATACCGACTACGAAACGGAGCGGTTGTCAGCCACCTCCTGTACATGGATGACATCAAGCTGTATGCCAAGAGTGAACGAGACATCGATTCACTGATACACACTACCAGGCTATACAGCAATGACACTGGAATGTCGTTCGGACTGGAGAAGTGTAGTCGGATGGTAACAAAGAGAGGGAAGGTAGTCAGAACTGAGGGGATTGAACTACCAGAAGGCAATATTGCAGACATAGAGGACAGTTACAAGTACCTGGGGATCCCGCAGGCAAATGGGAACCATGAAGAGGCCGCTAGGAAAGCTGCAACCACCAAGTACCTGCAGAGGGTCAGGCAAGTCCTGAGGAGTCAGCTGAACGGTAAGAACAAGATCCGGGCCATCAACACCTACGCCCTGCCCGTGATCAGGTACCCTGCTGGGGTAATAGGCTGGCCAAAGGAGGAGATAGAAGCCACTGACATAAAGACAAGAAAGCTCCTGACCATGCATGGAGGGTTTCACCCCAAGTCCAGCACCCTGAGGCTGTACGCTAAGCGGAAGGAAGGGGGCTGGGGACTGGTGAGTGTCAGCACCACAGTCCAGGATGAGACAAGAAACATCCACAAATACATCACGAAGATGGCCCCAACTGACAGCGTGCTCAGTGAATACCTCAGGCAGCAGAAACCCAAGAAAGAGGAGGAAGGCGAGGAACCATCATGGAAGGACAGGCCCCTGCACGGTATGTACCACCGGCAGATAGAGGAGGTGGCTGATATCCAGAAATCCTACCAGTGGCTGGACAAAGCTGGACTGAAAGACAGCACAGAGGCACTAATCATGGCAGCACAAGAACAAGCTCTGAGTACAAGATCCATAGAGGCTGGGGTCTATCAGACCAGGCAAGACCCCAGGTGCAGGCTGTGTAAAGATGCCCCAGAGACAATCCAGCACATAACAGCAGGGTGCAAGATGCTAGCAGGCAAGGCATACATGGAACGCCATAACCAAGCATAGTGTACAGGAACATCTGTGCCGAGTATAACCTGGAAGTCCCGAGGTCAAAATAGGAGATGCCCCAAAGGGTGATGGAGAATGACCGAGCTAAGATCCTGTGGGACTTCCAGATACAGACGGACAAAATGGTGGTGGCTAACCAACCGGACATAGTGGTGGTAGACAAACAGAAGAAGACGGCTGTAGTGATCGATGTAGCGGTTCCGAATGACAGCAATATCAGGAAGAAGGAACACGAGAAGCTGGAGAAATACCAAGAAATACCAAATACCACATCCTCTCCACATCGAGAGGATGTGGAGGGTGAAGGTAACGGTGGTCCCCGTGGTAATCGGAGCACTAGGTGCGGTGACTCCAAAGCTAGGCGAGTGGCTCCAGCAGATCCCGGGAACAACATCGGAGATCTCTGTCCAGAAGAGCGCAGTCCTGGGAACAGCTAAGATACTGCGCAGGACCCTCAAGCTCCCAGGCCTCTGGTAGAGGACCCGAGCTTGAAGGATAAACCGCCCGCAGGGGCGAGATGGGTGTTTTTATATATATATATATAATACCAATAACTCTAATGTTGTCTGTGATGTGATCATATTTATCTGACATTTCATCCAGGCACAAAAAGAATTTCCAAAAGCAAAATAAACACTAACGACTAACACTGCATCACTCTAAAGCTAAGATGTAACCCTGAAAAACAACTGAAAAGCTATTTGTTATGACACAGTTTTATATGACTGTATTTATGAACAACATTGTCGTACATGTTGAAGCAGGAAAATGTTGATGGATTCCTACAACCTGAATAAACTTGTGTCATTGCAACAGTTTGTGTTTAATATCAATCAATGATATGGATGATCAACCATGCTGATTTTATTAAATGCATGTTAATATTGTCCAGTGACCTTCAAGCAGCTGCTGCTGCTATAGTTTTCTTATTTGTTATACTTCATTTGTCCACTGGATCAGTCTGTAGAGGGTGTCCTGATTCGCGATATTGAGAACCAAAACAAAATATCAGAGGCCCAGAAGGATGCAATCAGATGAAGAGTTTATTGACAACACACGCGTGGGAAGAAGCACACAGCATCACATCTGCGAGGTTCTTCCCCAAACATACACAGAGAATGGTTTTTATAGCATCGGAGTATAACGCCTCCTCTTGCGTTCTATAACATATTTTTGTATTTCTAAGAACATCATTTGCATCTTGTACAGACAATGATCAATTTTTAGAGCCAAAGTCAGACACAGAAGTTCCTCTTTCTAGCATCTTCTTTCCAAATATGGCGATGATTTCAGACCCCTCAAGTCCCCATGGACTTGTCTTCTTTTTAGCACATCTTTGGTCACTTGTTACCAAGCAAACTCACTTGCAACAGGTTACAACAAGAAGCTGAATGCATTCGGGCCTCTGCTCAGGCCTGTTCCTAGATTATATGTATTATATGTGTTTTGTAAGCATGTATGCTGTTTTAACCTTAATGTTGTGTGTGTACACAATGATTATGGCTGCTCCTGTAGTACAAATGTCAACATATGATCATGACAACACCTGTAACACAAGTTTCAATGCAATGCCAACAGCTTCAACAAATGCTTTGATGAAATGATGATTAATGCAATGATAATGATGATGGTTATGAATAGTAGCAGCAAAATATTTCCCTCATCCTGACAAGGGTAGTGTCTTTCCTGAGTGTGAAACATTAAAAACATTAATGCAGACCTTATAAAATGTTCTGTTCTTCAAAGGGAACCAAAACTACACTTCTCCCACTGAAAACGCTCGGTCCAGATGAACAGAATCAACAATCAGGGATTTCCTTACCTGGATCATTGAGTTTGCATTGAGAATATGAAATTTAAAGTCCTTCTCCTCATATACAAGATCTTGAATAATCAGGCCCCATCTTATCTTAAAGACCTCATAGTACCATATTACAGCAAAAGAGCTTTTTGCTCTCAGACTGTACCTCCTCGGGTATGTAGATGTCAGAGCTCAGGAGGGACTCAGACGCAGATTGGAATCACAGAGATCAGTTAGTTCATTTTCTCACACCGAGTGCAACTATGTACAGGTGAAGGGAAAGGGGGTTGGGGTCTCCAGGGGTCACAAAGGTAGTGAGGGCAAAACACAAGTGGGTTATTCACACACGGGGCTTCTCCTCCCAGGGATTCCTCTTCACGCTCACACCACACCGACTCACCACACTCACAACAGATCAGTAGCAGGTCCTCAGGCTGGGCATGCAGAGTCTGGCATGGAGAGAGGAGATTAGTATTAAAATGGTGATTGACTGAAGACTGCTCCGATGGTCTCTGGAGCAGTCTTAATTATGCTCTAAAATGTTTTCCTCTGTGTTGCTGTGCAGCTGGAGAACCACACAAAGAGGCAGTAGCACAGGATGCTCTCAACAGAGCAGAGGCACACCAACAGTTTTTAAGAGGTACTGTTTTTCCAGAGGACTCTTAGGAAATGTCTCTGCTGGGCCTTCTTTGTCAGCTATTTCATGTTCACATCCCAGGCCAAGTTCTCCATGATGTGGACTCCCAAGAAACAAAAGTCTGGCACCTGCTCTACATGGTCCCCACTGATGTAAAGTGGTTGAATGTCAATTTTTCCTTTTCCTGAAATCCACGATGAATCCTTGGTCATACTTGTGTTTAGGATCAGGTTGTTGTTGCTGCACCACACTGTCAGTTGTTGGCAGACTCATCCCCCCCAGAGATGAGCCTCACCTCATAGTTGTGTCAGCAGGAGGCTCAGCAGACAGCCCTGGGGAGAGCCGGTGATGATGCTGACGGCTGAGGAGGTGTGAGGGCCTGTGTACAACCCGTCAGGAAGTCCTGAATCCAGAAACAGCTGGAAAAGGGGAGTCCCAGGTCTGCACAGTTGCAAACGAGTCTGTAAGGAAAGATGGTATTAAAAGCTGAGCTGAAGTCAATGAAGAGGAGGCATGGTGGTCACAAGGGACACTGAAACACTTTATCTTGGATTTAGAGTTGGTTGTGGTTCCTCGGTGTGTCTGTGCTGAGTTGTGTAAAGAGTGTCCTCCTGTTGGAGAAACACTGACTGTTGAACAGATAGACATGCACAGACTGAACTGTCTCTTTCACTCAGAAACATGTTTTCAGATTCATGAATTCAGTCAGTTGATGTTTTAAACTGTTCTAAATGATTCCTTGTAAATTTATTCCTCTTCAGTCCTTTAAAGATGGAAGCCACCATTCTTCCAGGATCCACATGTTGTTTTTCTGTCTTTTCCCACTCAAACCTTCACAGTGAATCTCATGTTGTGTTTCTCTGAAGCTCAGTTCAGCTGAGTTGATTCACTTGTCAGCTGCAGTTATTTTGCTGCAGATGAGACAAACTTTGACATCAGAGGAATCACTGAGATCCAACAATTAATTTACTGCTCTGAGACAGTCATGAAAAAATATGTTCTTATAATTCTTATGAGATAATATTGTTCTAATAGTATATTTTAAAATATATGTACACTTATATGAATGCACTTATTTCAAAAGTGTCACAACGGGACTGAACGGACTCATTAGCCATTTAAATCAGCTGTGTTGGTTCAAGGACACATCTAAAACCTGCAGGGACACCGGCCCTCGAGGCCTGGAGTTGCCCACCCCTGTTATAAAGGGACTGGAACACTGTCGGGTGATGAGCCACAGGTGTGTGATTGCGACCAGGTGCGTGGGCCAAGGGCAGGAGCCCACAGGTGAGCTCTGCCCAGGCAGAGGGAGGAGGAAAAGAGAGGGAGGGAAAGAGCAGGAACAAAATCAAAACAAAACAAAAACACATGTAGCCATACTGAGCCGACTGGGTAGGCACAGGGACCCTGACAAAAAGCTCTGTGAAATATTCACTGTTTTTTGTAATATCCTTATTTTTATTTTAAAGGGAGAAGCTTCAGGATATTTAAGTAAAGCTATCCTGTGTCTCCAACTACTCAATGGGTATGTTTTTCTTAAACCCCTTTTAGAAATTATGGCCCTACCTGCATTTCAGTATTCTGCAAACCTCAGGTTTAAGAGGATGAAGCCTCTAAATTTTATTTTGAGCTGTTAATGAGTCATTGATGTCCAGTGATCGCTGTGTCATGACAATGATGAGAAACACAATCATACAATTTATTGTCCCAAAAATCAGAACAGAAATGGGGGAAAAGGCTTTTAAATACACTGCCCCTGCTTCCTGGAATAATCTGCAGAAGGAACTGAAATTATCAGAATTGGTTACCTTGGGAGAGTTTAAGTCTGTCTTAAAGGAACGAGAGAATAACATTTTTACTCAGTGTGATTGTTTTTAATGTACTCTTAATTGGATCTGTTATTGTATATTTTTCAAATGTTGGTATGGGATATTGTATTTGTTTTAAATGTTATATACTTATGTGGTATGTGTATTTTGACTTTTGTTGCCATGATGCCAGGTCTCTCTTGGAAATGAGATTTTTAATCTCAATGACATTTTTCCCTGGATAAATAAAGGAGTAATAAACTGATCATACAAGACTGATTATTCATGTCAAATACCACAAATGGAAAATGAACTTACATCTAACTGGCATGTCAGTGTTTTAAAAACAAGGTTCTGCAGATTAAAATGTGCTGACTTGCAGTAAATTGGTATGTGAACCTGACCTGACCTCTAGATCACTAAACTGGGCTCTACGTGACCGACGATGATCAGCTGTTTCCTATGAGTTGCAAACATGAACTGTGATGGCCTACACTAACTGTGGTTAGTCCTTCCGCATTCTGTCCTAAATCTATTGATCCTTCTTTGTTTGGACTAGTGTCTGGTTTGTTGTAATTATTATGGAGGAAAAAGTCAGATCAACATGGAATACAAAATCACTGCAGTTATTGAGAAAATGTCCACAAGTGTGGAACACGAAATTAAAGTTTCAGATGTTTTTTTTACTGAGTGTGTTTTCAAAGTGAGCTATGTTGGAACTTGTGTTCCATCTGCTAGATATTTGTATTGGTGAAACCTTGCAGTGAAAAGTAAACTGACTACAGATTTTCATTCTTCACATTTGGGCCATTGTGTATATCATGGTATTTATTGTTGTTAGTGTATTTAAAGAATTATTATTATTACCTTCTATTTTTCTATTTCTATTTTTATTTAAATCGTTTATATTTTCTCTTTCTCAATAAAAACATTTTCAAAGTCTACAGAAGTGGTTTCATCTTTCTGCCACTACAATGGCGCCATCGTGTGGACACCTGCAGCACCTACAAACAGAGCTGAGAAGAAACTACAGGAAGTGTTAAAAATGAAAGTATCTTCAGTTGGGACGCTCTGCTTTGCTTCTCAGGTATGTTATGACTTGTTTTAAAGATGTTTTGAGGTCAGAGACTCATGCCGTTACATCGAGTTTGTGTTTCATAACAGAACATCGTCGTGTTATAAGCTCATATTCAGTTATTTTCGCTTTAAACTTGATCCACACAGTAAACTTTCCATATATGTGCAAGATATGTGGCTCTAACGTTACACGGTATTTGCTTAAATACACTTGTTCGTGCAGACATAGAAACCATGAAATGATGTAAATGTTTAAAGAGAGACAAATGTCCCGATTGTAACTTATGTGATTTATGTAATTTATGTAACTGTAACGTAAGTGATTTACTTTTTCTATAAGTCATATCTATATGGCTGCCGCCCTTTGTCCCATTACAAGGCGTGAGCGAATCCTTTACGAAGGCCAAACATGGATGTGTTTGACTTCCTAGTTCAAACTGCAGAAAGAGTTTAAATAGTGAAGTAATATGATTTAAGATCAATAAATAAAAGCTACAGAATACGATATGAAAACAAGATGTCAACAACAAAGAGAGAGTTCATGTTTTATATTGTTTGTAAAATCCTGGAGATCAACCAGTAATTATTCAACTGTTGTCCCAGAATATTTCTAATAAATGCAGAAATAAAACAGACCTGTTCACTTAGAGCCTTCATCATTAACAGTACAGCAGCCAGAGTCCACATCACTGTTTTATAAATGACATGGAAGGATAGTTTAATAGAAACTACTTGAAAGTGAACAGGGGAGGAGTTTTTAACAAGAAAATACATTTTTAAATACTAACATTTAAGTCACCAGTCAAAGAAACCTGGAGAATTATTGCATTAAAAATTAGAAAAACATCGGAATCCTTAAAGAAAATATAATGATCTGGTGGATGGCTCAACACTTTTGCACTGTGCTGTATAACCAACTCTCATTTGACCGTAAAATACATTAAAAATCACAATACCTGTTTGATACAAAAATTTAATGTTAGTTTTTTCTTTAAATATTAAATTATGTTATGACATGAGAACCACAGATGATGTCTTCTTCCTATTCAAAGTATCTCATGAATATTTAAAGTAGTCATGTTTCAGCTATGTTACAGACATAATGATTACCTGCTCTCCTCGCTCTCTGGCCTTTGTCCCTCACTGATATGATGGACTGAAAACCACTAAGCAATAAACATTTAGTAAAAAACAAAAGGAGGGACTTCCGGTGTCAAGGTTCTTTATTTGTCACATGCATAGTTATACAAGTATAACACACAGTGAAATGTATCCTGACACGCTCCTCGACATGTGCAAAAAAAGGGGGGGTAGAGGAATAACATATATACATAGGTGTGTGTGTGTGTAATTAATATATATCTATATCTATATATATATATATATATATCTATATCTATATATATATACATACATATATACACATATATATACATATATATACATATACATACACACACACACACACACACACACACACACACACTGGGTGAATGTGCAGTAGTAGCAGCAAGCAGGTGAATTCTGTACATTAATAAGAATAGACATCTGACTATTTTACAGAATAGACAATATAAACATATTTAAAGTTAAAGGAATTTGAAATGTACATTGTGCCTGGGTTTAGAGTGTCTGGAAGAGAGTCCTGTCTCAGTCAGTTATAGATGATGTGAGAGGGCGGGTGTGTGTGTGTGTGTGTGTAGGTGTGTGTGTGTGTGTGTGTGTGTGTGTGTGGGGGTGGGGGTGTTGGTTTAGGGCCCGGATGGCTTGGGGATAGAAGCTCCTCTTGAGTCTCTGTCTTTGCCCGGATGATGCGGAACCTTCTACCAGATTGTAGGAGTTGGAACAGTTTGTTGCCAGGATGGGACGGGTCCTTCAGTATCTGCGCTGCTCCAGTCCGGCATCTCCTGGTGTAGGTGTCCTGAAGCGGGGGGAGAGCAATCCTGCAGCAGCGTTCTGCTGTACGGATCACTCTCTGGAGAGCTTTTTGGTCCTTCACACAGCTGTTCCCAAACCACGATGTCATGTTCTGTGTGAGGATGCTCTCCACAGCGCCTGTATAGAAGATCCTGAGGATCTTTGGAGAGACCCTCAACTTCCTCAGTTGTCGTAGGTAGGTGATACAGGCGCTGCCTAGCCTTTTTGGTCTGGACCTGAATGTGGGCAGCCCATGTCAGGTCTGAGGATATGTGGACACCAAGATACTTAAAGGACTGCACCCTCTCCACTGGAGCTCCATTGATGATAATGGGCTTGTAGTCTCTGTGCTGACTCCTTCTGAAGTCCACCACCAGCTCCTTGGTCTTGCCGACGTTCAGCTGGAGGTGGTTGTCCTGGCACCACGATGCCAGATTCTTCACTTCATCCATGTAGGCCACCTCATCGTTGTTGGAGATGGCGCCCAACACCACTGTGTCGTCAGCAAACTTCACAATGGTGTTGGAGCCGTGGGTGGCCACACAGTCTGAAGTGTAGAGGGAGTAGAGCAGTGGCGAGAGGACACACCCCTGTGGTGCTCCTGTGTTGATGGTGATGCTGTCGGAGACACACCTACCCACCCTCACCACCTGAGTTCTGCCAGTGAGGAAGTCCAACACCCACGCACACTGACGGCTGTTGAGTCCCAGATCCCTGAGCTTTGTGAACAGTCTGCAGGGCACTATTGTGTTAAACGCTGAACTGTAATCAACAAACAGCATTCTCACATAGTTACCCTGTTTCTTGTCCACGTGGCTGAGGGTGGTGTGCAGGACGTGGGCGATGGCGTCCTCAGTGGATCTGTTGGGTCGGTAGGCGAACTGGAGCGGATCTGTGGTGTCTGGGATGGAGGAGGAGATGATGTTCTTCAGCAGCCTCTCAAACACCTTCATTACTACCGAGGTCAGTGCAACTGGCCGGTAATCGTTCAGGGATGAGGGTTTGCTGTTCTTGGGCACAGGGATGATGGTGGATCTTCTGAAGCATGTGGGGACCACAGACTTCGCCAGGGACTCGTTGAAGATGTAAGTGAACACACCTGCTAGCTGGTCAGCACAGCAGCGCAGCAGACGGCCGGTGATGCCGTCTGGCCCCGCCGCTTTCCTTGTGTTCACTCTCCTCAATGCCGCTCGGACGTCATGCTCCGCGATGCTGGTCACTGGTCTCTCGCTGATGACGTCACTGTCCTCGGTAGTCAGGCAGTAGATAGCATTAGCCGCCTGGCTAACCTCGAAACGGGCGTAGAACTGGTTCAGCTCATTGGTGAATACAGAGTCGGCGTTGATCGGCGCAGTGTCCCTGGGTTTGTAGTCCGTAATGGTGCGTAGTCCGTGCCACATACTCCGTGTGTCACCCTGGTGGAAGCGGGACTCCACACGCTCCCGGTACCGGCGTTTGGCATCTCTCACCGCGCGCCGTATGAGGCCGCTTTGTAGGCGCTCATATCACCAGTGGCGAGACCCGCGTTGTAGGTGGCGGTCCTGGCGTTTACTGCAGTGCGGATCGATCTGTCCACCCACGGTTTCTGGTTTGGGAATGTGGTGACTCTCGCAGTGGGGATAATCTCCTCCGCTAGCATATTGACGAAGCATACTGCTACTTCCGTAAACTCGTTGATGTCGACTGCGCATGCTCTGAACATGTCCCAGTTGACGTCGTTGAGTGCGTCCTGTAGCGTAGCTTCTGATTGGGCAGACCACCGTTTCACCTCCCTTGTGGTTACTTCTTCCCTCCGTATGTTTTGTTTATACTGGGGAATGAGGAAGATGGCGTTGTGGTCAGACTTCCCAAAAGCCGGGTGTGAGACAGCTTTGTAGCCCTGCTTGTATGGCGTGTAGCAGTGATCCAAAATTCGATCCCCCCTCGTTGGACACGAGACATGCTGGTAAAAGTTTGGCATGACTTGTCTGAGGTTCGCTTTATTAAAGTCTCCTGCTACAATGAGGGCTGCGCCTGGATCCTTGTTTTGAAGCGAACTCAGCACATCATGTAATTCGGACAAAGCCATACCTGTGTCCGCTTGGGGTGGGATGTAGACCACCGTGGCGATGACCGAGGTGAACTCACGGGGCAGATAGAAAGGGCGGCACTTAATGCTCAGGAATTCCAGATGTGGCGAGCAGCTGCTGGAAAGAGTAGAAATGCTCCTGGCATCACACCACTTTCTGTTTACCATGAAGCACACTCCTCCACCTTTGGTTTTGTTCGACTCTGCTGTTCTGTCCGCGCGGAGCACAAAGAATGAATCCGACGGAGTTACGGCCTGGTCCGGCACGGTGAGGGTCAGCCATGTCTCCGTGAAGCACAGAATGTTGCAGTCCCTCATGTCACGTTGGAAGGTGACTCTTGCTCTTAGGTCATCGAGCTTGTTCTCCATGGATTGTACATTGGCCAGTAGGATACTGGGCAGTGGTGCGCGATGCGCCTGCTGTCTCAGTCTGTTCCTAATGCCAGCGCATTTCCCCCGGCGCTTCTTTGTTCTTCGCCTCGGATGAGCGGCCCGTCCTTTGTTGTTCTCCGCGCCGTGTAGAATCTCTGGCGGCCAGGATGGGTCGGGTTTAAAAGTGTCCAAGATTAGATGTGCAACCTTGTCACCGATGTTTATAAGTGATCTGCTGTCGTATACTAAAAGACTAGAGGATTTTGGAATGTAAACCAGTGCAAAAAATAAGTAAAAAACAAGAAAAGTGGATAGTCGGAGCGGAGCGGTCAGGAAGGCGTCTGGACGTGGCCGCGCCATCTTTAAGCGTGTCATGTAGAGGGAGAACGTATGTGCGAAGGCTCCCGGTCCATATCTTAAAACTATTCCAAAAACGTCTTGCCTCCGTGAAGTCTACTGCTGGGGATAACTTTGAGCGGCTGACAGTAGTGGAGGCTACGGACCCAGATCGATCGTCGCACTGAGGAGATGACCTGGAGAACCGCTCACGGAGAGCTAATCGCCGCATATTGAATATTCCCGAAGGCAGCGAAGATGGTAAAGACCCCATGAAATTTATCTCAGACGTCGTAATGGAAATGATGGTGTTACATCCTGTGAGGCTGTGGGAGTGTGTGGGTGGGGTGTTTGCCCGCTCTCTCCGCCTCCTCCTCTCTTGCCACTCCTATCCCTGCTGTCTCTCTCACTCGTCTCTCTCCCCAGGACACAGCTGCTTTTGATTAGCCTCGTTTGCCATCTGGGCCCAGTCAGCAATCACCTCTGAGGCTATATAAGCTGGGGATTGTTACGAAAAAAAAAAAATATTGTTAGTGCTTATTGTTACTTGTTTTTAATATAGTTTGCTTCCAGTTGAAGAGAGGGCCAACTTTGAGTATAAACTAGGTCGGAGGCTGACAAGAAACTGCATGCTTTTGCAGAGCACAGGAGGTGCAGACAGAAAGTGAAACTAAGAAGAGTGCACTCCAGATCGAAACTGTTTGTGACGTATAGCAGAACTATATATACGCCAAGGGCGTAGATTTGGTTTTGGCATTGGTGGGGACGGATGATTCAACCACTGAACTCTGCCCTGTTTCTTTCTTCTTTTTTTTTTTCCTTTTTGTCTTCGCTTCTTGATAAAAAAAGGAGAAATATACTTGCCTACATATGCTATTCTACATGCTTTTAAACCATTTAAAATTACAATTCATAGTTTTATATGTGAATTATATAATGTTAAATTACTATTAAACAAATGACTAAGTATTTTAGACTTTAGTTTACTTCAGCCATATTCCATATAAATCAGGTATCATACAAAAATTTAAATAGCTTCAAATACAGTCATGACAATAAAAGAATATGACTTTAAGGACTTAACAACATTACTTCAGTTACAGTACACCAACATCTCTTATACATTAGCACTAAGGGAACACTGAATGACCTGGTGGTTTTTGTCCATAAAACTACTCATCTAAGATTACCACAAAGTAAAAGATCTCTCAGCAAAATTATGCAACATTTTAGGCACACTATTGCCTCGATCAAATCAGTGAGCCGGGATTTTTTATTCTAAACATGAACTACTGTTACAGCAACAGACATGGACTACTGGTGCCCCACACAACAACTCAATGTCCACTATGTGAAGGAGCCAAACACATGCCTTCTCCTGTTAATCTATAGCACCAAATCATCAGTCAGTCACCTTTGACCTCGCCTCTTCACCTCTGTCTGAGCTACAACATGGCAGAGCTGCCTCTGTCACCTGATAAATAACAGTGAGACATTCCAAATACATGCAGTCACACATGTGCTTCAAATACAGTGATGAACCACCAAGTCATCATCCAATTCCACCTGTGATCTTGTATCACCATTGCTCTCTGAGCTTTGTGTTGGATCGTCTGTCACCTGACAAATAGGACATACATGACAATAAGAATAAAATGGGTAGCTGCTTCAGTGTTTCTGTCAATTTGTGCAAATCTTGACTCATCAGTAATGTTTGTAGGGTGAGTGCATTTTTAAAACAATTTGTGCAAACTGCACTACAAGGTGGAATATTTGCAAAATCATGACTGCCTCATGATATTTTGTCTCAAAAATTAACCCTATGAATATGTCAGTACCATTAGGATGAAATTATTGTGTCCCCAACATTTTAACGTTAGACATATAATTTTAACAGCCTCTGTAAACTAATATCCTGGCTTGCTCGAGGCTGCCATTACTGTGTAATGTAGTGTGTAATGTATTTGCTTATATTGGTTTTAAAAAATCCTTCTATATATATCTTCTATCTATACCTTATATCTACCTTCTATATATAACACTTATCGCATGCACCAAGTGTTTTAGTTCAGGCAATAATTGGTGGCACTAAAATCACTCTTAATAAAACTTATTCACTGCAAATCCACACAGAGCACCTCTAAAAGACCTAATTCCCCTAAGGTAAGAGCCCAGCTCAGGGATTGCACATTGCCCGAATAAAATTGCACCAGCCCAGTAGAAATAAAAATAAACCCGGCATAAAAAACAGTTTTAAAAGGTGACCCTACTCTAAAACCAACTTGGGAGAAAAACGCAACAAAAAGGAGAAGGAGGAAAAAACAGTGACAAATTCACATGTGCAGCCTGTCCTGCAGGAGGCAATACAATATAAATTAGATTGTAGTGCATAAATAGACTTTTTTTTAATGTCAAATATATTAAGTTAACATACCTCTAGCAGGCAACTGTGTTTGCTGCACACCTGGCTTGTCTTCTAAAATCACTACTAAAAACATCAAATACATTTCAACGAATTAAAAAAAAAAGCACTAAAAGAAAAACAGCCTGTACCTCGAACCTCTGCTGTAGAGGTTTAAAACAACCGTTTGTGTAGAAGACAATTAAAACTTCTCAGGCTCTTCACCCACTCACGCAACCACTGTTCACAGCCGCTCATCAGTGCAAATGACAGAAGAAGAGCGCCTGTTGCTACTTCCTCTTTTATACCCTCCCTTGGGTCCCCTGGGTCCTAAAGCCTTCCCCATTACATGTATATAGCCTATTTAAAATCTAAAACTTAACATTGTCCGTAGCCTACTGTTGTTACCACTGTCCTGCTTGAAATGTAATGAGAGAAACTGGTTATTTTGTCCTATGTGTATGTGCCGATATTGAACCCAAGGTACTAACTAGCTAACTGGCTGGATGCCCATTAACCTTATAACTCCTGTTGTGTGTGTGTGTGTCTGTGTACACAGAGACAGCCAGGTTCATAATGGATATGAGGAAGTTTTTTCAAAAAAAGGAGCCACATTTAGGTAAAAGTGTAAGATCAAATGATCCCTCAATAAAGGATAATGTTGGATAAGTGTTTCAATATTTATATCTTTATTAGATGTACATGTGGTTTGGTTATTTGCCTTATGGTTGAAAGTACACTGAGAGAGGACTTCATTTTTTATTAGTGATCTTAATAGTATTTTTTTTAATCTAACTGAATACAATCTATTTGTGTATGATTGTCAGTCCAAAGAGGGAGAGAGGAAAGAGGGGAACCTGAGGAGAAAGTACAAGGTCAGGAAGAACCAGGCAAGAAAACAGACAGCTGACAGGCAAAACAGAAACTGTTAAACTGGCAAAGAAAAAAAAACAAACAAATTTTACTCGTACAGTCTGGAAGTTGTGTTCTCCCTATATTAAAGCTGCTATACAGAATCTGCAAAACAAACTGGGTCGTCAGCCCTGGCACTGCATTACCATATTGAAATTCAGTCAGAGGAAGTCAAGGTTGCCAAAAACTTTTTGAAGTTCAAGAGTGAGGCTGGTGCCATTCCAGGTATGTTAACATTGTACAATCTTCTGGATAATCAGATCTTCCCCACACTGAAAACTGTTATTCAGGTTGCCCTAACAAACCGAGTTAGCAGCTGTAGCTGTGAAAGGTATTAGTGTCTTGAGTCAGCTCCATACCTGGCTGAGAAGGACCATGGGTCAAAGCAGACTCCAGCACCTGGCTGTGATGTCAGTTGAGAAAGAGATGCTTGAGAGACTTGACCACCAAAATGTGATAGACAGATTTACCAACCTCAAGGTGAGGCGACATAGGTTAAAAGAAAAGAAAAAAAATCTTCAGAGCCATAGTAGTATCTGCAGTAAAGATCTTTTCATACATTGTATACATTGTACCATAGGCCAAGGTGTCTCAATTTTTTTTATTTTTTAATAATATTTTGTACATTTCAAGGACTCTTCTGTTTTTTGGAGTGTATTTTTTATGTATCTGTATTAGAGATGGACCGATCCGATATTACGTATCGGTATCGGTCCGATATTACGTATCGGTATCGGTCCGATACTGACCTAAATTACTGGATCGGATATCGGCGAGAAATAAAAAATGTAATCGATCCATTAAATATCAAAAAAACACCTCACAAAACTTGCGACACGGCGTAACTCGGCTCATAACCGTAGCACGTCAGAGCAGTATGCGTCACGTGATAGAGCGGCTTTGTGTATTTGGAGCCTCGCTACCAAACCAGCATTTCATCTCCGAGAAAGTTATCCCAGAGAGAAGTAAAGCAAGTGTGTAAGTTCATCTCTGAATGTTTGTAAAGCGTTCCCACGTTAAGCTTAACAACCGATATATGGAGCCTCTTCTCTCTCCCTCCCTCTCTTGCTGCTACTTCAATCGTGAAACTGCTTAATGATCAGCTGATCGGCTTTTCTGTCGCGAGTCCGTCTCTCTTCTTTGTTTTTGGCCCACTTTGCACCAGAAAGAGGAAACCAGCGGCTGAACAACAGCAGCACGTTTAAACTTGATAAGCTGTTGTTAGAATTTATTTAATATTACTTTCTACACCAGGATCTTTTTCTACGTAGCTGATGGCTGGTAACTGTGCAGGGGCGGATCTAGCAAAGTTTAGCCAGGGGAGCCGATAGGGCATGAACAGGGAAAAGGGGGCACAAAGACATACTTTTCTTTCTTATTCTCATTTAAAATGTCTTGCTTTTAATAAATAATTATCTGAATCTTACACCCAAAGTTTTAATCTGATGTAAAATGTATAGAAGTCCATTACTGTATATACTAACTGTTAAGTCTAATATAGCCTAGTAAGCTATAGTACTTTTTCCTTTGGGAAGATACCATCTGTGCAGTCTGCAATTCTGTTGAAGAAAGATGTTGAATCTATTTAATTATTCTTGAAAAATAATTTATTTCTGTGCATTTTTTTTCACCCTGCATCAAGTTAAAGTTGATTACATCGATTAAGCATCATGAGGTGGAGGGTGGTTCCGTATTTTTTTTTTGCTGTGAGTTTGCAACCCTATTAGTTAGGTTGCTTAATATTTCTGCTAAGTACTCTTTAAAATACCAGAATAGGGAGGATGGAGTAGGTTTAAGTTTATTAGATTGATCAGTGTTGCTGAACTATGAAATATTTTGGGCGCAGTGTATTTTTTACATACAGGTATAACAGAATAGCTTTAGTGTTGTTGTTTATTTAAACTTGAGTATGAACTTATACAAAATGCAGCAAGATATTAAAAAATCAGTTTTATTGATTAAAAAACACACTATATCGGATTCATATCGGTATCGGCAGACATCCAAATTTATGATATCGGTATCGGACATAAAAAAAGTGGTATCGTGCCATCTCTAATCTGTATTGTATTATACATACACTTTAAAATTGAATCTCTGTCCAAAAAATGCACTCAGTTTACTTTTTACTGACTATGAGCATCATTCATTATTCTCCCCCAGTAATTAAGGTTAGGATATGTATTTTTTTTTTAAATTCCAATCCATTCTTCTTTAGCAGCATTTAAATAACCTTTATCAGATTTGATGGTTTTGTTACAGACTTTTCAAAAAAGTGTTTTGCTTTTCTTTCACAAATGTGGGGATTAAATTGTGTTAAAATGTACAAAACAGTGATGTCATGTTTTGTGACGAGGACCCAGGCACAGAGAGACTTGATGAATTTAAGAATCTTATGATTTAATAAAGAAATTTGCAGACTTGCACAGAGAGGGTAAAATTATGATGACTGATAACGGAGATGAAGACAACAGACGACGAGGACAGGGAGGAACAGGGTTTAAATGCACCAAGGAGACAGTCAGAGGGAACACGGGACAACGGGAGACATTTAAGGATGCAGGGACTGACAGAGACGGGGAAGAAGTCTCATCGTGACGTGTAAAGTTTACCTTGCCTGGCTGGGCAGCTCTCTGGGTGCTCAGCACCCCCAAAGCTCTAATCCTAGAATCGCCCCTGGTTACATACAATTTTAGACCGATGTGGGCCAAAGCCTAGCATAGCCTGTAACGTTATTATGACGGACACATTTTATGAGTGAACTTGACTTTAAGTGACTTACAGGTTTCTTTGAAAAATACTTTCTTATAACCAGGTTCTTCCTTTTTGCTGCCATCCTCCTCTCCTCCTTGCAGGTCCTCGCAGTGCAGGATTGCCGCTGCTAAAACTAAACAGAGCTCCCTGAATGGCACAGCCAATCACATTGGCCATATTTGTCACATGAGGTAGGACTCCAGTAGAGAACGTAATTTAACTCTTTCTGCACCGCTGGGTGAATGAGATGTTGACAGATCGTTTTTTTCTTTCTATCGGGTTTGTATTTCTTTACTCGAAGAGATCAAATTATTGGTGGGGACAATTCAATAATCGCTGGATATTGGTGGGGACATGTTCCTTCCGTCCATGACAAATCGACGCCCTTGCTGCTTCCAACTGAGGACCCGGCCTTCGTGGTCTAAAGAAAGCTGGGTATTACGTCACGAGCTCCCTCGGTGGAGTGAAACTCTGCCGTCTCCTCCTTGCTATCTAAAATATAACTGGGCGCTGACGTAAATTCTCGACCGTCTCACACTTCTGTTTAATCAGTTTTCTGTTTGACGTTTATTCAGCTGTGTGAAAACCCCGGAGGAACCCTCCCGAAGGATTAATAAAGTTAAATTTAATTTAATCTAATCTAATAACTTTAATCTCAGCCAAACCGATTTACTCACGAACAAATAAAACACTGAAAAAGCCAAACAATAACATTTTTAAGTTATCAAAGTGACTTATATATCATGTTTAACCCCAGTAGCGAAAGACCGCGGGGGTTTGAAAACGATGTGTCGGCTGGCTCAGATATTTGAAGTTTACACAACTACATTCTCACCTGAAAATATGTTAAAAGTTTTTTTTGCGACCCAGAAAAAGAAATAAGAATAATATTAAAACTAAGTATCTGCCACCATTGTTGGAAACTGGAATTGGCTGGGCCCTATGAATTCTGCAATATGGTTTTTCAATTTTGTTGTCCGGGTGGAAAATCGGGAGAAATTCGGGAGAATGGTGGCTCCGGGAGATTTTCGAGAGGGGCACTGAAATTCGGGATTCTCCCGGAAAAATCGGGAGGGTTATGTATGGTTGTGGCAACGTCACCAACCTTGTCAAACACCTCAGAGTAAATATGACGAGCGTATGTTGAGGCGAACTGAAGAGGAGGACAGGGACAGGTGCTGCTAGGGTGAGACAGACTTCTCTCACGGAGTCCTTTAGTGCTGCAGGCAGACAAGGTGTTCAAATAGCGCACAACTTCATTTTTTTTATTTCTATATGATGAACTGTGCATTATTAAGTGATAAGAACAAGTAATCTGATGTCCTGTAATCATTATGACGCTATAATTTGAGATACAATAAATAAAATAAGTTTTTGTACAAAGTATCGGTATCGGATCAGTATCGTCGATACCACCCTGAATATTACTTGGTATCGGATTGGAAAGGAAATCAGTGGTATCGCACATCACTACCTTGCAGGTCCTCGCAGTGCTGGCTTGCCGCTGCTAAAACTAAACAGAGCTCCCTGAAAGGCACAGCCAATCACATTGGCCATATTTGTCACATGATGTAGGACTCCAGTAGAGAACGTAATTTAACTCTTTCTGCACCGCTGGGTGAATGAGACGTTGACAAATCATTTTTTTCTTACTATCGGGTTTGTTTTTCTTTACTCGAAGAGATCAAATTATTGGTGGGGACAATTCAATAATCGCTGGATATTGGTTGGCAGTAGCGGTTTTAGATACGGGCGACACGGGCGGTTGCCCGGGGCGGCATCGTGGTGGGGGGCGGCATCACGGGCATCGGCAAAAAAAAAAAATGCTCGTACTCATGCTGCCCCGACATCATGCCAGCGCATATTGGGGATGGCATAGGCACCGATCGGTTTTCTATCGCCCATTTGCTGGGAGTAAGGGCGCCCTCCGTTTGCGAGGTGCGCCTGCTGCTTGCGGCACAGGGAGGAGAGGGCGGGGCGGCGGGGGATTCTCTGGCTGGCTGGAGCAGCATCTAATAACCAACTCGCAAAATAAAACAAAATAAAAACAAACCAACAAACACGAAAACAGCAGACATTATGATACAGACTTATAATTTGCACCGATGTTTTTTTCGAAATTCTGTATGTGAAAAGTGAGCGAGAGAGCCCTCGGTGCGCCTGCTCGCTGCTGAAGTCAAAGTAAACTTTATTGTCATCTCCGCTACATACAGTCCAGTATATAGAGAGACGAGACGACGAGGCTCCAGTTACAGCAGTGCAAGTAAACAAACAATAAATATAAGAAGAGTAAGAAAATAAATATACACTTTAGGACCAGGGGTAAAGGATCAATAACAATTTAAAATGTATATTTTATATTTTGTTGATTTAAAGTCTCACACAACCCGTTTTTAAAGTTTAAAAAAAGAGAAAAGAAGAGGAGTGTAGCGACTTCCACAGTCGCTAGAGGCCGGGGACTGAGCGTGCCTATTTGCCTGACGCGCTGTCAACTTTACGCAATAATGCGAGAGGTGGAATTGCTTGCTTGTCTATTAAAGTGCTTGAAAGGTTTACAGAGCAATGTGATCGGCTCGCGATTCAAACTCTTAAAACATCACAGCTCTAATGCAACAAGGGGAAACTCGTTGTGCTGCGGTCAACAAAAACTACGGCTACCCAGCCCTCCTCTCTGTCAAAATCAAACCAGTGGAAGACAGACTGACAACGCCCTCTTAATGTCACCGCTAGCACCCACGTGACTCCCGTTACACATCACCATAGCAACCAAACAAATGAAAACCCAGTGATCATTAAAATTCAATACATTTAATTATGGCTCCTACAAGGCGAAACGAGCAAAAGATACAGGTAAGCAGATGTGTCATTGGATAATGGCAGGTCATGTATCCTAAAACATTAAGAATCAGAATACTTTCTTAATCCCTAAGGAAATAATGTGGGTTACAGTTCCTCCAAGAAAAAATGGTAAAAATAGTAACAGTAAGAGACTAAACTCCAAACAATATATACAATAATATAATATTAATTAGTCAGCGTCAATTGTTGATTTGTCCTGTTCCCATTGTATGACGAATTATGATGTCTGTTTGGTAGCCGTTTGCATACTATGCATACTCTCTCTCTTCATATATAGGGTCATATATGTGTGTGTGCGTGTGTGCGTGCGTGTGTGTGTGGGGGGGCGTGTTCGCCCGGGGCGCCAAACAGGCTAGGACCGCCACTGTTGGTTGGGACCAGGGGCGATTCTAGGATCAGAGCTTTGGGGGTGCTGAGCACCCAGAGAGCTGCCCAGCCAGGCAAGATAAACTTTACACGTCACAATGAGACTTCTTCACTGTCTCTGTCAGTCCCTGCATCCTTAAATGTCTCCAGTTGTCCCAAGTTCTCTCTGACTGTCTCCTGGGTGCATTTAAACCCCTGTTCCTCCCTGTCCTCATCGTCTGTTGTCTTCATCTCCATTATCAGTCATTATAATTTTACCCTCTCTGTGCAAGTCTGCAAATTTCTTTATTAAATCATAAGATTCTTAAATTCATCAAGTCTCTCTGTGCCTGGGTCATCGTCACAAAACATGACATCACTGTTTTGTACATTTTAACACAATTTAATCCCCACATTTGTGAAAGAAAGGCAAAACACTTTTTTTGAAAAGTCTGTAACAAAACCATCAAATCTGATAAAGGTTATTTAAATGCTGCAAAAGAAGAATGGATTGGAATAAAAAAAAAATACATATCCTAACCTTAATTACTGGGGGAGAATAATGAATGATGCTCATAGTGAGTAAGAAGTAAACTGAGTGCATTTGGACAGAGATTCACTTTTAATGTGTATGTAATGTGATACATAAAAAACACTCCCAAAACAGAATAAATTATTACAAATAAAAATCTTTACTGCAGATACTAATTTTACTAATTTAATAATACTAATTTTGTGTTGTAAGATTTATGAGTTTCATGCTTTCATAGTGGTACATGGGAGAGCTTGACATTTTTATCAGGTGGCACACACTGTAAAAAGTTTGAGAAACACTGATAAGGTAAGTGTATGTTTGCTTTTGGAAAACATTTAAAGCTGCTGTACAGAATCTTTGAAACAAGATTAAAACACTTTTAGAATATAAACAGAGCACTCTGCTTCTCTTTACAGCTCCTCACTCCACCAGGGCACGTTTGGCACTTTCTGATACTGTACTGCGGCAGTCATACAGACAACTGGACGGTCCAAAAGTTGGCCTACCTATTACTGGCTGAGGTTTTAGTAGAGTTGTGGCTGAACCACATAAAAATATATCATTAATTTTAATCTCCCCAATCAATGATAATGTTATGTCGGAATGTTGTTAAAGAAGGTCAAAAATGTTTCAACCCAGTTTGTTTTGCAGATTCTGTATAGCAGCTTTTATATAGGGAGAGCACAACTTCCAGACTGTATGAGTAAAATCAGGTTTTTTCTCTTTGTCAGTTTAACAGTTTCTGTTGTGCCTGTCACTGTTCTCTGTCTGTTTTCTTACCTGGTTCTTCCTGACCTTGTACTTTCTCCTCACCTTCCCCTCTTTCCTCTCTCCCTCTTTGGACTGACAATCATACACAAATAGATTGTATTCAATTAGATGAAAAATTACATTAATATGAAAAAATACTATTAAGATCACTAACAAAAAGTCCTCTCTCAGTGTACTTTCAACCAAAAGGCAAATAACCAAACCACATGAACATCTAATAAAAGATATAAATATTGAAACACTGATCCAACATTATTTTTGATTGACGGATCATTTGATTTTACACTTTTACCTGAATGTGGCTCCTTTTTTTTGAAAAAACTTCCTTATATCCATTATGAACCTGGCTGTCTCTGTGTACACAAACACACACACACACACACACATAACAGGAGTTATAAGGTTAATGGGCATTCAGTCAGTTAGCTAGTTAGTATCCATTTCAAACAGGACAGTGGTAACAACAGCAGGCTACGGACAATTTTAAGTTTTAGATTTTAAATTGGCTATATACATTTCAGTGGGAGCAACAGGACGGTCAAATGTCGCTGATTTTACTACAGAGCAGGACAGATTGTAGGGTAGCAAACATCGTCGGAAAACATGTTTTCAACACTGCCAACACACACCCGGTTACCTGGGTGTAAGGTTTTTCAGCTAAAAAGAAACATGTTATGACTCCTACCTAACTATATAAAGAGTAACTGAAGGTTAAATGCAGCTAATATGTCCTGTTTTAAGCCAGGCACTTACACCTCCGCTCTGCTGCGTCTGCTGCCGCTCTGGCAGCAACGGCGCTAGAGCCAGAGTAGGGGAGAGCCGAGCTGGAACAAACCATTTTGGGAGGGGGGGGGGGTGTTATTTATACTTTTGTTGTTAAAATGTTATGTCTCAACCAAGTACTGTGTGGTTTTTATATTTTTAGCAGTGTGTCACACAGACAGCAAATATTGTCCAAAAAAAGTAAGAAATCTTTGGGGGTGCTGAAGCACCCCCAAAAATGGGCTAAAATCGCCCCTGGTTGGGACATGTCCCTTCCGTCCATGCCAAATCTACGCCCTTGATATACGCCTTTTAGCTTGCAATGCTTTTAGAACTGTGGGTGCGTGCTCGTGTCTGCAATTCTCCGTTTCCGGAAATGTACAATAAAGATGATTTTTTGAGCTTGACCACTCTGAGTCGGAAGTCTTTCTCTCTCGCTAAAAGAATTCAAAAGAACCGAATTTAATAGGATGAACTGTGAGTGTGGTGCTTTTTTCCCTCTGTCACTCTACACCGTTTTTTTGTTAGGTTTTGTACAGACAGCCTGCTTCGAGTAGTGAGGAGACGGGCTTGTGGGCCCCGAGAGTGTCTCCCCGTGGTGAGGAGTTAAGTAGGAAGTGCCTCCCTTAGTTGTTTGGTAGTTTTCTTTTGTTGCTGTGACTGTTTCCTTTGTTTCTTTGGCATTAATGATAAATAGGCGTTGCCGGCTCTTTAAGTTGAGGTTATTTGTAATAAAACCATATTGTTTGTAATAAAACTATATTATTTTAGAACAACTCTGTCTGTTTTCATTTGTATTCCATTTCCGTATCCATTTGTTACTGGTCCCCACACTCACACCCCTAGACCTCTTCGTGGGGATGTAACAGATGGGTTCCGAAGTTTTTTCTTTGCCTCCTGATCTGGAGAGAGCTCACCGAACCCCGACTTTCAAAACCAGCCAGAGATTATCCCTCCGCGCGTTCCTGGTCTGCTTCTCCAGATTTCAGCAGAAAGAAGCTGCTCTGCGCTGGGCCAGGAACCACCAGCTCCAGTACCAAGGTGCTACTATTAGGATCTATCAGGATGTCAGCACTTTGCTCGCAAAAAAGAGAGCCGCGTTCAACACCGTCAAGCAAGCGCTGTATCAGAAGAACGTCAGATTTCACCTGTTGTATCGAACACGGCTGTGAGTGCTGCATGGAGACAACACGCTCACCTTCGATTCACCTGATGAAGCTCAGCAGTTCATCGACCAGAATTTCGGTAAGGAATAGGACTGTGAGCCGGGGTTTGAACTCTGGGACCCAACGATGAGAACATTCTTGTGCTTGGCAACACGAACCGGGAGCCTTCTTGTACAGATGTGTTAAAAAATGTGTTCCTGGGAGTCTTTAGTATTAGTGTTTAGCCTGCAGCTTGCCTCAGCGAGAGCAACAAGTATAGGCTTAGTTCTAGTTTTGTTTTCGTTTTTGTTTATGGTTAAGAGTAAGGGAAGGGACGCCACCAGATTTTCGCAATGTTTGTTCACCTTCATCTACACCAGAGTTGAAAATTTCCAATTCGTGCACTTAAATATGCTCATTGCTTACCTTTCTTACTATTTACTCTTATGTCATAATTGCCTTAGTTAAACAAGGTGAATGGTATTGATATGGGGGTGGCTGCTGTGCGATTCATTAGCTGGAATGTGAAGGGTTTGAATGGGCCTGTCAAAAGAGCTAGGGTATTTAATCATCTTAAGTATCTAAAATGTGACATTGCATTTCTCCAGGAAACCCATCTGTTGGTAAAAGATCACATCAGACTTAAGAAAGGATGGGTAGTAAAAATGTTCCACTCGAGCCTCAACTCAAAAACATGTGGCACAGCCATATTAATCCATAAAAGAACTCAATTTAATGCTTCTGCTGTTATCTCAGACCCACAGAGGTGATTTGTGATGGTCTCAGGACTCCTCTACCATAAGCCTGTGGTTCTGATAAATATTTATGCCCCGAACTGGGATGATGATAAGTTTATTGGCAAAATAATATCATTAATTCCAGATATGAACTCAAAACAGCTGATTTTTGGTGGAGACTTGAACTGTGTGATCAACAAAACACTTGACCATTCCAGCTTTAAACCTACAAATCTCTCCAAAAAAGCCAAGATATTATCTGTTTTTATGGCCCAAATAGGATGTGTTGACACCTGGCGGTTTTTATTTCCACAAAGTAAGTCATTTTCTTTTTTCTCTAATGTACATCATTCATATAGTAGAATAGACTATTTCTTCATTGATCAGAATCTTCTCCCCTTAGTCACGAATACTGAATATTTAACCATTGTAGAGTCAGATCATGCCCCTGTACCTTGCCTTTCCTCTCTACCAATCAGAACGCCCGCCCTGGAAATTAGACAGGACTCTCCTGGCAGAGGAGGGTTTCTGTGAAATGATATTAAAAAAAATAGATGACTTTCTAATTTTCAACCAGAAAGATAATGTTTCACCTTCTCTCTTGTGGGAGACACTAAAGGCTGTAATCAGGGGAGAAATCATCTCATATTCTTTTAGAAAAAAACAAAATGAATCAAATTAGGCAAGAGGAACTAATTAAAACTATTTCTATGGTAGATGCTCAGTACTCTGTGTCTCCCTCTCCTGAGCTTTATAAAAGGAAGCTAGACCTCCAAATACAATATAATTTGCTATCAACCGAAAAAACTGAATGTCTTCTGTTAAAGTCACGAGGTTATGTATATGAGCATGGCGATAAAGCCGGACGTTTATTAGCACATCAACTTAAATGCCACTCAGCCGCACAACAAATCCCACAAATACAAAAAGATGATGGTGAGTTAACAATTGACCCTGAAGAAATTAAAGAGACCTTCACTACGTTTTATTCAAATCTTTATACATCTGAGATTACAAATGACTGCTCTGGTATGGAGCATTTCTTTGACAATCTTCAGGCTCCTCTTGTAACAGCGGCCCATAGGAATGAAGCTGAACTTCCACTCAATCATGCAGAAGTGACTACTGCACTAAAGGCGATGCAAAATAGCAAGGCACTGGGCCCTGATGGGTATCCTATTGAGTTCTTTAAAAACTTTTCTGACAAACTAACAACAATCTTACTTAATGTGTTTAATGATTCTTTGTCGTGTGGTTCACTTCCACAGACAACAACTGAAGCATCTATTTTCCTTCTGCTGAAATCAGGTAAAGACAGCACAGAGCCTGGTTCATACCGTCCCATCTCACTCCTAAACTGTGATGTAAAAATCTTGGCTAAGGCTCTTGCACTACGTCTAGAAACTGCAATCCACAACGTAATATCTGCTGACCAAACTGGTTTTATTCCAGGACGTCATTCATTTACGAATGTCCGACGGCTCCTAAATGTTATCCACTCTCCTGCGTCCAGCGTGGTGCCTGAGGTGGTTATCGCGCTGGATGCAGAGAAAGCATTTGATAGGATGGAATGGGGTTATCTATTTGCTTGTTTAAAGAAATTTGGTTATGGCCCTAATTTTATCTCATGGATAAGACTTTTATATTCATCACCCAAAGCTTCTATAATCATTAATGGTAAATGTTCACGATATTTTAAGTTGACAAGGAGTACCCGTCAGGGCTGTCCGACCAGCCCATTGTTCTTTGCCCTGGCTATAGAGCCCCTCTCCATTACACTCAAAACCTTGCCATCAATTGCAGGTATTCGTAGGACAGATAAAGACCATAGAGTGTCCCTCTATGCAGATGATCTGTTAATGTACGTATCTGACCCTGTTTCTTGTGTCCCCCATATTATCCACTCCCTAAGCAGCTTTGGCTCCTTCTCTGGGTACAAACTGAACTTCAGTAAAAGCGAATGCTATCCTGTTAATGACCTGGCTCTTCAAATACAGAGCAGTGCTATACCTTTCAAAACAGCCAAAAATGGCTTTAAGTATTTAGGCATAAATATAACAAGAGATTTGCACAATCTCTATGAAGAAAATTTCCGCTACTTGAAAAGGTCAAATCAGATTTAAAGAAGTGGAAGCCACTTCATCTATCATTGGCAGGGAAGGTAAATTGTATAAAAATGAATATACTCCCCAAGTTTCTTTATCTATTTCAGTATATCCCACTTTACCTTCCAAAATCATTTTTTAAATCTATTGATAAAGCTTTGGTCTCTGTTGGGTCTGGGTTTCCACATGCCCCGCTAGTTTAGAGACTAATTCCTCATGAAGAACGGAAAACAAGACAGAACATCTTCAACCGGCTTTTTACTCGCTAACGAGGGAAATTTTGGTCAGAACCAGCTATTGGAGCTCACGCTCCTCACCTGTCTCTAGCCCAAATCCTTCAAAGAGTAGCTGTCCTCGTAGCCTTTTTATTGACATGACAGTTACAGTACACATCACAGCACAAGCACCTCCCCTCATAAAACCCCCCTTGGTTCTAAGACAAGGCACTGTGTGTGTGTGTGTGTGTGTAAGCATGTGCAAGAACTTGTGTGTGTGTGTGTATGTGAGAATGTGTGTGTGTGTGTGTGTGTGTGTGTGTGTGTAAGCATGTGCAAGAATGTGTGTGTGTGTGTGTGTGTGTGTATGTGAGAATGTGTGTGTGTGTGTGTGTGTGTGTGTGTGTGTGTATGTGTCATGGGGGTGCGTTTGTGTGACCTCCTGATCACAACTGTTTCTAACAACATCCTTGGTCATAAAGGGGGTAATCTCCCCCACACCCAATATAATGTTCAATTCCTGTATTGGTTCACCATACACAACACAGTGAAACCATAAAAAGGGCAGGAAGCTTACCAAACATCAAACAAACCTTCACAAGGATGTGCTTGTGATAAAACACTACAGCCTCCCCCCAGAACCTCGAGAGGCTGGGGAGGGGGACAAAGGAATGCCTTGATCACAGAGTTTGAAACAATGTAGAGATGGTGAGCATAAAAATGACAACATTTAACAATTCACTTTAACAGTCTCATTTATATGGGATGGGAAAAATCCTAGAATACGGCTGGATTTGTTACAGAGGCCTAAAAATTTAGGTGGCTTAGCCCTTACAAATTTTGGCCATTACTACTGGGCCTCAAATGTTCAAAAAAATCATTTATCGGCTCCACACCCCAGATGAAGATTGGTGCCAAATTGAAGCGGAATCTTGCATTTCCACCTCCCTTAGAGCCTTGGTCACCTCCAGCCTTCCAATTTCCTCACGGCAGTACACCACCAGTCTTATAGTTATCAACACCCTCAAAATATGGGTTCAATTTCAAAAGAACTTTGGGTTTAAAAATCTTCTCCATTTGAGCCCTATTCATAATAATCACCTTTTCCCTCCCGCCAGTTTAGACTCTGAATTTGCTCTTTGGCAGAGACGAGGCATCCACAATTTTTCTGACATGTACATAGATGGAGTCTTGGCAAGTTTTCAGGATTTGTCACAAAAATTTGACCTCCCTCGGTCGAGCTTATTTAGATACTTTCAAGTTGGCCACTTCCTTCAGCATTATAACCCCAACTTTCCAAATATAACACCATTTACTGGTGTTGATGATCTGTTGAAACTCACATTTAAGCCTAAAGGTCTTATCTCAAGAATTAGCAATTGTATAGCCTCCTTTAAGAATATAACAATGGCAAAGATCAGAGCGGACTGGGAGAATGAGCTGGGGGTGGACTTAGATGAGGAGACCTGGGAGAGCGCACTTTTAAGAGTAAACAACAGCACTTCTTGTGCCAAATTAAACATCATACAGTTCAAGATTCTACACTGCATTCATTACTCCAAGGCAAGACTGGCCAAAATATTTCCAAACATAGATGCAAGCTGTGAGAGATGTAGAAATCCCTCTGCAGATTTAACACATATGTTTTGGTCATGTCCAACTTTAAAAGCCTACTGGTCAACAATTTCCAAAACACTGTCTGAAGCATTGAATGTTGAACTGCAACCCAATGTAGTTATGAGTATATTTGGTGCTACAGATAGAGGACATAAAACATTAAGGAAAAGCTACAAAAACATAATCGCTTTCACTACGCTGCTTGCGCGTAAAAGAATATTATTGCATTGGAAGTCACAAAAGCCACCCAAAGTGGCTCTGACCTGACACAATTTATACAGCTGGAAAAAATAAAGTATACTCTCAAGGGGTCGAAGGAGAGATTCATTGCCGTTTGGGATACATTGCTAAAACATTTAGAGAAAATTAAAACCATACCGATCTGATACTCGCTTGGCAGCTACCGTATACGCTTATTGTTGTGATGGCGATTCATTTTGTGCAAACTGTTGTCTTTTAAGTGCACATCTTTAAATGCGGTGAATTTTGATGTACCTCATTTAAATTTATTTTATCCCCCCCCCTTCTCTCTGGATTGATGTCCAATATGTTCTTGGGGTGGGGTACACATATAAAAAGGAGCATTGTGACTTCGTTACATGTATATCTTTGTATTGCAATTCTTGACGCTCAATAAAAAAAAATTTAAAAAACAAAAAAAACAAAAGGAGGATCCAGTAAGAGGAAATGATAAAACATGGAGATCAGCTGAGACTCTTTTGAGCTGTAGAAGTTAAAGAAGAGTGAGAGTCTTCTTGTGTTTTTTCAGATGTTTCTAAACAGATAGTTCTTTCTTGTGTTGTTGATGTTTTTGTATACAGAGACATTTGTGATGTGAAATCTTTGAAAAGGAGCCTGTTACACAGTCATGACCCCTGAATGATTTCTCTGCATGTGCTACATGAAAAGTAAATGACCTCATGACTTAATTATTCATGGGTTAAAACAAGGACACATTTAAATATTGTGTCACTTTAGACTATATAAAAATATTTTTGATAATAATAATAACACATTTTATTTATAGGTGCCTCTCAAAGCCCACACTGAGATATTACATTACTACAACAACTTAAAAACATATACATAGTTAAAAAGGATTAAAATAACTGAATAAAACCACAAAACTATAAAGATCTTATCGAGGTAACAAATACACTATGACCATGGTAACAATAAAGTGTATGCAAGTCTGAATAAATGTGTTTTGACATGAAATTAAAAACTGAGAGTTTATGGTTGGAGTGTGTTTCAAAGTCTTGCAGAGCAGAAGCTGGAACAAGGTTACAAAGGTAGTCCATGTGTTCACGTTTTGCAAACTGTGGTTGTGTAATAGTGCAAACCTTAAAAAACATGGAACATGATTTTAGCCAAACAGTACATACGGTATAGCAGGGTTCGGCAACCTTTCTGATGATGAGTGCCATCTAAAATTTTCTTTAGAAGTCAATGTGCCATATGATTGCATTAGTAATAAATTTAATAACGCTCTATATTAACAGTTACACACTATATAGAACCACTTTATAGGATTATATTTGTTCACAGATGTTGGCAGCTATCAGCGAATAGTTATCAGCTATTTTGAAACAAAAAAAGACACTTTTTATCCATAACAAGAGCTCCCTAACAGCAAATGAACTGTACAACAGAAAATGCAAAGAATTTATGTTCTCCTCACAACAATGATAAGAAAAATAAACTGGGCCAATTATTTGTCCTTCATTTTTGTTAAATTTGTTTATGCAGAAAAAAAATGTGATCTGCAAATATGAGGACCTGGGAGCCTTCTGGTTGGACAACAACCATCTTCCCTTTTACTTGGTCAATGGTAAGCTGAAGAAGCTTTGAATACACGATTTCAAAGGATTTTTAGATTTTTTAAATCTAAAAACTATTTTTTTTTATTTCTACATTTTAGATCAAAATGTCAGAGTTTAAAATTCCAGCCTAGATGTCCAATACCATGAATGTGTTTGTATATATTACATCTACAGACAAGAATCTTATTTTTACTAGAGTAGACCTACATGAAAAAGAATACATATATATTATTGTATTTAATACAGATGAATGAAACAACACTACTTTAAAAATATATGCAATTCAGTAAAGCCTGTTTTTGGATCAGTAGTCTGTAGTTAGAGAACATGCATGCCCTCTCCTCTGGAAACATGCACATGCTGGCAGGTTAATAACCATAAAGAAGCAAAACAAAGAAGAAGGAAGAGCAGCTCCACTGTTTTATCTCAAAATCTCCCAGTTGTGCGTTCCAACGTTTGGAGTTGAAATGACTCAGCTTAAAGCATAAAAGGTTTAAAAATTAGAGGTGAGATGAATATGGTTTATAAAAAAATATAACATGAATTTGGAGTAAATTTCCAACATGTGTGGAGATCTTCCTAAAGAATGTCTGAGCTATTGTATAACACAGTGGTCCCCAACCCCCGGGCCATGGACTAGTACCGGGCCCTGAGAGTTGAGGCTCATATCGGGCCACACAGAAAAAATAAATAATTTACATTGTTTCCGTTTTATTAATTATCCGACTCTGAACAGTGTTTTATTTTGAAAATGACTGAATTCTCTCAGTTACTTCCGTCTATGACTTACTCTTGATGCATGTCAAGATACATTAATTAATGCTAATATAAAACTTATAAGCTAGCAAAATGAGTAAAAAACAGACGTCTTTGGAAGGTTTCTTTGCAAAGGAAAAAAGGCCCAGTGAGGAGACAGAAGAAGAGTCTATGACAGCTACTAAGAAAAAGAAAGCTGCATTTAACAGACAATACCAAAAGACCTACTTCAAATATGGATTTATTGCGACAGGTGATTCCCACGCACCAAGCCCACTCTGCATAGTATCCAGTGACCGGCTCTCCAGTGAGGAGAGATTAATAGTCACTAAGACTCACTGTGTGTTGAAAAAGTAGTGAGGAAAACGAGAAAATGCACAGTACTTATCAAAACCAGAGTTACAAGTTTCTTTGGAAAAAAAAGAAAACCATTTAAAGAGGACAAGTAAATAAAATCAATAGACAGAAAAAAAGGGGAAGGTTGAAAAAACTAAAAGTCAAAGACCGAGGATAAATTTACATGAGTTACATCAGGCACATCAGTTTAAAACAAACCTTAGCAATGCTAGGATTAAGAGCAACATCAAAAATAAAACACAGTGGCCCAAGAATTAGGCAAGAAATAAAATTGTGGAAAAGATAATTCAACTTTTGTTCTTACTAAAAGAATAATCTAAAATAAACTAGGTGTGTGTCTCTGTTTTAAATACAGTTTTAGTCCCTCCCCCTTTAACCAGCTTGTTTGACACAGGTTATGATCAGTGGCGACATCAATGTAAGATAAATAAGTGTTGGAGACGATGTGATCAAGTCAGTTTCTTTTAGCATGCTTTATATTCCATAGTCAGAATCTTTGAAATAAAATACATTTTGTTTAAATTCATATTTTTTGAACAGAAACTACTGAAATCCAAGAAATAAAGGAAACATGGCTTGTACTTCTCAGTCAGCAGTGGAGTACGTCAGGAGGGCCAGACTCAACCTGGTGAGAACATTAAAGGGGCTCACTGTGATTGTGGAGAATCTGTACCAGAGAGGAGTTTTCTCAGAGGAAGAAGTCAGTAAAATAAAGACAGAGGGTGACGACTTTGACAAAAGCAGAAGAATTTTGGACTCTGTCATAAAAAAAGGGGAAGCAGCTTGCTATGAGTTTCTCAGGATTATTGACATAACTAGAAAGAGATCCACAGAAAGCTCACAGTCTGTTCTGGAAAATACAGAGACAGACTCTTCTTCGCAAAACAAATTTGACCTGAGCTACTGGATCAGCTGCTTTTCCTTCAAGGAGGACACCAACACTGATGTAACATATTTACAAGGTATTTTTAAACAAACTGAAGTCTGTGGCATGATTTCATGTGATCACACTCATTTATAACGCAGTGTTGTTCAGTGACACATGAGTTAAATCACTAAATTACTTTTAGAGTAATTTCTCCTTTCTTTCAGGGCCCAGCCCGTGCCACAGATACCAGCAAAAGCTGAAATCCAAAGCTCGGAAGATTTCAGAAAGATCATGGATCCAAAGTAAAGCAGTCCTGTTCAACAAGGAGACATCTTTGTCGTACACTTCACTTGTGTTAGACACACAAGGACAGGCTTCACCATCCAAAATAAAAAAGTCAAAGATCAAGAAAAGCAGGAAGGTTCGCACTAAAAAACTAAAGGCCTACATACCTGAGGACAAACAGGAAACTTCCCCCAGTGAACTGCTGAAAACATATGAAAGAAAAATCCTTTTGGTAGGAAAACCTGGAACTGGGAAGACAGCTGTGGTCCATCAGATGTTGAAACTATGGTCAGAGAAAGACAACAAGGATCTTGATTACATGTTCTACTTTGATGTGAGAGAAACACCCAACATCACAGAGGACCATAAACTGGAGGATCTTCTCTTCTGTAAGTTCAGTGAACCAGATGAAGGCAAAGACAAAGTCTTAGAGGACTTAAAGAATAATGCTGACAGTGTTACTATCATTTTTGATGGAGTCACAGATGTCCCCTCTACATCAACCCAGTCTGTAGTGCTGGAGCTCATACAGAAGACTCTTCTACCTGAAGCGAAGATCATCGTCACCTGCAGACCAGAGGTGGAGTCAGCAGACTTCCTGTTAGGTTGGGACTGTCTCAGAGTGGAAGTGAAAGGCTTCAGTGAGCAGGAAATCAGAGAATATCTATCCAAGAATCTGAGTGAGGAACACTTCAACAAAGTTTTGTGTAACTTGGAGTTATTCTCTCTTTGCCATGTCCCCATGTACGCCCTGATGGTGGTTGCCTGCTTTAGTTTTGAGGGCACGCAGTTCTCTCCACATCCCTGCACAGTTACAGAAATATACCTCAATATTCTCCATTTCTGCATTCAGAGAAATGTTGGCAAGACATCTGAAAATGAAGCCGTCCAGCGCAATGCAATACTATCTTTAGCTGAAGCTGCTTTTTATGCAACAGAAGGAAAAAATGTGAACCTGACATCACTACCCCAGATCGACAGGTGTGCTAATTTGGGCTTTATGAACAAACTTCTAATTCAAGTCAGTCCAGTTCTAAAGAAACCCCTGTGTGCTTTTCTCCACTACACAGTTCAAGAGTTTTTTGCAGCTCTGTGGCTCCTGAAGGATCCAGAAAGGATCAGAAGTGTTGTCCAACAGTGTCTCACTGACGACATCACACACATTAAACATTTGGTCCCTTTTTTGTGTGGACTGTTGAATGAGAAGAACATTGACTTGTTACAATTTCTGTTTACTTCTCAGCATCTCAGAGAAAAATCTGGCTGGTTCTTCAAACACTTGGTGACCACCTTTGTAGATTGTAGTGACACTGAGGACTGCGAAATAGACTTGCTGTTCTTATGTCAGTGTCTCTATGAGTCTCAGTCTGCTGAAGCCTGTATTTACCTTCTGGATAAACTGGACTGTCTTGATCTGAGTGGGGAGACTCTCGATCCTCAGCAATGCTATGCCCTGTCCTATATAATCAGACAGAGTAAGGAGAGGAAAATACAGCTGAAGCTGCAAAACACAAAAGTATCAAAACAAGGAGTGAGACCATTACTAGGATGTCTGAGCAAACTCCAAAGGTAAGTGAGAGCATGTAATTTACATGTTTACTCGCATCTTTCAAAGTACACTTACTGTCCATTTAAAAGATACATGTGTATCTGAGCCTTTCCCTTTTGTCTTGATAAATTCACACATTCATGATTTTTTTAACTACAGCCTTCTCACTTGTAGCAATCATCATGGTGCTACGACCATGCTTCACTGATGCTATCAAAATAAAGCTTTGGTCAAACCCTTGTTGTGATTTTGGATGGCCCAAAACATGATAGGTCAGAGGTATTCTGTTGGATGTCACATGAGGCCGGGCATTGCCGTGCAGCAGGAGGAACCCAGGGTCCAGTGTAGGGTCTGACATGGGTCCAAGGGTTTCATCCTGATACCTAATGGCAGTCAGGGTGCTCTGGCCTAGCCTAGAGGTCTGTGCATTCCTCCATGGATATGCCTTCCCTGACCATCACTGACCCACCACCAACCCCATCATGCTAAATCATGGGTTAGAAAACTTTGAAATGATTTTAGAAGTAACAATATTTTTTCAAACTCAGTGGAACACTAATTATCTATTGATAGATAATTAATGTTGTGGCGGCGGTGCCACAGCAGGGAAGGTGGATGCGTCTGCACGCAATCACGCCTCGCCAGCTTAAGAGTGGTGTAGGCTCCTGTCATGCTGTTGTTGTTGATGTGTGTGGCTGGCAGCAGCAGAGTTGCAGCCCATTGTAAGTGTACAGGAACCATGTGTGGAAAAAGTGGTTGAATAAAGCTGAAACAAAGCATGAATGTACACCCGGATCTGCCGTGGTCATTTACACATGATAATGTAACTAAAGAAGAGATGGAGCAAGAATCACAACACTATATAAATTCTCTACAATATATAAACTGGGAATTCACTGGAATTTATGCTTTAAACCATCTTGAAGCTCTTCTAGCTTTAGCTGATAAAATGCATTCTGCAGACTTTTAATTCAGTGGCCAAACTAAGGATAACCAAAAATGGCAAAATGCAAACTAAAGTTCTTTGCATCAGTCTTTAGCCTGTACATGTTAACAGCACAATTGGGATGGACCTCTTGCAGTTGTTGTGATGCAGAATCTAGAATGAAAAGAACAAACATTTTAAATCTGTTTCTGGATTAATAAACAAAATAGACTAAAAGGGTTGTTATGATCTGATTACTTGTCAATTAATATGAAGCTCTTTAATGAATTTCCATTTGTAGGACTGACCTCTTATCATGGCAGCTTTGGACCATTTGTCTTCTCAGTGAGGTGGAGGTGGATTACAACAGCTTACTTTGCTTTGCTGAGAACCAGCTGCACCTTTCAGTAAACAGTCAAACACAACTCCATGACCGAGCTCAAAAAGTCCTGCAGAAGAGTGCTGAGAAGGTTAAAGTCTGCCTCCACTGGGATCACAGAAGTTCTGTTTACCAATCTGTCAGCGAGCTTCTCTTACAGTGTTTACCCAACATCTACTCACTCAGGTATACTGCTATGCATATTAATCTATTTATAACCTCATACATGTTTCATCTGTCTTTAACTTCAAATGTGTTGTGCTTGGAGAGAAGGCAGAGAGAAAGGCTACATCCAGAAATTATGACACAGAATTAAAATATTGACTTTAAATATTTATAAATTTCATCTTGGAATCTAAAATTTCTTTAAGTCATCAGAAAATCTCTCAAATCAAAATAAGTTCTTGATGAATCTGATAATCGGAGCAGCAGAGACAGAACAGCAGACAGGAGGGAAGATACTGGAGCTGTTATCATCAGTGTGCAGATTCCAAAACAGTCCTCTTAAAGGGAAATGGTGTGACTTCCTCATGGACCTGTACTCTTATGAGACTGACAGAGGATTTCTTTAAATCACCCTGCCGTTCTTCAACTGAGACGTCTGAGTCAGAAAACACACAAACACTGCAGAAGTTTTTCACTCGCGAGGGGCAGTCATGGAACGCACGAACTGCGCCCCACGACTGTCTGCGACCTTTATTTATACAAGATTGTCTGTGTGTGTGTGTGTGTGTGACATAGATAACAACATTATTCTCAGAACTCAGAGCTGAGGTTCCCCTTTTCCAAATCTGTATGTTCTAGAATGAAAAGAGGAAGCTGTAAGTTGTTTACCATAAAAGAGTTCATGTCAAAAGTTATTAGGTGAAAAGTCATGTTAGACATATGCTTAATGACAAATAATGAAAGGATACATTTCATGTAGCTGATCACATTATATACAATATTCTCTTGACATTCCCCGCTGTTTATCAGAAAAATGAAATGTAGAGTTCATCAGTAAGTAACTACTTGTTTTTCACATTTTCAGTTACTACATCATAAGTTACACTTCATCTTCATGAAACAAGTAGGAAAATAAGTCTTCATGATCTTCATCAGTTTGTGATGCATCTGTGTATGCTGTGAATGACAAGCTTATCATCTGTGAGATTACAGCTCTTAAACAAGGAATAACTCAAATAAAGAAAAATAATAAAAAGTAATAAAACTCGGCATTAATGCTCGGCATGTGTGAGTAGATGTAACAGTCTTTCTCTGTGGTTTTGTTAAACACATATCTGTATCAGTCACTTTTCATCCAAGGATGGATGTGATCTTGTGTCATGTCCATTAGGTGTAAGTTGTTGTACGTCCATCTTCTCTGCCTGCCTCGTGGCTTGACTGCTGTTGGCATCAGCTGGCATCCTGTAAGGGTGAGCTTTTATAGTCAAGGTAACCAGGAGGGTTCCCCTTCACATTGTCGCACATAGGTCCATCACACCTACACCTGGCTGCCCTAAAGTTGATCGGATGGAGATTAGAGTGCGGGCTCACCCTACGGGGACCCAATCGCACTACCCCTCCTCACCCCCGAAGCAACCAAGCGTAAGTGAGGCTTCCCTAATGTGCTTCCTCCTTGGTGTCGGGGCTTCTCGGGACCTCAACCTTTTTGCAGTGGCTCTGATGTATCCAGGAGGGTCTCTCTGCAATCTTACAGGCTGTGGGTGTTGTCAATAACACTTGATATGGACCCTCCCAGCGAGGCATACTCCAATTTTTCCTCTGGAGCACCCGTAATAGGATCCAATCACCTGGTTTCAACCTGCAAGAGACTGGAGAAGATTCATACGGCAGTTTATTGTTCAAAACAATATCCTTATTTTCTAGTAGTTTTGCCATCCATTCTGCCAGAGTTGTTTCTCTGACGGATTTTTCTAAAGGTTCACTTGTCACTGGTAGTGGAAAAGGTCTCCCATGAACAACCTCAAATGGTGTCAGTTTCTGAGAGCCTTGTGTTAATCTCATCCACATTTTTACTAGGCCTATGCATTCAGGCCATGGTCTTCCTGTTTCTGCCATGCATTTTCTGAGTCTCTGTTTTATGGTGCCGTTAGTTCTCTCTACTAACCCTGCACTTTGTGGGTGATAAGCACAATGGTTTTTTATGCTGAATCCTAGTGCTTCAGAGACTTTACTAATCACATTATTGACAAAATGTGTCCCATTATCTGACCTTATCAGAATAGGGATGCCATATGTTGGAATGAAATGATTACATAAACATTTTGCAACTGAGATTGCATCTGCTTTTTTCACTGGATAAATCTCTGGCCATTTTGAGAATACGTCTATAATAACTAGAGCGTATTTTGAGCCTTGACTTTCATTTAGTTCAATAAAATCCATGTGAATGGTATGAAATGGATGAGGTGGTGTGGGAAAATATCCTCTTTTTGTCCTTAAATTTCCTTGTGAATTGTGTTTCTGACAGATCATGCATGTCCTCACAAATTCCTTTGCTGAAGTTTCAAAATTCAGAGTATAGAAGTGTGTGTTTAGGACTTGGACCATTCCCCCTGTCGAAACATGTGTCACCCCATGGGTCACCAATGCTGCTGTTCTGTGTAGGGACTTTGGGAGTATTGGTTTACCTTCACAAGTCATAAGATCATTTTTTAGTTGTGCTCCACACTTTAACCATTTCTTCTGTTCTGTAGTTGGTGCGGCTTTTTGTTCATCTCTAAGTACATCAAGTGGTATTTGCATAGAGGATGCAGACATTAATGTGTCTACAGTTTGTTGTGCGGCTAACTTTGCTGCTTGATCTGCAAAGTTATTGCCTTCGGTTATTTCTGATTTGTCTTTCTGATGTGCAGCACATTTACACAATGCTAACTGTTTTGGCAATGTTATCACTTCTAACAGTGTTTTCAGAAGATTTCCATGTTGTACTGGCTTTCCAGTAGATGTAATCATTCCTCTGTTCTGCCAGATTTTTGCAAAGTGGTGCACTGCTGAGAAAACATACTGACTGTCAGTGTATATATTTATGTCTTGGCCTGCATGCAATTCACATGCACGTATGACTGCTGTTAGTTCTGCACTCTGTGCAGAGTGTGAGGATGTTAGCGGTTTCGCTTCTATAACTCTATCTGCTGTAGTTACTGCGTAACCTACACAGTTTTGTCCTAGGGTATTTTTAGACGCTGAGCCGTCTACAAAAATATCGGTGAAACCAGCTTGTGGTGTGCTGTAAATGTCAGCTCGTGGCTTTGTCTCTTCATCTAACTTTGTCATACAGTAGTGTGGATAACCTTCGTCGGGTAAGGCCAAAAGTGTGCCAGAAAAGATTCCAACATACGACAGTTGTCTTGCATGTGTGAGGTAGGACAAATTGGCTTGGAGTAGTATTGAAGTCACTGCATGGGGTACTTTGATAATCAAAGTATGCCCTAAAACAATGTCAGCCGACTTTTTTACTGCTTCTGCTGCTGCTGCACAGGCTTGCACACACGTAGGCAGGCCTGAAGCAACAGAGTCCAATTTACAGGAGTAAAATGCAAGCGGACGTTGTTTTTCTCCAAATGCCTGTGTTAGCACGGCTTTCATGTAACCTGCGCCTCCATCTACATGTAAGTAGAAAGGCTTATCATAGTCAGGCAAAGCCAAAACTATATTTGTCTGTAATGCCAGTTTCAAGTTGCTGAATGCTTCCTCTGCTGTTGGAGTCCATTGTATTTTGTCTTTCAGTCCTAAATTCCTGCCATAGATCATACTTTGCAGGGGTTCGACTAATGAAGCAAACTCCGGTATCCAACTTCTGGAAAAATTGCAGAGTCCTAGAAAACTCATCATTTGCTGTTTTGTGAGAGGTTTTGGAGCGTTCTGTACTGCTAGTTTCCTGCTGTCTAGCAGTTTCTTCCCCTCTCCTGTGAGTGTGTGCCCTAAGTATGTAACTTTGGGACTCCACAATTGGAGTTTGTGTTGTGACACCTTGTGTCCATGCTCAGCTAAATGGTGTAGTACTGCCATTGTGTTAGCTTTACAGTCATTCTGTGTGTTGCCTGTAATCAAAATGTCGTCCACATACAAGAGAAACTGCCCTGGTGCGGGCAATGTACAGAGTGACATAGATTTCTTTAATGCCTCTGCGTACAAAGTTGGGCTGTTTTGAAAGCCTTGAGAGAGTCTAGTGTACGTGTATTTTTGGCCATTAAATGTGAATCCAAAAAGGTTTTGTGACTCTGGATGTAATGGCACAGAAAAGAATGCATTTGACAGGTCTATGACTGAAAACCACTGTTCTTTGGGTGTCACTTGGTTCAAAATTATGTGTGGGTTTGCCACTACGGGTGGGATTTGCTCCGTCACTTCGTTTATTGCTCTGAGATCATGCACTAAACGGTATTTTCCCGTGCTTGCTTTTTTTACTGGGAAAATAGGTGTGTTGCAAGTTACTTTGTCTGTTTTCACTAGAATGCCTGCCCTCTCCATGTCTGCAATTACCGGTTTGATCCCTGCTTTTGCTTCTGTTGTCAGGGGATACTGTGGTTTAACTGGTCTGTACGTAGAGGTTGTTTTTACCACAACAGGGTCTGCACCTTTGATTAGTCCAACATCAGTTGGGCCTGTTGACCACAGCTTTTCAGGCAACTGCTTTAATTCTGGGAAGAGCTCTAGTGAGAGTAAGTGTCATTCATTATTGGTGTCAGACATGTGAATATCTGCACAGTCAGATAGATGAGTTGCTGGCTGTGTCGTAAGTACCCACCCTAAAGTGTACCTCATACATCCTGTTCTACGGCCCTGAAGCCATCCTTCATGTGTTTCTTCAGTTTTTTCATATCTGTCTCTTTCAACTTGAGTCAGAATGTGACCTAGCTCCCTCCAGTCTGTGTTTTCATTTCGTGCTACAGACACATGTGGTTTTGGCATTCTATTCATTTCCTGTACTCTTCCCGTTTGTATCACTGAGCACACAGCATTGCCACTTTTAGTTACATAGAGGTGCTGCAATGTAAGCTTCTGTGGGCCTAATCTGTAAATTTGTATGTCATATGAAGGATCTGGGCCTGGACTTTGTTTAAATCTTAGAGTATTGTGATACTCATCAAAAGCAAGTGGTCGGGAGTCTGGTGGCAAATACTTTTCAGCCAATCTCTGTAGAGGCTCTAATGGTGGAAGGTCTAGAGTCCAATAGTAGTGGGGCACTCCTTCTCCCTCACTGCTATAATTAATCTGTCCCTCCTCTTCTGCCTCTTCATAGTTTAACATCAATTCTGCGTGCATGCCTTGTGCTCCTGGCACTACGCCAATTTTTAATTTCTTCATGCTGTCTCTCCCTAGGAGGTTGACTGGACAGGATGGATCATATATACATTGATTTTTACAGCTCCTACCACTATCTTTATGCACTAGCAGTAGGCCTTCTGTTAGAGATTTTACACTAGTGTGACCTGATGCAGACTTAACTGTCAGGGTGTCTTTTGAAAATTTCAGGTTTTTAGGTTTTTGATTTAGCACGGTTTTGCATGCACCTGTGTCACATAACATAGTCATGGGTTGGCCATTTACATGAATTTTTAATATGGGTTTGTCTTCTAACAGTGTGACTAGTTCATACACATTAAACACTTCTGTGTCATCCTGTTTTTCCTCACTTCCCTGTTCTCTGTCTAGTCAATCTTCATTCCTTCCTTCCTGTTTCTTTCCTGATCTACAGTCTCTAGAAAAGTGCCCTTCCTTTCCGCATTGCCAACAGGTATTGTCTCTTTCCCTGTCGAAACGTTCTGATCTGTTATTTCCTCTGCCTCTATAACCTCCTCTGCCTCTTCCTCTGTTTCCACTCCTACGTCCTTGCATCTGTCTTCCTGAAAATGCAATTAATCCTGTCTCTGGATCTACTGTGAAAGTGCCTACATTCTCATTTTTCTTTTTTATAACACGGACGGCATGTTCTGCTTATTGCAGTGCGTCAGGCAGTGATCCTGTGTTTATAGTCACCCAGTGTTTTTCTACATGTGATTTCACTGGTGGTAGGAGGCCATTTAAAAAAGCATTCTTTAGTTGTTGCTGATATGGGGTCTCTGGACCCTCTTCATAATTTAATCCTGAATGTTGTCTAAAAACTGGACGCAGGCGGTCCAGAAAATCAGAAGCTGTTTCAGCTTCTTTTTGTTTCACCTCTCCTATTTTTCCATAGTCAGCCCTAGGGGCCAACCGTACTCTAATTCTCTCATATAAATTTGTTAGGGCATTGATTAGGTCTGTGCTTCCTGGTGCGTATGCTACACCCCCGGCGTTTGAGCCGGTAAAATCTCCTCTAACTGTTCCTATCTTTAATCCTAGTAAATCTTGCACGACTTGAAGCATTTCATGACCGTTTAAATACCATTGCCTTCTGATTAGTTCTACAGCGTCCCTCCATGGTATAAAAGCTTCATTCAGTGGAGGAACATCTTTCAGGACATTTTGTCTGTCTTTTTGTGACCACGGACGAAAAATATGTATGTTTGGGCGGTCATCTTGCTCTTCTTGTCCTTCTGGCCCTATTATTAGGCCAAATCTGGGATTAGCTACTGCTACCATTGGATAAATACCAGTGGCTGGCGGGTCGACTGCGTCTCCCCAGAGGTCAGTCCCAGTGGGATCACAACCTATTTCTTCTTTTGGGCTATTTTTGATTGAGAGTTTGTTTAGCATTGTCTGTGCTTTTACATGAGGATGATGATGTGTGTGTGACCTAGTTCTTCCTGATATGGGTGAGTGTACAGTGAGTGGTGCTGCAGTCGTGGCTGCAGAATTGGGTGACGCTGCAACTGTGCCTGCAGAAGTGGGTGACGCTGCAGTTGTGGCTGCTGAAGCGGGTGGTGGCGGTGGTGGATTAATACTCATAATGCGAGCACCGCACGGTGTCTCGTCTTCTGGTTTTATTAAACTCGCGGTTAAGTTCTGTTTTTCTGACTTTTTATCTTTTTCCTCTTGTTTTTTCTTTTTATTCTCCTCTCGTCTAGCTGCTTCTTCTTTCCAGGCCTGGAAATATTGTGATTCTTGCGAGCGTTTTCCTTTCTTTTTTAAGTTTTTTGTTTCTGCTATTTCTTGCAAAAGAGCTTCTTTCAACTGTGTAAGTGCTGAGGGGCTGCATCTCCCTTCCCAAGTGGGACATTTTGTTTTTTTGCAATTTCTCCATCTACAAGCACTGATTTGTCCGGCGCCTGGACATTTCTTTTCTAGCCACTGCTCGTCAGCAGTGAGTTTTGTGGGCTGATTCCCCATTGTTACAACACAACTGCAGAGCTTTCTCTGGTATGAGACTCAGGAGTGGTTGCTGACACGCCCTTCTACTCCGGGACAACTTCCGCGGAGCGGTGTCAGTTTTACGGGACAGAGCCCAACCTACTTCTCCTTCGTCACCAGTACTTCAGCGTCTTACAGCAAATAAAACAACAATAACAACTGGAGGCAACTCAGCAGCGTATTGTGCTGTAAAATTAGTTTACCTCCAACAGACAGAAAAATGACATACACAAAACACATATATTCACTCTTGTTTCTTTACGCGCGCGGGTCCTTGCGGCGGACCAGGCCAGTTTTAACTTTTGTGCACCCGTGCAGTGGGTCAGCCTAATGCGCTATTAATCCTTGCGGCGGATAAGACCTATGCGCTTCTCTTTTGTGCACCCGTGCAGTGGGTCAGCCTAATGCGCTATTAATCCTTGCGGCGGATAAGACCTATGCGCTTCTCTTTTCAAACCCTTGCGGCGGGTTAGACCTAAAAAGTGTTTTCTCACCCTCAGTCGTCTTTTGCTGGTTGTTCAGGTCATCTGGCTGGACCCCAACGTCGTGGACCAGGCCCGGCCTGGATACGAATTTACGCCCAGGGCTTTCACCTCTACCTGGAGAGGGCTGTCGACAGACTTCGGTTCTGGCTTTCCCACGACGTCAGGATGCAGCAATCAGACCTTTTTGGAGTCACAGAAACGTGTCTGGTGTTTCCATCTCTAGGCTCGAAGGACCAATTTAAATGACAGAGGATTTCTTTAAATCACCCTGCCGTTCTTCAGCTGAGACGTCTGAGTCAGAAAACACACAAACACTGCAGAAGTTTTTCACTCGCGAGGGGCAGTCATGGAACGCACGAACTGCGCCCCACGACTGTCTGCGACCTTTATTTATACAAGATTGTCTGTGTGTGTGTGTGTGTGTGACATAGATAACAACATTATTCTCAGAACTCAGAGCTGAGGTTCCCCTTTTCCAAATCTGTATGTTCTAGAATGAAAAGAGGAAGCTGTAAGTTGTTTATCATAAAAGAGTTCATGTCAAAAGTTATTAGGTGAAAAGTCATGTTAGACATATGCTTAATGACAAATAATGAAAGGATACATTTCATGTAGCTGATCACATTATATACAATATTCTCTTGACAGAGACTAAAACAGGCTTGAGTGTCCTTCCATCATTACAGTCAGTTTTCCAGTCAGCTCCTGCAGTCTGGTTCATAAACCTCTCAGAGAGAAAGACCTCCATCCTCCTAGAAGTGCTGTATAACACAGAGATGTTACTGCATTAAATCAATAAATACCAGTATTCAGTGACCATAACCAATAGCAAATCTAAACTGTGAAATACATGAATTTATACAACACTATATCACAGCTGTTCTCACACAGAGTATTCTACCTTTTTACAGCGCAGGAAATAATTATTTGATCCTCTGCTCAATGTATAAGTTTGCTGACTTACAAAGAAATAAACAGTCTCTGATTTTTATCATAGTTTAATTTTACTGAAGACAGAAAATCAACAAAGATCCAGATTAAACACACAAACATTACAAAGTGATTTGTGTGTCACTGAGTGAAATAAGTGTTTGATCCATCAGTAGTGTGTGGTTGTTTTTATGCAGCTGAGATCAAATCATCACTAAATGTTTCCTTCTTATTGTTCCAGTGTTGATACAAAGACATCAGATGAAGACAGAACAAAGATCTTTGTGAATCTGTTCTGTGCAGCAGCAGAGAGAGAACAGCAGACAGGAGAGAAGATACTGGAGCTGTTATCATCAGTGTGCCGACATCAAAATTCCTCCTATGGGAATGGAAAGAAATGTCAAAGTGATTTCCTGCTGGATCTGTGCTCCAAAGTGAAGTACTGTGAGACTAAAACAGGCTTGAGTGTCCTTCCATCATTACAGTCAGTTTTCCAGTCAGCTCCTGCAGTCTGGTTCATAAACCTCTCAGAGAGAAAGACCTCCATCCTCCTGGAAGTGCTGAAACTCCAACCAGAGAAGAAACAAGTGGAGCTGACAGACTGCTCACATGAAGAGAGTGAAGTGAGGAGTTTCCTGCAGTGTCTGCCTTATATCTCACAGCTCAGGTAAATGAAATGTTCTTCACATGATTAAATCTACATAAAATGAGATGCTCCATGAAATCAACAGTTTGATATTTGACGTTCTATGAATTATAATTTAATTGTAACTTGTACCTTGTATTCATTTGTATTGCTTTGTTAAGAGTTTTTTATTTATTAGTTTTTATATATGTAGCCTACTACACTACTACAAGATAGGGTAGGGGAAGTTAAAGTAAAAGGGAAAATGGGACAATACCTAGATTTGTAGGAGGACTAAGCTGAGTTGCATGCAGAAGAATGACTGGAGTCACAGGTAAAGTTGCTTGAACTGTATTGAACTGTATTGCAACAAATAAACGGCACTTTCATAAACAGGAATGACAAAATAAAATTAAATCCAATAATAGCAATAACAGTAATACCCCAGAATCCTATCTGAGCTCAGGTATGTCAGTCCTGCCGGCTTAATAGTCAGTGTTTAGTTAAGTGAAATCCAGAAGGTCAGTTGTCTGTGATTGGTGCGCACTGTTGCAATTGTTCTTGAGGGAAGAGCAGCCTGCTCTTCTGGGCCAACTGGGAATGGCTATGGTTCGGTGGTCTTCCTCATCAAGAAGAAATCCAGGTCTCACAGTCCTTCAAAAAACCAAGCCTGTAAACAACAGTGTTATCACTGATTAAATTCACATTCTATAGTTATGTATATGGCCACTTGTAAATAATGCAGGTGCTTTAAACAGAACAAGCACAAACCATTAATTCTAATTTCTAATAATATTCTTTACAGTGCAGCTTAATCATGGAATGTAATTTTTTTGAATCACAATCAGTATTTCACCTTCAAATGAATTACAGGACAATTGGTTTGCATGGCATAGCAGTGAAGCAATATGTTAATTACATTTAAATGTACAAAATAAAATTACCAAAATATATATCAGTGCATTTCTCAAAAATAATTTTCCCTTAGCAAAATTAACAATATGCATATTCTCACAAATGGTATCATTTTCTCAATGCAATGTAATTATTTTATCAAAATAAGTCTTTGCAATAATACCAACAAATATATGAATGCCCACAGGTTATTGTTTTACTGTGTATGTTACGTATCGGCACAATAAGACTATGTGACAGTGCCGCTCGAGCTTCAAATGCAAAGGAAAATAAACGTGTGACCTTTAATATCAACATTAGCTTCAACCCATTATTTTTCTTTTAGTGTATTTAATATTCAATCAGTAATACTATAGTAACATCAGAGCATAAGCCAAATGCTCAGAGTTAGTGATGTGTCATTCGCGAACGAAACGGCTCTTAGAGCCGGATCTTTGAAGTGAACGACGCGAGCCGGCTCCTTATCACGAGCCGTGGGGTTTTCTTTTTCTTTCTTTCACCCTCTCTCTCACACTTTTTTCCACTTCACTCCGCTTCACTCCGCACGCGAGCCTTGTGCTTTGCGCTGGGAAGAGGGGGGAGGGGCGGTAGTTACACTCGCAGTAGCACAGGAACAGAGCGGGAGGGAGAGAGAGAGAAAGAGAGCCAGGGACAACAATGTCACATTAGAAAGGTATAGTAATCATCCACAACTATTTTCAGTTGCAGATGATAAAGGATTCAGAAAGTTTATTCATGCAGGCCCATATGACAGAGAATGTGCATCTTCTTTTTGTTTTCATATTTTAATTTATATTTAATTGTGTTGTGGTTTGCAGTGTTTTGTGTTGTTTCACTTTAAATTTGTTTAAAAGGAAAAAGCTGAAAATTTAAATAGTTAAAAGTTGAAATGTAAATAGTTGGTTTTTGTATTATATGATTTATTTATTACATTTTATGTGGAGTGAATAAATAAAATAATATTTACGGTGGCCCCTAGAGACAAAGCATGAACAAACTCCAAAACGCGTACAAACCCCGAAGCACGTACAAACTCCAAAACACGTACAAACTCCAAAACACGTACAAAACACAACAGAAGTGCTCCAGGATGCTAGGCGCAGTGTTGAGCTTTTGTTACCTAGTGGCTACACAAGCCAGGAAGTACCAACGACCGGATTTGGTGTGTGGTAGTAACAGGTAAATGAACATTTTTTTTTAAATTATTTAAATATATATGAGTGCTTGTGTATAAATACACAAACAATACACGTATGCTTTCAATTGTGTAATTTAAGTGATCTAGGTAGCTCTGTTTTGGAAGTTCAGTTAATGCTAGAAATGTGTTTTGGAGTTTGTACGTGCTTTGTCTCTAGGGGCCACCATATATATTTATATATAAACATATATAAATAAAACCACATTTTTATTACATTAGAAATTCCTTTTGTGCATAATTTCATATTGTTGTTAATAATAAATTAATTAAAGCAACAAAACAACCTGAAGAGTCGGTTGGGAGCCGAAAGAGCCGGCTCTTTTTAGTGAGGCGAGCCGAAAGAGCTGGTTCTCTAAAAAGAGCTGGAAATCCCATCACTACTCAGTATAGTTAGCTCCTTAGGAAACCCAGTGCGTTCACCCACAGTGAAAACTAGTCAGCTCCAGCTGTACTCCAGCATTTAACCTAATTAGCCTCTAAATTAGCCTGATTCGCTCAGTCCCGGTTTAACTCACCAGCATACTTCTAATGTTCAACTTTCAGAGAGGATCTGGTCCGCTTCACCCGCACCCGTGCAGATCTACAACACTGGAATTGAGCCAGTAAATTCCCCATTACCTTCTTGTTAACCAATAACTCCAATGCTAGCTTAAAAGTTACTCCTTTCTTTCACTGCGATAGTTCCAAGGTTCAAAATGTTCCCAAGAAATCGGGTCAGTTTCTCCAAGGTCCATGCAGATCTCCAGTATGGATATTTGCTCAATTTATCTCATTTATATTTATTTTTTAGCAATTAGCTCGTCGGTGAAAATCCAGATATGAAATATAGATATGGTTGTTGTTCCACTCTGTGTGTTTCTATAGTGTTGATTGTTGAGTCTGTGCTTCCACAGGCCCCGCTAGTTTAGAAACTTATTCTCATGAAGGACAAAAACAAGACAGAACATCTTCAACCAGTCTTTTACTCGCTAGCGAGGGAAGGCTGCTGGCTCGTGGAGCTTAACGCTCCTCACCTGTCTCCAGCCCAAGTCCTTCAAAGAGCAGCCCACCTCGTAGCGCTTTTATTGAAAAACTGTTAAAATACACAACACAACACAAGCACCTCCCACCGTAAAACCCCCCTTGGTTACAAAGACAAGGCACTGAGTGTGCGTGTGTGCACATGTAAGCACGTGTGCGTGTGTGTGTGTGTGTGTACATGAGTGAGTGTGTGTGTATGTCTCTCTGTGTGCGTGACTTCCTGATCACAACTGTTTTAACAACATCCTTGGTCATAAAAAGGTAATTTCCCCCACACCCGATATATGGCTCAACTCCTGTATTGGTTCACCATGCACAACACGGGTGAAGCCATAAAAGGGCAGGAAGTTTACCAAACAACAAACAGAACCTTCACATGGGATGTGTCTGTGATAAAACACTACAGCCTCCCCCACAACCTCGACAGGCTGGGGAGGGGGACAAAGGAATGTCTTTGATCACACAGTTTGAAACAATGTAGAGATGGTAAGCATAAAAATGACAACATATAACCATTCACTTTAACACTGATATTTAGCGTTTTACTTTCTAAAGTCAGACAGGAAATAAAATGTCAGTTACAGTTCAGTATGAAGTGATTTCACACACAGGATTAGTGTTTGTGTTGTGAGTCAGCAACAGTCTAAAAAGAGTGTTCAGCTGCTCTAATGGAAGATGGCTTTAAAATGGAATTTCATTATAAACAGGACACACATGGACAAGATGGAGTCCATCAGTAGTGTGTGGTTGTATTTATGGAGCTTTAGTCATCACTAAATGTTTCCTTCTTATTGTTCCAGTGTTAATGAGACATCAGATAAAGCAGCCAGGTTCTTTGTGAATCTGTTCTGTGCAGCAGCAGAGAGAGAACAGCAGACAGGAGAGAAGATACTGGAGCTGTTATCATCAGTGTGCCGACATCAAAATTCCCACTATTGGAATGTAAAAAAAATTCAAAGTGATTTCCTGCTGGATCTGTACTCCAAAGTGAGGGACTGTGAGACTAAAACAGGCTTGAGTGTCCTTCCATCTTTACAGTCAGTTTTCCAGTCAGCTCCTGCAGTCTGGTCCATAAACCTCTCAGAGAGAAAGACCTCCATCCTCCTGGAAGTGCTGAAACTCCAACCAGAGAAGAAACAAGTGGAGCTGACAGACTGCTCACATGAAGAGAGTGAAGTGAGGAGTTTCCTGCAGTGTCTGCCTTATATCTCACAGCTCAGGTAAGTGAAATGAACTTTGCTTGATGTCCCTCTGTATTCCCTGGACAGCAGTGCAAAGACGAAGAGAAAACAACCCCCATCATACAGTTCTCCCCGAACCTATATAACGCTTGAGGGCTAATTGCTGACTGGGTCCATGTGCACAATAAGGGAATGAGCAGCAGTGGCGACCTGGAGAGAAGGCAGAGAGAAAGAGAGAGAGAGAGAGAAAGACCACACCCACCCACTCTCACAGCCTCTCAGGATGTAACACTTGGTTAAATCTGTTTGAGGAAATATCTTATTTTAAACACAGAAAAAGACACAGTTTAAACTTTTTTCACTTGTTTTGCAATTTTAAATATTCTGGTGATATTCCTTTTTCATTAGTGTTACGACCCGGCTCGTAATGACCGTAACCAGCGCAGGACGTCCCGCGACTTCCCACGCCCAAACAGACACAGCCACAGCGTTAGATTCTTAACAATAATTTATTTACAATAATGGCATAATGGGGGGAGTATATACTTCGGGGTGAGCCAAGGCCAAAACAATAAACAAAACTCAACCTATGCTTCGGTTCCCCTCTAACCTATCCACGGAAAAGAAAACAAAGGAATAACACAGACTGACCTCCCTGTCTAAAAAACACAGGAGAAAAGAAGGCATCTCAAAATAATCGGCAGCTCACCCCTACTTACTCCGCACCTCACACACATGCCCGACTTTATACTAAAAGACTGTAGCTGCGGCCGCGCCGTCAGGGCCAGAGGCAGGTGCATGGGAAGTCTGCCACACATCCCACCAGTGCAGCTCTTCAGTCGCCCTTTTGTAGCTCACGGCCACCGCAGGAACCAGTCACATCAGGCCGGTCATCAGGTCCACCAATCACAGCCGAGTCCCTGCACAGGTGAATTTACATACACACGTCACACAACAGAGAAACCAACAGCACACGTAACACCCCCCACCATAAGAATTAAATAATCCCTTGCTTATTTAATTCACATCTAGTTATACTGCTCTAGATAAGGCATCAGCGAAGACATTATCAAGGCCCTTTTTATGACTGATCTGAAGGTTGAAGTCTTGTAACAGAAGGGACCAGCGCATGAGTCGCTGATTGGAATTTTGCATCCGCGAAAGAAACACAAGTGGGTTGTGATCTGTGAAAACCTGAACGGGCACGGAGCTAGACCCCAGGTAGACCTCGAAGTGTTGCAGGGCTAGCAACAATGCAAGCGCTTCCTTCTCGATGGTGCTGTAGTTTTTTTGGTGCTGATTGAATTTCCTCGAAAAATAGCAGATCGGACGGTCCACTCCGTGTTGATCTGCCTGCAGCAGAACCGCACCCGCTGCGGTTGCGCTGGCATCCACCTCCAACTTAAACGGAGAGTCAAAGTTAGGGGCTGCTAAAACTGGAGCACTGCACAGTAAAGCTTTCACTGACTCAAAAGCAGTTTGGCATGCCGCAGTCCAAGTGAAGGATTTGGTCGGGCTGACTAGGTCAGTCAGGGGGGCGACCACGGAGGCAAAGTTTTTACAGAATCCGCGGTAGTAACCACACATCCCCAGGAAGCGGCGTAACGCCCTCCTTGTTTGTGGGACCGGGTACTCGATAATAGCCTCCACCTTTGCGGTTACGGGGCATACTTTCCCGTGACCCACCTGCTTTCCGAGGTAGGTGATGGTGGCTTTCCCAAACTCACATTTAGTCAGGTTTACAGTGAGCGATGCTTCCTCGAAACGCCTGAAAACAGTGGAGAGAGTTTGGAGATGACTGCTCCAGGAAGCAGAATAAATGACCACATCATCTAAGTAGGCGTCACAGTTTGGGACCCCGGCCAGAACCTTGGCCATCAGGCGCTGAAAGGTCGCCGGCGCATTACGCAAGCCAAAAGGCATCACGGTATACTGAAGGAAGTGATCGGGGGTAACGAATGCAGAGATCTCAGACGCTCTTGCCGATAAAGGGACCTGCCAATATCCCTTCAATAAATCCAATTTGGTCACATAAGTAGCGGACCCCACCCGATCAACACAATCATCCATCCTAGGTAACGGGAAAGAGTCGGCTTTAGTGGCTGCATTCACCTTTCGATAATCTGTGCAGAATCGAGGAGTGTTGTCTGATTTGGGCACTAACACGCATGGTGAGCTCCACGCGCTAGCACTAGGAACGGCCAAGCCATGCTCTAGGAGATAATTAACTTCTCTCTGCATTATCTCCCTTTTCAGTGGGTTCACCCGGTACGCATGTTGTTTAATTGGTTTATGCCCCTCCACATCAATGTCATGACATAACACAGTCGTTTGGCGCGGGTGATCAGAGAAAAGCGACAAGTTGTTCCTTATCAGAGTTATGATGTCAGTCTGAGCAGCTTCAGGTAATTCGGACACTCGCACACCGAGGGCACTGTTGTATTCTGCTTGCGAGGATGGAACAGTTTCAAGGTGTTCACATGGCAAACCCTGGTTTTTCGCCGCCGATTCGGAGTGCGTATCACATAATGGCTGTTGTCGAGTTTACGTTCAACACTGTAAGGACCAGTGAACTGCGTAGATAAACTGGACCCCACTACAGGCAATAACAACAGCACCTTCTCCCCTGGTTGAAAACTTCTGTCTACAGCTTTCTTGTCAAAACGAGTTTTCATTTTGGTTTGCACTTGCTTTAGGTTTTCCCCGGCTAATTTCCACGCCAGGCGAAGCCTGTCTCGAAGCTGGCTTACGTAGTCATGTACACTACACGGCTCCTCCGGAGCCTCCGACAACCATTTTTCCCTCAAAAGTCGGAGAGGGCCTCGGACTACATGTCCGAAAACCAACTCCGCGGGGCTAAAACCCAGCGACTCCTGTCTAGCCTCCCTAATGGCAAATAACAGTAAGGGCAACCCCTCATCCCATTCTTTACCAGACTCCAAACAAAACTTACGTAGCATAACTTTAAGGGTTTGATGGAACCTTTCCAAAGCCCCTTGACTTTCGGGGTGGTATGGACTGGATGTAACATGCTTAGCATGTAGTACATCAACAACCTGCGCAAAAACTCTGGACATGAAGTTGGTGCCTTGGTCCGTTTGAATAATTTTCGGCAACCCAAACACAGAAAAGAATCTGATCATAGCTTTAATGACCGCTTTGGCTTTCACAGTACGCAGCGGAATGGCTTCCGGAAATCTCGTTGCTGAGCACATTATAGTAAGAATGTACTGATTACCGGCTTTTGTTCTCGGCAACGGTCCCACACAATCCAGTATTACCTTCTCAAAAGGTTCACTCATCACTGGAATAGGTGATAACGGCGCAGGTGGAATGGGTTTGTTAGGTTTGCCCACCAACTGGCAGGTGGCACAAGACCGACAGTAAGCAGCCACATGTTTCTTTAAGCCAGGCCAAAAGAAATTACGCAGCACTCGGTAATAAGTTTTATTCACTCCGAGATGCCCAGCCATGCCGGCATCATGTGCTAAACTTAGCACCTGATCACGATGTTGAGATGGTACCACCACCTGTGTAACACTTGATGTGCCACTCTGATCAGAGGACCACCGCCTCATTAACACGCCATCCTGCAGAAAAAAAACGGGGAAGGCTGCTTTCCTCAGCCGTGGCAACGGCTGCAAAACAGGGATTCAAAGACCTGTCATTTTCCTGAGCACTTATCAATGCTTCTTTATTCATATCTCCGCTCAACGCCGGTGTTAAATTTAGCACACTGCATTTATCCCCCACACTGTCTTTCACCCCAACACAAGGTTTTTGCTCCCCAGCCACAAACGTATCTGCGATATTAATGACATCCGCAAACTTGCGCGCTTGCGCCCGTGTAACAGCGCAAACGGGAAAAACTGTCGCTTTTGACTCGGTAACATCTGAGGCAGCCACAGGGGTATCCGTCACCTCAGGCGGTGGAAACACTTTTCCCCCAGCCAGATCGTTGCCCAAAATAAATGACACACCTTTAAACGGTAACTGTCGTCTTATGGCAACCTTCACAGGCCCAGTTGTGATAGGTGAGTGTAAATATACTCGGTGGAGGGGCGCCCGAAGAACATTCATCTCAATCCCCCACACTAACACATCCGTGTGGCAGGCAGTTTTATCCGACAGTGGTAACACATCGTCTAACATAAAAGATTGATGCGCCCCGGTGTCTCGGAGAATAGTAATGGGAACCCTGTCCTCTTTCCCTGCCACCGAAACGAAGCCGTGGGAAAGGAAAGGTTTAAAACGTGAATCTTCCTCCATTTCTGGGTCACACCGCTGCACCTGTTCAGGACAGGTAGGTGGGGAGACTACTTTAATGAACCCCACGGGTCCCTTAGACCCCCTGCGCTGCTCTTTCCTCCGCAGCGCAGGACAACTGGCGATCAGGTGACCAGACTCACGGCAATAAAAACATTCCCGCCTGTCAGTTTCCTCCTGCCTCGCCCTTTGGGTCTGTTTAGGGAATTTCTGTCTCTTTTCCTGTACCCCTCCCACTTCTCGTGCTGTCCCGGGTGAAAAAACAACTTTATGTGTGAGGATGAACTCATCCGCTAAAACCGCTGCTTTTGCTAGGGACGTCACCTTCTGCTCATTTAAATACACTACCAGCTGACCCGGGAGACACTTTTTAAATTCTTCTAAAAGAACCAACTCCTTCAATCCCTCAACATCCTTCACACTGCTGGCTTGCATCCAGCGTTCAAACAAGCGCTGTTTCTCTCGGGCAAACTCCACAAAGGTTTGTTCGGCGGTCTTTTCACTCTTACGAAATTTCTGTCGATAAGCCTCAGGAACTAATTCATACGCGTGCAAAATTGATTTCTTCACAATATCATATTGGAGGCTGTCGTTAACGGAAAGGCTAGTACATACTTCCTGAGCCTTGCCGATTAACTTACACTGAAGTAGCAGCGCCCAAAACTCCTTAGGCCAACTCAAAGCAGCTGCTATACGCTCAAAAGCGCTAAAATAGGAATCAACCTCAGCCTCCCGAAACGGAGGCACTAGTCTAACGTGTTTGGTGATGTCAAAACCTGGTGGAGAAACTGTGGATGCGTCAGGGTGACCTGAGACGGGCGTGGAGGCAGCGGCCACAGGTGTTAAGACAACGGCGGGCTTGCGCTCCAGCTCCAGAGCTCTAACACGGAGGTGCATAGCCTGCACTTCAAGCTCCTTAGCACGCACCTCCGCCTCCCTAATACGGAGGGTCAAACGGAGGTCCGCCGCAGCAGACCCCACTGCCTGAGGCTCCACCTCAGCTACATCAGACTCCACCTCAGCCGCGTCCGACTCCACCTCAGCCGCGTCCGACTCCACCTCAGCCGGGGGAACATTAGCCGGCCGTTTGGCATCCGGCTCCGGTCCAGGCACCGGAGCCACCTCCACGCCGCCCCCGCCAGGCTGCTTTACAGCTGCCTTCAGGGGAGGGAGAATGCCCCGCTCCACCAAACCTGCACACAAGGCAGCCCTCACCTCTGCTTTACGGGCATTGTAAGATACTTTAATATCAAAAAAACTCGCCACAATAAGCAAATCCGCCTTTCGACACACCTCTATCTTATCCCAGGAAGGGGAGGTGACAAAATCATCTAACGAGAACTCCATCCTCCCATACACACACACACACACCCCCACACACAAAAGAAAAGCCGACCAAACAAACCACAGACCACAAAACGGGACAAAGGGACGAGCCCCCAAAATTGTTACGACCCGGCTCGTAATGACCGTAACCAGCGCAGGACGTCCCGCGACTTCCCACGCCCAAACAGACACAGCCACAGCGTTAGATTCTTAACAATAATTTATTTACAATAATGGCATAATGGGGGGAGTATATACTTCGGGGTGAGCCAAGGCCAAAACAATAAACAAAACTCAACCTATGCTTCGGTTCCCCTCTAACCTATCCACGGAAAAGAAAACAAAGGAATAACACAGACTGACCTCCCTGTCTAAAAAACACAGGAGAAAAGAAGGCATCTCAAAATAATCGGCAGCTCACCCCTACTTACTCCGCACCTCACACACATGCCCGACTTTATACTAAAAGACTGTAGCTGCGGCCGCGCCGTCAGGGCCAGAGGCAGGTGCATGGGAAGTCTGCCACACATCCCACCAGTGCAGCTCTTCAGTCGCCCTTTTGTAGCTCACGGCCACCGCAGGAACCAGTCACATCAGGCCGGTCATCAGGTCCACCAATCACAGCCGAGTCCCTGCACAGGTGAATTTACATACACACGTCACACAACAGAGAAACCAACAGCACACGTAACATTAGTTTTATATTTAAACTGTGAGGATTCAATAAGAATGAATCATGTTTCAGTTTTATTGTTGCTGTTGTTATATTTGATCGACTCTTTCGGCTTCTTGTTGTCAGTAAATTGAAGATCATTTTTTCACAGTTAGCTGTGTTTGACTGCAGTGAACTTTACTGAGCATGATGATCATGTTAGCAGCTCAACAGTGAGCAACAAGTGAAGACTTCAGACAGCAGAGAGTCTTCATCACTTTGTGTCTCCACCTGCAGATGTAGAATAAGTGTGATTTCCACGTGTGTGATGTGAGCAGCAGGTGAAGCTGCTCCTGTACAAGATATGAGGTGTAGATGTTGTTGTTCCACTCTGTGTGTTTCTATATTGTTGATATTTAGTGTTTTACTGCTAACACTTTATAATAACTACACACTCTTAAGCATTAGTGAGGTATTAGTTAATACTGATTTCATCATTTACAAAGTGTGTCATTCATTAACATGGATATAAATGGTTAAGTGTTGCTTAATAAGCTCATATATAACATGTTTAATGACAGCAGTTTGATACTTTTTCAATGATGGATTAACAATTTAAAGTTTTACATGTATCACAGATATTCCTGGTTAATTCAGGCAGTTACTGGTTGTTATTGAAGTATCTTGTGTGAGCTGGTCTAAAGTGAGGCCCATCCATGCCTCACAAAGCATTTATCAAATAAAGTGAAAGGTCAGCAGGACCCAGAGACTCCAACCAGTCTCAGCTGTCTTCATGACAGAACAAGGAAAAAGCACAAAGTGATACAGAACATACAAATATTGATCACAAGATGCAAACATAACTCACTAAAGGTTTGCAGAATATTAAATGTGAGCAGGACCAGAGTCTGAGTTTGTTTGAGGCTTTAAGAGAGAAAGAGACGCACTGAGCAGCTGGAGCCACAGAGAACTTTAACTTCAATGTATGGAAACTTCTTCTTTCAAATCAAATATGAATGAAGTGATCAGAAAATACTAGTGAATATTTCACAGAGCATCACAGACAAGTGTAAACAGCACAAACACAATGTTGATATTGAAGTGATCAAAGCTACTTTAGGCTGCTCTCTCATCACAAGGAGTCACCTGATAATGCAGGAAAGTGTCTCTGGGATGTTGAAGAGTTTGGAAGTTCTTTAGTTGGTTCCTCAGGTTCAACTTTCCTCTGGTTTGTAGTCAGTTAGTTTTAGTAAACAGGTCAGCGTCCAGTCAGGTTCACTTCCAAAGAGCTCCTGAATGAAACACATCAGTTCAGCTGTTTGGTGCTGTGCTTTCACACAGGTGAACTCAGGTGGATGATGAAAGAAAAGGGCGTGGCCTCCTCGTGTGTCACAGTGAAAACTTAGAGCAGCTGCTCAGGCTAAGGAGGTGATCAGGTTCAGAGGTGGCTCGCCATCTCCTTCATCATGGAGAATCCAAAGCAAACAGCATTTCCTGTAACATCAAACATTAGCCTGTATAACACAGAGATGTTACTGCATTCAATCAATAAATACCAGGATTCAGTGACCATAACCAATATAACATCTAAACTCTCAAAATACTCAGAAATACATGAATTTATACAACACTATATCACAGCTGTTCTCACACAGAGTATTCTACCTTTTTACAGTGCAGGAAAAAATTATTTGATCCTCTGCTCAATGTATAAGTTTGCTGACTTACAAAGAAATAAACAGTCTCTGATTTTTATCATAGTTTAATTTTACTGAAGACAGAAAATCAACAAAGATCCAGATTAAACACACAAACATTACAAAGTGATTTGTGTGTCACTGAGTGAAACAAGTGTTTGATCCATCAGTAGTGTGTGGTTGTTTTTATGCAGCTGAGATCAAATCATCACTAAATGTTTCCTTCTTATTGTTCCAGTGTTGATACAAAGACATCAGATGAAGACAGAACAAAGTTCTTTGTGAATCTGTTCTGTGCAGCAGCAGAGAGAGAACAGCAGACAGGAGAGAAGATACTGGAGCTGTTATCATCAGTTTGCAGATATCAAACATTCCCTGTTCATGAGAAAGACATGGATGATGATGATGACGACGATGATATGAAGAAACGTCAGTGTGATCACCTCCTGGATCTGTACTCCAAAGTGAAGGACTGTGAGGCTAAAACAGGCTTGAGTGTCCTTCCATCATTACAGTCAGTTTTCCAGTCAGCTCCTGCAGTCTGGTTCATAAACCTCTCAGAGAGAAAGACCTCCATCCTCCTGGAAGTGCTGAAACTCCAACCAGAGAAGAAACAAGTGGAGCTGACAGGCTGCTCACATGAAGAGAGTGAAGTGAGGAGTTTCCTGCAGTGTCTACCTTATATCTCACAGCTCAGGTAAATGAAATGTTCTTCACATGATTAAGTCTGTTTAAGGAAATATCTAATTTTAAACATAGAAACATTTTAGACTATTTAATCCTCAGGGTCTTTTTCGTATTTGCAATATTCTGGTAATATTCCTTTTTCATTTGTTTCATATTTAAGCTTTGCGGATTCAATATCATGGAATCATGTTTCACTTTTATTGTTGCTGCTGTTATATTTGATCAAGTCTTTCAGTTTCTTGTTGTCGGTTTTCAGGGACCAAGCAGTAAGACATAGAGGACACAGGGGCTTTAATTCAAAAATGGGGTTTTATTGGCCCAAAAATATGAAAAATAATTGACATGCCAACACTTAAACAGGCAGACCAATAAAAGAGGTCAACCCAATAAATTAAACTCAAAATAACAACTAACAAAAACTCAAACAAACATAAGACAAACTGACTTCCTGAAATGACACATGTGGGAACTTAAATACTAGTTTCGCTAAACCAAATGAGAGACCAGGGTTAAAACACAATGCCTGCAATATAACCAAATAACACAAAACAATTAAATAAACTTGAAACACCCACACAATGAAACGTGGTTTAGTCCAATTGGGCTGTCAGCAGTACTTCAGATCCCACAGCACTTTGCCAACCAGAATGGAGAAGCCAAAACATCAGGTAACTCAAACAAAGAAAGATGTGTTAATATAACATAAAACAGAACTTTGACCTTGCATGTTTGCACTCCATGTAAACACTGGCCCCCTGGCAAATCTTTGCTAGACCCGCCCCTGCACAGTTACCAGCTGGCAGCTACATAGAAAAGGATCCTGGTGTTATCTGTCTCTCAGAAACAGTTCATAGCTTCCCTTCAACTCATTCATGTCACCTAAAAGGTAAACCTGTTTCTCCATCACCTGTTCAGCTCTGATGATTCAGTAAGGACATCTCCTGGTTTCATCTTCATGTTTCCCTCTCACCACATATCCAAACCGACATCATGACCAGCAGCTTTTACAGCTGTGGCTCCAGCAAACGTCAGCTGATACTAGAAAATAATATTAAATCAGTTCTAACAACAGCTTATCAAGCTTAAACATGCTGCTGTTGTTTATCTGCTGGTTTCCTCTTTCTGGCGCAAAGTGGGCGATAAACAAACAAGACGGACAGAAAAGACGATCAGCTGATCATTGATCAGTTTGATTGAAGTATCAACAGGAGAGGGAGAGGGAGGAAATGAGAGAAGATGAGGCAGCTGTGCAGCGTAAAGACACAGAATAACTCCAGCTTTGTGTCTTTTTTTCATTCTAGCTGAAGTACAGGACAAATCATGTTTCTTTTTACCTCAATACGAAACTCCTGGGCTGTAATTGGTCCAGCCCAGAGTCGATCCCGACCAATTGGCTAATCCACCACGTGTCATTGTTTATATTGTTATAAAATAATGATAATAAAATAATAATAATGATAAATATCGGCCCATAAGAACAAAATAGTCACCATCAGCGGCCGACAGCCAGTCCACCTGTGGCTCCATGTATCGGTTGTTAAGGTTAATGTGGAAATACTTTACAAACATTCAGAGATGAACTTACACACTTGCTTTACTTCTCTGGTATATCTTTCTTCAAGATGAAAGGCCGGTTTGGCAGCACGTAGCGAGGCTCCAAATGCTTCCAGTGTGAAGTAAATATCTGGACCGCCGACAGGTCTCGCACAGCACAGCTGCTCCATCACGTGATGCATACTGCTCCGACGTGCAGGTCATGAGCTGGGTTACGCCATGTCGCAAGTTTTGTGAGGTGCTTTTGTGATACTTAATGGATCGGATTAAATTTTTTATTTCTCTCCGATATCCGATCCAGTAATTTAGGTCAGTATCGGACCAATACCGATACCTAATATCGGATCGGTCCATCCCTACTACAGTGAGCAACAAGTGAAGACTCCAGACAGCAGAGAGTCTTCATCACTTTGTGTCTCCACCTGCAGATGTAGAATAAGTGTGATTTCCACGTGTGTGATGTGAGCAGCAGGTGAAGCTGCTGTTGTACAAGATATGAAGTGTAGATGTTGTTGTTCCACTCTGTGTGTTTCTATATTGTTGATATTTAGTGTTTTGCTGCTAATACTTTATAACAGCTACACACTCTTAAGCATTAGTGAGGTTAATACTTATTTCATCATTTATAAAGCATTACTCCTCCTTAGTGTGTCATTCATTAACATGGATATAAATGGTTAAGTGTTGCTTAATAAGCTCATATATAACATGTTTAATGAAAGCAGTTTGATACTTTTTCAATGATGGATTAACAATTTAAAGTTTTACATGTATCACAGATATTCCTGGTTAACTCAGGCAGTTACTGGTTGTTAGTGAAGTATCTTGTGTGAGCTGGTCTAAAGTGAGGCCCATCCATGCCTCACAAAGCATTTATCAAATAAAGTGAAAGGTCAGCAGGACCTGGAGACTCCAACCAGTCTCAGCTGTCTTCATGACAGAAAAAGGAAAAAGCACAAAGTGACTCTGTGAATATTTCACAGAGCGTCACAGACAAGTGTAAACAGCACAAACACAATGCTGATATTGAAGTGATCAAAGCTACTTTAGGCTGCTCTCTCATCACAAGGAGTCACCTGATAATGCAGGAAAGTGTCTCTGGGATGTTGAAGAGTTTGGAAGTTCTTTAGTTGGTTCCTCAGGTTCAACTTTCCTCTGGTTTGTAGTCAGTTAGTTTTAGTAAACAGGTCAGCGTCCAGTCAGGTTCACTTCCAAAGAGCTCCTGAATGAAACACATCAGTTCAGCTGTTTGGTGCTGTGCTTTCACACAGGTGAACTCAGGTGGATGATGAAAGAAAAGGGCGTGGCCTCCTCGTGTGTCACAGTGAAAACTTAGAGCAGCTGCTCAGGCTAAGGAGGTGATCAGGTTCAGAGGTGGCTCGCCATCTCCTTCATCATGGAGAATCCAAAGCAAACAGCATTTCCTGTAACATCAAACATTAGCCTGTATAACACAGAGATGTTACTGCATTCAATCAATAAATACCAGGATTCAGTGACCATAACCAATATAACATCTAAACTCTCAAAATACTCAGAAATACATGAATTTATACAACACTATATCACAGCTGTTCTCACACAGAGTATTCTACCTTTTCACAGCGCAGGAAATGATTATTAGATCCTCTGCTCAATTTATAAGTTTGCTGACTTACAAAGAAATAAACAGTCTCTGATTTTTATCAGAGTTTAATTTTACTGAAGAAAGAAAATCAACCAAAGATCCAGATTAAACACTAGTGGTGCAATGGATCAAAAATCTCACGGTTCGGATCGGATCACGGTTTTAAGTCACGGATAGGATCAATTTTCGGATCAGCAAAAAAAGACAAAAATTTAACATTTACTTATTAAAGTATTTTTTGCCTGTTAAAAACATTCAACTCAAGACTCATTCCACGCAATTATATAAAAACAAATTATGGTACAATATTGGGCAGTACAGGGCTTTCTATCCACCACTCAATGCAATTCAATTTAATTTTATTTATAAAGCGCCAAATCACAACAACAGCTTTATATTGTAAGGTAGACCCTACAGTAATACATATCGCTAATTATATCGCACTCCGCTGTGATATAATGAGCTGTCACGGTCATGTAGCTTTCCGTTGCCCTGGAGGTCCACCCATTAGTAGTTAGGGCAACAGAAGATGCCTGGGACAGTTCAGCCATAACTTTAAACTTTTCCTGCTCATGCATGCTTGGAATGATCTTGCCACTAAATTGGACGCGCAACGGGATATCATAGCATGGCTCAAGCACGTTCATCATAGTTTAAACCCCTTGTTTTGCATAATGGAATACGGCCTCCCGTCTGCAGCTAAACACCCCAATAGCTTTTGTAATAACTTTAGCCCGGTCGGATTGGGCAGCAAAGTCCGGCTTAAATACCGCAAACTCCTCTGCTCCTCCACTTGGACCGCAAGTGCTGGCCACAACTATTGCTTACCACGCGCACTATACACATACTTTTTTTTCTTCTTTTTCGAATCTTCGGATCACGTGCGTGCTGAACCGTGGAGTGGGATCGGTTCGGATTACGGATAAACCGTGATCTGTTGCAACGCTATTAAACACACAAACATTACAAAGTGATTTGTGTGTCACTAAGTGAAACAAGTATTTGATCCATCAGTAGTGTGTGGTTGTTTTTATGCAGCTGAGATCAAATCATCACTAAATGTTTCCTTCTTATTATTCCAGTGTTGATAGAAAGACATCAGATGAAGACAGAACAAAGTTCTTTGTGAATCTGTTCTGTGCAGCAGCAGAGAGAGAACAGCAGACAGGAGAGAAGATACTGGAGCTGTTATCATCAGTGTGCACATATCAAACATTCCCTGTTAATGAGAGAGACATGGATGATGACGACGATGATGATGACGACGATGATGACGACGATGATGATGATGATATGAAGAAACGTCAGTGTGATCGCCTCCTGGATCTGTACTCCCAAGTGAAGAACTGTGAGACTAAAACAGGCATGAGTGTCCTTCCATTATTACAGTCAGTTTTCCAGTCAGCTCCTGCAGTCTGGTTCATAAACCTCTCAGAGAGAAAGACCTCCATCCTCCTGGAAGTGCTGAAACTCCAGCCAGAGAAGAAACAAGTGGAGCTGACAGGCTGCTCAGATGAAGAGAGTGAAGTGAGGAGTTTCCTGCAGTGTCTGCCTTATATCTCACAGCTCAGGTAAATGAAATGTTCTTCACATGAGTCAAATATCTGTAAGAAAACATGTGCTGTAAAAAGAAGTGAGGGAAATATTTGAAGCTCCATAAATGGTAAAGTGATGATTTTGTCTTGTGCTATTTATTTGTCATCAGCATCATATTTGTGAGTTTATCTACATGAGAGAGTGATATTATACCCCTTATGTCAAACTGAGTGATTTATGGCCCCCAATAAAATATTCATGAGCTCAGGAAGTAAAGGAAGTAATAAAAATATGATATTCATAAAAAATATGATATTCATAAAAAGTATGATTTTCATAAAATTATGATATTCATCCAAAATATGCTAGTTCATAGCTCATTGCCTTTTCTTCCCCCTAAAAAGAACTAATTGATTATTTAGAAAGTTTTTTTTAATATCAAAATAGCATTCTTTTCTTTTTAAGCCATTAAAAAAGTTTTTACTTTTTTATGCTTAAAAAACGCCCTCTGGTGGTGGGTCAGCGTGTGATCGCGTGAGCGCGCACCGTGTGCGCGCCCCCCGCGCCTATGTGTCTAGGCGCGCCCATGCGCGCGCCTCTCTCGGCATCGTGCCTATGTCTCCGGGGGACCGTGCTTTTGTGTGTGTGAAAACATGTTAAACCAGTTTAAATGTGCTTAGTTAAACTTGTGCTTTGTAACGTTCAGTATGGCTAAACATACAGGGTGCATGCCTTGGGGGAAAACTTTATTTCAATCTATATGCATTTGTTTAATCCGAACAAGGAGATTTAAAATCAAACTCAGAATCGCAAAAAACTCTCGCAATCCCCGTTGCCCCAACCCCGAGCATAAACGCACCGCTGCTCCCAACATAAAAAACTTTCTGAAAAAACTCTTTTCTCCAAAAAATACCTGAAACAAAATCCTTACTCTTTTTTCTCAAATTCAGCGCCCCGCTGCTCCCACCCGATCCTTAGTCAAAATAATCAGGAAACCTCCTGAAAAAACCCTCCGCGTTTTTCTCCAAAAACCCAAAGAATAACTAGTAGGGAACCCACCCTTGTATACCCAAATCCTTATATTCGATAACAGGGAAAATCCTGAAAAAAACCCTTAGTCGTTTTCCTTCAAAAAACCAGCCCTCTCACTAGCTCCTTCTCAAATTCCGCGCAGAGTCTAAGTCCTCCTTTCGCTCTTACTCGCACCGAGCCGCAGCCAGAGCACAGTTTTTCCTACTTGTTCGTTCCCTGGCTCAGCAAGCGAATGCTCCATTGCCTAGTTTCAAAATTTGCTCCGCACACCAACTCCGCCTCCCAGGTGTACCTAACTGCCCCGCTGCCAATCACATAACAAAGGGGCGGCTCTACTCGCACCCCGGTTAGCCAATAGCGCTCAGCTTGGATTTACCTTCTCAACGATAGGTTCACTGGCTGGCTCTCACTCAGGATAAATAATCTAACATTTCAACTTGAATTTAACTGTTTTTTCTCTCTCAGAAAAACAAGTTTTCTCCTTTTTTTTTTCACAAACAACATGGCCACCAGACCTACCAACCTCACTGTGGTCTCTCAGACCCCCGTAACCAGCTACAGAGCCTCTGCCATTCCAGCGCAAGTCAGAAGATTGCATCTTTGCAGAGTGCAGCCTGCAGCTGCTATCCCGCTAGAGGAAAGATTCTCCACTGGGGGTTTTTGGGGGTATGCTTTCAGCCTCCCAGAGAGTGAAATCTATTTCTACCAGCTAAAAGCAGGTGAAAGTTTTGGCCCGCTAACACCTTGGATCGCCTTTACTTTGTCTGACTGGGGTGTTTTGAGCCTCATTGCGACGCCCGAAGTGCAGAAGAGCCTGCGGGAAACGAGCTCGCAACAACTGCGAACCAGGGATCATCAACAACTGCCGTTGCTTTCCCTATGTGCATATCAATCGGTAAGTGTTAATCTTCCTGTCTAACTACATTTTTGCATTTTCCTTTTGACCATTCTCTCAATCCTTTCATTTAAGAAAAAATATATAACAATGGTTTGTAACACGTACAATACACCATCCATCCATTCGCTTCCACTTATCCTTTTTCAGGCTCGCGCTGGGTGCTAGAGCCTATCCCACGTACAATACACTTTAAAAATATTTATAAGCTCGAGTTTAACTCCCGTGAAAGCTTATACATTACATCTCTGCATCACCTATCATTTCCTCATTAGGTATCATGTTATGCTCCTTTGATATTTTGCTAGTTTGCGTGTTTTAAAACTCTTTTTGTTTTTCTTTATATTTTTAGACTCTGATTTAAGCCAGATGTGTTAACCTGATCCCTGCGAAACACCAGCTCTGTGTGGATTTTGACCCCGAGTGACCGGATGTTGTTTCCGGCCTGAGGTTGCCTGAAATGCCGTGAGGCTCGTTTGAAAGATCGCGCCCGAGACCAACTCCGCCTCCAAGGCGTGCCTACCTTTAGCTGCCACCAGTGAGATATCAGAGCCGAGCTCCACATATCCAATCAGGAGCACGAGCAAGACAGCTTTTGCAGACTCTCCAGAAATATACAAGTCCTTATCAACTGCTCTGCAACCCAGTGTTTCTGGTCCCCTCACTAACATCGCTTTTTGAGACATTTTTTACGAACCACCAAAAAAGCAGTTTTTACCCCCCCAGTACAGAAGACTTGATCTGAGGGCAGCAGCGGGGACAAATGATTGTAATGAAGCGACGGACACTTCATGGCTGGTCTTAGATATTCGTGAGTTATTGTGTCTAAAACTTAATCATAAAACTGTTTTTGTGAACACTTTGCTCCCTACGTTATGCTTTAAAAAATGTGATATATGTAATGTGATCATCAAAGAACATGATTTTTTTAAAACTTTTATTCTTATGCTTTTAAAGTGTGTCAGATTATCTTAAAACACTTATTTGTATGTTATAATGTTTTTCTTACACCATGTGTAATTTTTATAGAGACCTTGTTCATTGTATCAATGTGTAATTATGTATCTTTGATAAATAAATAACATATTTAATCTTGTATTTGTGTACTTTCTGGTGATTCAATAAAAAATTAGTCACATATCGCTCTGATAAACACAGATGTCTGAAAGAAATGTTTGATGGAACAAAGGAAACAAGTGTCTTGCTGCTAAACTTTTAAGTCACCATGGTTTAAATGAGAAAATGCCACTAGGAAACTAGCAGCCCTAAGTCTTTATGTAAAACACGAAAAACTCCATATCAGTGATATCTACAAAGGTGTACTCATTTCTTTGTTATGGTACTTTACTGTTCCAATGAAACGAAAGAAAATCTCATTTTTTTAAAGTACATTTTTAGCCATCCTGACCTATTTTCAGGGACAACAATGTTCATGTTAGACTGTGTTTTAAATCAGGTTTTGATCTTAAACTAACTATCACAGCACTGATTTTACGTATTACAGTTGTAATCTCAATTAGAATCCCAAACGGGCTTTTCTCCAGTCAGTGTTATGGTGAAATTTAACTTGTTCTTTTGTGTAATTTCACATGGCCCACCACAGGACCCCTTAGTAAGCTGTACAGCAGAAGTTTTCAATTCACCTTTGTCAGAAAACTTCACAATATGAGAAGTTACAGCACAGTTTCTCCAAATGTGTGCTTCTTTTTCAGTCAGCGTGCTTTTAGAGCATCTACATTAGCTCATGTAGTAAAAGTACAATCAGTAAGTGTACTTTAACTTTTGAGATTCCGAGTGACTCTTGCTTAGATCATGTTAACTATTTCATCAACCTTTTTTTGTATAATGCATCAAACCTGTTCAATTCAGTTTATTTTCAATTTATTTCAACTAATCTAGAGACAAGGATCTCCTTTTTTCAGCTTCTGTGATGCATTTACTTCTTACACCTTAATCTAGATGTTAGTGTTCTCAAAGTTAACATGTCTCATGTTACCATCATGTATTTCTAAAACCCCGCCTCAGTCTATGCCCTATGTACTCTCACATGGAAACACCATTGATCTAGATATTCACAAATTTCATCAGGACATCTCTAACATCTAAAGTTTTTGTTGTTTTTATGTTTTACATAAAAAAAAAAACTTTAGATTTTCAAATGAAAGCAAAGTGACATGCAAGGATATTTTTCTTTAGTGATGTTGCTTCAGCAATCTCAAATACTAATTATTCTGGGAATTTTTATGGTCAAACTATGTGATTTTCCAAATGTGTGTTTGTGTGTGTGTGTGTGTGGAGTAAAATGACCTTCTTCTTATGATGTTGTCACCATGAATCATTCAGGATTAACAACACAAATTGTTTCGATAGCAGAAACACTCTGTCTTATAGTTCTCAGACGTTACCGCTAGTTTTTGCCAACACAGTCTTCTTCAGGTCTGTTTATGTAGCTTTTATGAAACTGATTTTCCATAGTACAAGTAGAATTTAATTTTTCTTTGCTCTCCAGTATAAATGCAATAATTTGCAGCCTTTTTATTGAAACTCTCACAATGCAACACTCAATGCCTAAAACAGAGTTGATCCATGTTTCTATGAACAATGCTTCATATATCAACAGCTCTGAAAATATCTTCTTTTTTTCAAGTAATGTAGGACAGGATCTCTCACTCTCTGTGTCTCAAAAAAACCCAACCAAACTGGCAATCACCACTAAACAAATGGAAGTAGTTTATGGCTTTTTTATCAGCTGCATTCACCATGTAACACTGGGATGTTAGATTCCTTTACCAGTCAGTGTTGTTAGCCCCAACCCCCCAGGCCCCAGGTGTCTAACCCTGGCTGCCAAATGTGCCTTCAAGGCCCTTGTGCCTCTTACCACCAGACTAAGTTTGTAGACCTATCTACTAATATTATTTTATTATAGCACAAGGTTCAGTTAGGTTACTATTTTGACTTTCTTACTTTGAGCACATTTTTGTCAACCGATACTTTATCAAACCTTTACTCGAGTGTTTTTGACACTAGCAGCTGTACTTCTACTTAAGTAAAAATGGCCTGCACTTTTGCCACCTCAGTTGCCACTTTTCTGGAGTTTGTGCAGTTTTTATACTGACACTTTCAACGTTTTACGTGTTATCCTTGATCACAGTTCTAAACAAATTAACTTTCTTGACATCAAAGTAACCCAAAAAAAGCAACTATATGTCCATTTCTCTTTACTCCAAACCTGGTTTAAGGCTATGATGTTGTTGTGATATGGCCATACAAATAATATTAAATTGAATTAATCTTAAGAAAAATATGGTTGCTTCATGGCTACCTGTTCAGAGAATTTGCAGGCTTTTATGGAAACTGTCACAATGTAACACTCTCACTGTCAAAACAGGGTTGATCCATGTTTCTATGAACACTGATTCATATATCAACAGCTCTGAAAATCCTTTTTTTTTTTTTAAAGTAATGCAGAACAGGATCTCTGTGCCTGTAAAACCCCCCACCAAACTGGCAATCACCTCTAAACAAATGGAAGTATTTTATGGCTCTTTATCACCTGCAACACCATGTAACACCTAGATGTTAGACTCTTTTACCATCACATTTTCAAGGGTTTATGTGTTATCCTTGATCACAGTTCTAAAAAAGTTAACTTTCTTGACATAAAAGTAGCCCAAAGAAGACAAATATATGTCCAGTTCTTTTTTACTCCAAACCTACTGATCGGAAAACATTATGTGATGCTGGAAGTTTTCATCCTATCCACCTCCAAAACAAGTTTACCTGTAAGCCAACACATTAGACTTAAGCAAATTTGTGAAATTCCTGAACAATATGCTTTGTGCAGTAGCAGTAGTACTAGAACTAGTACTAGTAGTCCTAGTATTGTGCAGCAACCAGGCTTCAAGAGTGATCACTCTTCTGGCTTTCAAACGGCGAAAACAAGTCACAGTCTTAATTGCAAATCAGAAATGTTGGTAAATTTAAAAAAGGAGCTTAAACATCAGCTTTTGACATAGACACAGTTCTTTATTAATGCCACACTCAGGAAATTCACATGTTACACATGATTTAGCTCACCTGCTAAATCCCCAGAGCAATAACCCCATCAGCATCATTAGCCTGAGTGTTGATCCTCCAGGTGAGCAAGTGAAGTTGTGTGTGTGTGTGTGTGTGTGTGATCAGAGGTGAAGCTGCTTTCTACAAAGTCTCAACAACAACATCTTTAGAAACAAACATCAACAACCAGGAAGAGTCTAAACGCACTAAATATGAAACAGACCATTTACCATACCCAACACTGAGCTCCTGCACAGTCAGATGGAGTGAAACATAATGTCCCAGTGGTGTTCTGTTGGATTTAGCAGGTGAGCGTTGTTGCCAGTCAAAACCTTTTTGGAAACTCTTTACAAGTATCAATGTAATTATTGGTTTTACAAACAAATGTATTGGTTTATTTACTTGAAGTAAAACATTTTGGAAACCCGTTACATCAAATAAAACTTTCTTGAAAAAAACTTTACAAGAATCAATCTCGTTATTTGTTTTACCCCGTTAAAATCTATTGGTTTCATTACATCAAATAAAATAATTTTGGAAACCCGTTACATCAAATAAAACTTTCTTGGAAAAACTTTACAAGAATCAATGTAATTATTTGTTTTACTTGAATCAAATGTATTGGTTTATATACCTGAAATAAAACTTTTTGGAAACCCTGTACATGAAGTAAAATGTTTTTGATGTTCTAAGTTCTGGCTTTAATATTTTCAGCTGATAAGGTGAACTTCATACAAACTTTGTGTTAAAAAAATCAAACAGTGTCTTGTGAGTGTGTATTGTAGTGTATTGTGACTGCTCCATCACAATGTATAATTTGACTTGTGAGGTACACACAACAAGGCCAAGAAGAAAAAGGGGATAGAAAAACACAATCCTTAATCTTTGATCTTGCAACTTTATCGTTCTGTTCTAGTTTTAGAGTCATTGTTTCATTGACTCGTACTTTGGGAATCACCCTGTTGTGAGAAAAGAGTAAACTGGGAAAGAATACAGCATTATATAAGCAGAGTGTTTTAGCTGTATCCATAGATCTAAGACATAAAACTTGTTATTAAAAAAAAAAAAAAAAAAGTTAACTGAAGTACAGTTTTAATTTTAAATTATTTCATGAACTGTCCAGGAATTACAGAGAGCTTTATACTGATATGCTTAAATTCTCTGAGTGTATTGGCTGTATATGACAAGTATTTGTAAATCATTAGTAGTTGCTCTTGCATAGGTGGTTTGCTTGTTTTAAATTTGTCCACTGTTTTTATTTTTGTATTTTGTAACATATCTCTGATTCACTTTTTCTTCTTGGCCTTGTTGTGTGTACCTCACAAGTCAAATTATACATTGTGATGGAGCAGTCACAATACACTACAATACACACTCACAAGACACTGTTTGATTTTTTTAACACAAAGTTTGTATGAAGTTCACCTTATCAGCTGAAAATATTAAAGCCAGAACTTAGAACATCAAAAACATTTTACTTCATGTACAGGGTTTCCAAAAAGTTTTATTTCAGGTATATAAACCAATACATTTGATTCAAGTAAAACAAATAATTACATTGATTCTTGTAAAGTTTTTCCAAGAAAGTTTTATTTGATGTAACGGGTTTCCAAAATTATTTTATTTGATGTAATGAAACCAATAGATTTTAATGGGGTAAAACAAATAACGAGATTGATTCTTGTAAAGTTTTTCCAAGAAAGTTTTATTTGATGTAACGGGTTTCCAAAATGTTTTATTTCAAGTAAACAAACCAATACATTTGTTTGTAAAACCAATAATTACATTGTAAAGAGTTTCCAAAAAGGTTTTGACTGGCAACAACGCTCACCTGCTAAATCCAACAGAACACCACTGGGACATTATGTTTCACTCCATCTGACTGTGCAGGAGCTCAGTGTTGGGTATGGTAAATGGTCTGTTTCATATTTAGTGCTTTTAGACTCTTCCTGGTTGTTGATGTTTGTTTCTAAAGATGTTGTTGTTGAGACTTTGTAGAAAGCAGCTTCACCTCTGATCACACACACACACACACACACACACACAACTTCACTTGCTCACCTGGAGGATCAACACTCAGGCTAATGATGCTGATGGGGTTATTGCTCTGGGGATTTAGCAGGTGAGCTAAATCATGTGTAACATGTGAATTTCCTGAGTGTGGCATTAATAAAGAACTGTGTCTATGTCAAAAGCTGATGTTTAAGCTCCTTTTTTAAATTTACCAACATTTCTGATTTGCAATTAAGACTGTGACATGTTTTCACCGTTTGAAAGCCAGAAGAGTGATCACTCTTGAAGCCTGGTTGCTGCACAATACTAGGACTACTAGTACTAGTTCTAGTACTACTGCTACTGCACAAAGCATATTGTTCAGGAATTTCACAAATTTGCTTAAGTCTAATGTGTTGGCTTACAGGTAAACTTGTTTTGGAGGTGGATAGGATGAAAACTTCCAGCATCACATAATGTTTTCCGATCAGTAGGTTTGGAGTAAAAAAGAACTGGACATATATTTGTCTTCTTTGGGCTACTTTTATGTCAAGAAAGTTAACTTTTTTAGAACTGTGATCAAGGATAACACATAAACCCTTGAAAATGTGATGGTAAAAGAGTCTAACATCTAGGTGTTACATGGTGTTGCAGGTGATAAAGAGCCATAAAATACTTCCATTTGTTTAGAGGTGATTGCCAGTTTGGTGGGGGGTTTTACAGGCACAGAGATCCTGTTCTGCATTACTTTAAAAAAAAAAAAGGATTTTCAGAGCTGTTGATATATGAATCAGTGTTCATAGAAACATGGATCAACCCTGTTTTGACAGTGAGAGTGTTACATTGTGACAGTTTCCATAAAAGCCTGCAAATTCTCTGAACAGGTAGCCATGAAGCAACCATATTTTTCTTAAGATTAATTCAATTTAATATTATTTGTATGGCCATATCACAACAACATCATAGCCTTAAACCAGGTTTGGAGTAAAGAGAAATGGACATATAGTTGCTTTTTTTGGGTTACTTTGATGTCAAGAAAGTTAATTTGTTTAGAACTGTGATCAAGGATAACACGTAAAACGTTGAAAGTGTCAGTATAAAAACTGCACAAACTCCAGAAAAGTGGCAACTGAGGTGGCAAAAGTGCAGGCAATTTTTACTTAAGTAGAAGTACAGCTGCTAGTGTCAAAAACACTCGAGTAAAGGTTTGATAAAGTATCGGTTGACAAAAATGTGCTCAAAGTAAGAAAGTCAAAATAGTAACCTAACTGAACCTTGTGCTATAATAAAATAATATTAGTAGATAGGTCTACAAACTTAGTCTGGTGGTAAGAGGCACAAGGGCCTTGAAGGCACATTTGGCAGCCAGGGTTAGACACCTGGGGCCTGGGGGGTTGGGGCTAACAACACTGACTGGTAAAGGAATCTAACATCCCAGTGTTACATGGTGAATGCAGCTGATAAAAAAGCCATAAACTACTTCCATTTGTTTAGTGGTGATTGCCAGTTTGGTTGGGTTTTTTTGAGACACAGAGAGTGAGAGATCCTGTCCTACATTACTTGAAAAAAAGAAGATATTTTCAGAGCTGTTGATATATGAAGCATTGTTCATAGAAACATGGATCAACTCTGTTTTAGGCATTGAGTGTTGCATTGTGAGAGTTTCAATAAAAAGGCTGCAAATTATTGCATTTATACTGGAGAGCAAAGAAAAATTAAATTCTACTTGTACTATGGAAAATCAGTTTCATAAAAGCTACATAAACAGACCTGAAGAAGACTGTGTTGGCAAAAACTAGCGGTAACGTCTGAGAACTATAAGACAGAGTGTTTCTGCTATCGAAACAATTTGTGTTGTTAATCCTGAATGATTCATGGTGACAACATCATAAGAAGAAGGTCATTTTACTCCACACACACACACACACAAACACACATTTGGAAAATCACATAGTTTGACCATAAAAATTCCCAGAATAATTAGTATTTGAGATTGCTGAAGCAACATCACTAAAGAAAAATATCCTTGCATGTCACTTTGCTTTCATTTGAAAATCTAAAGTTTTTTTTTTTATGTAAAACATAAAAACAACAAAAACTTTAGATGTTAGAGATGTCCTGATGAAATTTGTGAATATCTAGATCAATGGTGTTTCCATGTGAGAGTACATAGGGCATAGACTGAGGCGGGGTTTTAGAAATACATGATGGTAACATGAGACATGTTAACTTTGAGAACACTAACATCTAGATTAAGGTGTAAGAAGTAAATGCATCACAGAAGCTGAAAAAAGGAGATCCTTGTCTCTAGATTAGTTGAAATAAATTGAAAATAAACTGAATTGAACAGGTTTGATGCATTATACAAAAAAAGGTTGATGAAATAGTTAACATGATCTAAGCAAGAGTCACTCGGAATCTCAAAAGTTAAAGTACACTTACTGATTGTACTTTTACTACATGAGCTAATGTAGATGCTCTAAAAGCACGCTGACTGAAAAAGAAGCACACATTTGGAGAAACTGTGCTGTAACTTCTCATATTGTGAAGTTTTCTGACAAAGGTGAATTGAAAACTTCTGCTGTACAGCTTACTAAGGGGTCCTGTGGTGGGCCATGTGAAATTACACAAAAGAACAAGTTAAATTTCACCATAACACTGACTGGAGAAAAGCCCGTTTGGGATTCTAATTGAGATTACAACTGTAATACGTAAAATCAGTGCTGTGATAGTTAGTTTAAGATCAAAACCTGATTTAAAACACAGTCTAACATGAACATTGTTGTCCCTGAAAATAGGTCAGGATGGCTAAAAATGTACTTTAAAAAAATGAGATTTTCTTTCGTTTCATTGGAACAGTAAAGTACCATAACAAAGAAATGAGTACACCTTTGTAGATATCACTGATATGGAGTTTTTCGTGTTTTACATAAAGACTTAGGGCTGCTAGTTTCCTAGTGGCATTTTCTCATTTAAACCATGGTGACTTAAAAGTTTAGCAGCAAGACACTTGTTTCCTTTGTTCCATCAAACATTTCTTTCAGACATCTGTGTTTATCAGAGCGATATGTGACTAATTTTTTATTGAATCACCAGAAAGTACACAAATACAAGATTAAATATGTTATTTATTTATCAAAGATACATAATTACACATTGATACAATGAACAAGGTCTCTATAAAAATTACACATGGTGTAAGAAAAACATTATAACATACAAATAAGTGTTTTAAGATAATCTGACACACTTTAAAAGCATAAGAATAAAAGTTTTAAAAAAATCATGTTCTTTGATGATCACATTACATGTATCACATTTTTTAAAGCATAACGTAGGGAGCAAAGTGTTCACAAAAACAGTTTTATGATTAAGTTTTAGACACAATAACTCACGAATATCTAAGACCAGCCATGAAGTGTCCGTCGCTTCATTACAATCATTTGTCCCCGCTGCTGCCCTCAGATCAAGTCTTCTGTACTGGGGGGGTAAAAACTGCTTTTTTGGTGGTTCGTAAAAAATGTCTCAAAAAGCGATGTTAGTGAGGGGACCAGAAACACTGGGTTGCAGAGCAGTTGATAAGGACTTGTATATTTCTGGAGAGTCTGCAAAAGCTGTCTTGCTCGTGCTCCTGATTGGATATGTGGAGCTCGGCTCTGATATCTCACTGGTGGCAGCTAAAGGTAGGCACGCCTTGGAGGCGGAGTTGGTCTCGGGCGCGATCTTTCAAACGAGCCTCACGGCATTTCAGGCAACCTCAGGCCGGAAACAACATCCGGTCACTCGGGGTCAAAATCCACACAGAGCTGGTGTTTCGCAGGGATCAGGTTAACACATCTGGCTTAAATCAGAGTCTAAAAATATAAAGAAAAACAAAAAGAGTTTTAAAACACGCAAACTAGCAAAATATCAAAGGAGCATAACATGATACCTAATGAGGAAATGATAGGTGATGCAGAGATGTAATGTATAAGCTTTCACGGGAGTTAAACTCGAGCTTATAAATATTTTTAAAGTGTATTGTACGTGGGATAGGCTCTAGCACCCAGCGCGAGCCTGAAAAAGGATAAGTGGAAGCGAATGGATGGATGGTGTATTGTACGTGTTACAAACCATTGTTATATATTTTTTCTTAAATGAAAGGATTGAGAGAATGGTCAAAAGGAAAATGCAAAAATGTAGTTAGACAGGAAGATTAACACTTACCGATTGATATGCACATAGGGAAAGCAACGGCAGTTGTTGATGATCCCTGGTTCGCAGTTGTTGCGAGCTCGTTTCCCGCAGGCTCTTCTGCACTTCGGGCGTCGCAATGAGGCTCAAAACACCCCAGTCAGACAAAGTAAAGGCGATCCAAGGTGTTAGCGGGCCAAAACTTTCACCTGCTTTTAGCTGGTAGAAATAGATTTCACTCTCTGGGAGGCTGAAAGCATACCCCCAAAAACCCCCAGTGGTGAGAGAGAATCTTTCCTCTAGCGGGATAGCAGCTGAAGGCTGCACTCTGCAAAGATGCAATCTTCTGACTTGCGCTGGAATGGCAGAGGCTCTGTAGCTGGTTACGGGGGTCTGAGAGACCACAGTGAGGTTGGTAGGTCTGGTGGCCATGTTGTTTGTGAAAAAAAAAAGGAGAAAACTTGTTTTTCTGAGAGAGAAAAAACAGTTAAATTCAAGTTGAAATGTTAGATTATTTATCCTGAGTGAGAGCCAGCCAGTGAACCTATCGTTGAGAAGGTAAATCCAAGCTGAGCGCTATTGGCTAACCGGGGTGCGAGTGGAGCCGCCCCTTTGTTATGTGATTGGCAGCGGGGCAGTTAGGTACAACTGGGAGGCGGAGTTGGTGTGCGGCGCAAATTTTGAAACTAGGCAATGGAGCATTCGCTTGCTGAGCCAGGGAACGAACAAGTAGGAAAAACTGTGCTCTGGCTGCGGCTCGGTGCGAGTAAGAGCGAAAGGAGGACTTAGACTGCGCGGAATTTGAGAAGGAGCTAGTGAGAGGGCTGGTTTTTTGAAGGAAAATGACTAAGGGTTTTTTTCAGGATTTTCCCTGTTATCGAATATAAGGATTTGGGTATACGAGGGTGGGTTCCCTACTAGTTATTCTTTGGGTTTTTGGAGAAAAACGCGGAGGGTTTTTTCAGGAGGTTTCCTGATTATTTTGCCGAAGGATCGGGTGGGAGCAGCGGGGCGCTGAATTTGAGAAAAAAGAGTAAGGATTTTGTTTCAGGTGTTTTTTGGAGAAAAGAGTTTTTTCAGAAAGTTTTTTATGTTGGGAGCAGCGGTGCGTTTATGCTCGGGGTTGGGGCAACGGGGATTGCGAGAGTTTTTTGCGATTCTGAGTTTGATTTTAAATCTCCTTGTTCGGATTAAACAAATGCATATAAATTGAAATAAAGTTTTCCCCCAAGGCATGCACCCTGTATGTCTAGCCATACTGAACGTTACAAAGCACAAGTTTAACTAAGCACATTTATACTGGTTTAACATGTTTTCACACACACAAAAGCACGGTCCCCCGGAGACATAGGCACGATGCCGAGAGAGGCGCGCGCACGGGCGCGCCTAGACACACAGGCGCGGGGGGCGCGCACGCGGTGCGCGCTCACGCGCTGACCAACCATCAGAGGGCGTTTTTTAAGCATAAAAAAGTAAAAACTTTTTTAATGGCTTAAAAAGAAAAGAATGCTATTTTGATATAAAAAAAATTTTTCTAAATAATCAATTAGTTCTTTTTAGGGGGAAGAAAAGGCAATGAGCTATGAACTAGCATATTTTGGATGAATATCATAATTTTATGAAAATCATACTTTTTATGAATATCATATTTTTTATGAATATCATATTTTTATTACTTCCTTTATTACTTTATTACTTTCTTTACTTCCTGAGCTCATGAATATTTTATTGGGGGGCCATAAATCACTCAGTTTGACATAAGGGGTATAATATCACTCTCTTACATGGATCATATTGTAAATGTATTCAGACTCTGTCATATTTCAGAGGGAAACGTGCTCAGTACACCACTGTGTTTCACTGACTTGTTCGGCTGTTTGTTGCTATGAAGTTTCATATTTTCTATAAATCTCAGATGAAACAGGATCTAAAATAAAGAAGTTCTCATCAGAAAGGTTATATTTGATTTAGATTTGATAGATGTAGAAATGAATTGATTTCATGTTAAATCCAATAAGCTGATGTAAGTTGTGTGAATGAAGGTGAGCATGTGACTGAGCTCATGCAGCAGAGAGGAGAGTGTTGGAGTGCACACATGTGTTTGATGGAAACTTGCATGTTTGACCTGCAGCAGAATCATGAAATGATGTGAAGAAGAAGAAGAACGTAGCTCAGTGCTGACAAGTCAGTCCTGTTTAAAGCTGCTCTTAAAACAACAACAATGTGACATCAAATGTTTAAAGTCAAAGTTCAAACTGTTTGTGGCTTTTTGAAAATGAGAGCAGCTTCAAAATCAAAGCAGCTGTGAACCATCTCTATGCTGCAGTGATACAGCCAGAAACATCCTTTACACCTGAATCCATCATCGCCATGGAAACAACATGAAAGCAAACTCAATGAGTCCTTCAATGAAGTAACTCAGTAAATGAATGAGTTACATGAAGCTGCACTTTATCTCCTGACTTTGTTGAACTTTACTGAGCATGATGATGATGATGGTAGCAGCTCTATAGTGAGCAGCAGATGAAGATTTCAGACAGCAGAGAGTCTTCATCACTTTGTGTGTCCACCTGCAGATGTAGCAGATCAGTAGTGTGTGGTTGTTTTTATGCAGCTCACATCAAATCATAACTAAATGTTTCCTTCTTATTGTTGCAGTGTTGATGATGAGGCATCACACGAAGAGACATTGAAGTTTTTTGTGAATCTGTTCTGTGCAGCAGCAGAGAGAGAACAGCAGACAGGAGAGAAGATACTGGAGCTGTTATCATCAGTGTGCACATATCAAAATTTCCCCTATGGGCACATAAACTTGAATTATTATGGAAAGAAATGTCAGTCTGCCTTCGTGCTGGATCTGTACTCCAAAGTGAAGGACTATGAGTCTAAAACAGGCTTGAGTGTCCTTCCATCATTACAGTCAGTATTTTCAGCTCCTGCAGTCTGGTTCATAAACCTCTCAGAGAGAAAGACCTCCATCCTCCTGGAAGTGCTGAAACTCCAACCAGAGAAGAAACAAGTGAAGCTGACAGGCTGCTCACATGAAGAGAGTGAAGTGAGGAGTTTCCTGCAGTGTCTGCCTTATATCTCACAGCTCAGGTAAGTGAATTCTTCTTCACATGATGAAGTCTGTATAGAGATTGACAGACCACGTGACTTTCGCGCATTGCATGCCGGGAACTGGTGGCAAAAAAATCCAAGTACCGCATCAAAAGCAAGCATTTGCAGCACCGCAAAACGTTTATTCTCCAGTTCCAGTATCTTCTTGGTTTTTCTTTCCTCACCAAAAAAGGAATGTACAAAACGAAGGAGAACAATGCCGGTCCGTACAAAGACAGACTCGACGAAAAGGCAAAGAAAAGGTACTTTACGAGCACACAGACTGGACAAAAGACGTCAGCGTGCTGCCCAACTTTCACCACGCTCAGATTTATAATTATATGGTTCTTGGAGTGAGTTCATACACTCCTGACGTTTTTAGTAACTTCAGGTCACTGCAACAAGCCCAGGTACAGTTTACCATGGGTACAGGACCTTGAAATGCACCGTGTAGAACGAAAGACCATCGTACGAACAAAGGTAAGTTTACCAGTCTCACAAATCGTCTTCATAAATACACATTCGTTAACCATTTATTAATAGGACCTTTGAGCTCACGGTAATTAATTAGTAGTGAAAAGAATTTCTGGTACGCATTACAGAAATGTAGCAGTGACAATAATATTGTATGCGGTAATCGTACATGGCAATTAGTGATATAAAAATCTGTCATATATCCTGTGAATAAAAGTATATGTTTTTGTCTATGTACTATGGTAATATCAAAAGCGAAACGCAATATTCTGTCAGGACAATTCACTATTTACAGTACATTCTGTCCTCACAAACACGTTTTTCTGCATTGACTGTTTCAGGTTAATCACTCCATGCGCCTCAGCCAAAAGCCTCTTCAGCCCTGGGTTATTCTGCAATCTAATGGGGACGTTGAAAATGCACATTGCACATGCATGGCTAGTGTGGCAGAGAAGTGTGTACATGTGGCGGCTGTCCTTTGCAAAGTTGACACTACTGTGCGTCTACGAGGTAATATCATGCCAACAGATGTCCAAGCTTACTGGATAATGCCCTCCAACATCAAGAGAGTGCAAGGAGTACCAGGCCACACAATTGACTACACCACCAGTGCAGCAAGAAAAAGGGCACTCGACCAATCCTTTAGTGCTGGACAAAGTGATTGTTCTCCAAATCCCAAAATCCGGACTCGCACTGGTGGCAGTTCACTACAAGTGCGTACACTGGCCGATTTAAAGCCTCTCACAGATCTCATGCATGAAAACCGGTCAGGCCTATGCGCTGTTATGGAGGACTTCTGCCACCTATATGCTGACCCTGTCCAGCCTCGTGTCCTCCCCAAATCACTGCTACGTATCTATGACCCACAGATGAAGGGCTGTCAGCTATTGGTCCTTCTGCAGCACTGCGATCGTCTGAAGCACTGTGTCGTTGTCTCAAAGGCTGAGGCAGAGGCACTGGAAGAGAAAACCAGGGAGCAGCACAAATGTGACCTTTGGCACACAGCACGAGCAGGAAGAATCACAGCGTCAAACATACATGCGGTTGTGTCCACCTCCATTGCCACTCCTGCGTTGTCAACTGTTAAGAAAGTGTGCTACCCACAAAAACTGTCACATCAGCTCTCCGACCATGAACCGCAACAATTCAAGTGGGGAAGAGACAATGAAAACACAGCACGAGAGTGGTACACCTCACAGGGAAAGGTGCAGCATAGAGAACTTAAAGTGGATAAGTGTGGTTTCATAATCAACCCCTCATTCCCAGAATTAGGTGCCACCCCTGATGCGCTCGTAAAATGTGAATGTTGTGGTGAAGGATGTGTGGAAATCAAGTGCCCGTATAAACACCGCAACAACAACCTCCTGGTTGCTGGAATTTTTAAAGTGGCACCCATTAAGGCAACACTTTCCCTGATATCAAAACCCCGGTCTGCGAGCACTATGTCCCCAGGTGAAAGCTTCTGTAGAAAGCCAGATGTTTCAGCTATTCGTTTATCACTGGTACGCCCTTCCCATCCTTTAGAAATGAAAGAGATGGTCCCTTGTGGAGTGATGCCAATGAGATATTTCATTGTGTGTCTACTTTTGTATGTAGAATATGTCTCCGCCATAGCGCGTAAATTTTGTGCCCTCTCTATGAACAGTTCAAAACAGTCAATAATAACTGTCACCCGGTCACCAAACATCTCTACATACTGGTGTGGCATACTGGCCTGTATGCAATGTCTTCCAGGCCAGTGCACCAATGGACTGAGGTGAGCGTATAGTACATTTACAGTAATGTTAAACACAGTGGATGTGGTTGTCCGGCTAATATCAAAGAGGTGTGCAATATGTGCAATTGGAAGGTTGAGTCTTAAACGCATGAGAGTCAACAAGAGCATCTGAAACTGGAAAAGTTTCCTGTCAGTGTCTGGCAAGCTCGGGCTGATTTGTTGTAGCACCCCCATTAGTAAAGCAAAAGAAGGCAGCCCTGTGTAGAATTTAACTTTAGAGTTGTCATCTTTCAAGAATTCCGTGTCTAATTTCTTTTTGGACAGTTCTTTTTTTAATATTAGGTTTTCTTCCTGCAGGTGTGCTATTTCTTGTAACCTTAGAGAACACATTTTACACTCCTGCAGATCTTCATCCTCGTGCTGTGGAGTTATCTGCTGTGGTTGGCTCTCAGCTGTAGTTTCCGTAGTGACTGGTGCTGAAAGACACACATGCACACACAAAGACAAGATCATTTTATGTGCAAAAACAAGACACAGTACTTAATGTGGAAAAAGTGGAATTTATTTATGTACATTGACAATTTTATCTGCATGGATTTCGCCTGGATGAGCCGTCTCTGCCCCAGAGGAACGTGGGCCTTTCCGTGGCTGTTTTGATTTCGATCTCTGTTTTAACTGATCAAATCTCGCTGTGGTAGAAGCTTTAAAGTCTGTGTGGCCCAGTTTGAGAGAGGGTGCCCAGTCTGGATCGCATTCCAGCATTTCGTAGGCTGGTTTGCCTACAAAACACAGCAAACATTACACACAGCCACAATAAACAAAGGAGCATAGTGCGATGATTTATGTTCAGCGCCATATAAGACGTATTAACTACTACAAAACACTTACCTTTGTGGAAATGCTTTGAGCATTGTGAGGTGGAGTGTTTTCGAACGTTATATTAGGTCTTCTGATAGCACCAATCCAGGCCATCCGTCGCCTCTTCGTGACTTCGGAGATATGGCTTGGACAATTTCTCTTCCACGCCGGAATCCGATAAAAACCAATCACATTTCCCGTCGGCTTCACGCGGCTGTCGTTCGCCCGGCTTGTGCAGTTAATAATACAACAGCTTCTTGCCATTTTTTGTTTCTTTTTATCTCTGTGTAACTGATTTCAATTGAAAGCCTGTGCCCGCTAGTACCTCTTGCCACGAGTTCCCAGAATCCTTTGCGGTTTTACCCCTGAATGACGTCACATTTTCAATCTCTATGAAGAAATATCTCATTTTATACGAAGAAAAAAATTTTTTAGACTATTTAATCTTCAGGTTTTTTTCAAATTTGCAATATTCTGGTGATATTCCTTTTTAATTTATTTCATATTTAATCTGTGACAATTCAGTCAGATTGAATCATGTTTCAGTTTTATTGTTGCTGTTGTTATATTTGATCGACTCTTTCGGCTTCTTGTTGTCAGTAAATTGAAGATCATTTTTTCACAGTTAGCTGTGTTTGACTGCAGTGAACTTTACTGAGCATGATGATCATGTTAGCAGCTCTACAGTGAGCAACAAGTGAAGACTTCAGACAGCAGAGAGTCTTCATCACTTTGTGTCTCCACCTGCAGATGTAGAATAAGTGTGATTTCCACATGTGTGATGTGAGCAGCAGGTGAAGCTGCTCCTGTACAAGATATGAGGTGTAGATGTTGTTGTTCCACTCTGTGTGTTTCTATATTGTTGATATTTAGTGTTTTACTGCTAACACTTTATAATAACTACACACTCTTAAGCATTAGTGAGGTATTAGTTAATACTGATTTCATCATTTACAAAGTGTGTCATTCATAAACATGGATATAAATGGTTAAGTGTTGCTTAATAAGCTCATATATAACATGTTTAATGACAGCAGTTTGATACTTTTTCAATGATGGATTAACACTTTATTTATAAAGTTTTACATGTATCACAGATATTCCTGGTTAATTCAGGCAGTTACTGGTTGTTAGTGAAGTATCTTGTGTGAGCTGGTCTAAAGTGAGGCCCATCCATGCCTCACAAAGCATTTATCAAATAAAGTGAATGGTCAGCAGGACCTGGAGACTCCAACCAGTCTCAGCTGTCTTCATGACAGAACAAGGAAAAAGCACAAAGTGATACAGAACATACAAATATTGATCACAAGATGCAAACATAACTCACTAAAGGTTTGCAGAATATTAAATGTGAGCAGGACCAGAGTCTGAGTTTGTTTGAGGCTTTAAGAGAGAAAGAGACGCACTGAGCAGCTGGAGCCACAGAGAACTTTAACTTCAATGTATGGAAACTTCTTCTTTCAAATCAAATATGAATGAAGTGATCAGAAAACACTAGTGAATATTTCACAGAGCGTCACAGACAAGTGTAAACAGCACAAACACAATGTTGATATTGAAGTGATCAAAGCTACTTTAGGCTACTCCCTCATCACAAGGAGTCACCTGATAATGCAGGAAAGTGTCTCTGGGATGTTGAAGAGTTTGGAAGTTCTTTAGTTGGTTCCTCAGGTTCAACTTTCCTCTGGTTTGTAGTCAGTTAGTTTTAGTAAACAGGTCAGCGTCCAGTCAGGTTCACTTCCAAAGAGCTCCTGAATGAAACACATCAGTTCAGCTGTTTGGTGCTGTGCTTTCACACAGGTGAACTCAGGTGGATGATGAAAGAAAAGGGCGTGGCCTCCTCGTGTGTCACAGTGAAAACTTAGAGCAGCTGCTCAGGCTAAGGAGGTGATCAGGTTCAGAGGTGGCTCGCCATCTCCTTCATCATGGAGAATCCAAAGCAAACAACATTTCCTGTAACATCAAACATTAGCCTGTATAACACAGAGATGTTACTGCATTAAACCAATAAATACCAGTATTCAGTGACCATAACCAATATAACATCTAAACTCTCAAAATGCTCTAAAATAAATGAATTAATACAACACTATATCACAGCTGTTCTCACACAGAGTATTCTACCTTTTTACAGTGCAGGAAATAATTATTTGATCCTCTGCTCAATTTATAAGTTTGCTGACTTACAAAGAAATAAACAGTCTCTGATTTTTATCAGAGTTTCATTTTACTGAAGACACAAAATAAACCAAAGATCAAGATTAAACACACAAACATTACAAAGTGATTTGTGTGTCACTGACTGAAATAAGTGTTTGATCCATCAGTAGTGTGTGGTTGTTTTTATGCAGCTGAGAGCAAATCATCACTAAATGTTTCCTTCTTATTGTTCCAGTGTTGATACAAAGACATCAGATGAAGACAGAACAAAGTTCTTTGTGAATCTGTTCTGTGCAGCAGCAGAGAGAGAACAGCAGACAGGAGAGAAGATACTGGAGCTGTTATCATCAGTTTGCAGATATCAAACATTCCCTGTTAATGAGAGAGACATGGATGATGATGACGATGATGATGACGATGATGATGACGACGATGATGATGATGATATGAAGAAACGTCAGTGTGATCGCCTCCTGGATCTGTACTCCCAAGTGAAGAACTGTGAGACTAAAACAGGCTTGAGTGTCCTTCCATCATTACAGTCAGTTTTCCAGTCAGCTCCTGCAGTCTGGTCCATAGACCTCTCAGAGAGAAAGACCTCCATCCTCCTGGAAGTGCTGAGACTCCAACCAGAGAAGAAACAAGTGGAGCTGACAGACTGCTCATGTGAAGAGAGTGAAGTGAGGAGTTTCCTGCAGTGTCTGCCTTATATCTCACAGCTCAGGTAAATGAAATGTTCTTCACATGAGTCAAATATCTGTAAGAAAACATGTGCTGTGAAAAGAAGTGATGGAAATATTTGAAGCTCCATAATTGGTAAAGTGATGATTTTGTCTTGTGCTATTTGTTTGTCATCAGCATCATATTTGTGACTTTATCTACATGGATCATATTGTAAATGTATTCAGACTCTGTCATATGTCAGAGGGAAACGTGCTCAGTACACCACTGTGTTTCACTGAGTTGTTCAGCTGTTTGTTGCTATGAAGTTTCATATTTTCTATAAATCTCAGATGAAACAGGATCTAAAATAAAGAAGTTCTCATCAGAAAGGTTATATTTGATTTAGATTTGATAGATGTAGAAATGAGTTGATTTCATGTTAAATCCAATAAGCTGATGTAAGTTTTGTGAATGAAGGTGAGCATGTGACTGAGCTCATGCAGCAGAGAGGAGAGTGTTGGAGTGCACACATGTGTTTGATGGAAACTTGCATGTTTGACCTGCAGCAGAATCATGAAATGATGTGAAGAAGAAGAAGAACGTAGCTCAGTGCTGACAAGTCAGTCCTGTTTAAATCTGCTCTTAAAACAACAACAACGTGACATCAAATGTTTAAAGTCAAAGTTCAAACTGTTTGTGGCTTTTTGAAAATGAGAGCAGCTTCAAAATCAAAGCAGCTGTGAACCATCTCTATGCTGCAGTGATACAGCCAGAAACATCCTTTACACCTGAATCCATCATCGCCATGGAAACAACATGAAAGCAAACTCAATGAGTCCTTCGGTGAAGTAACTCAGTAAATGAATGAGTTACATGAAGCTGCACTTTATCTCCTGACTTTGTTGAACTTTACTGAGCATGATGATGATGATGGTAGCAGCTCTATAGTGAGCAGCAGATGAAGATTTCAGACAGCAGAGAGTCTTCATCACTTTGTGTGTCCACCTGCAGATGTAGCAGATGTGTTAGAGCAGGATGAGTGTTTGTGTTGTAAGAGTGTAAAACAGTGTTCAGCTGCTCTGATGGAAGATGTGTTTAACATGGAGCTTCATTATGTACAGGAAGGACAAGATGGAGTCCATCAGTAGTGTGTGGTTGTTCTATGCAGATCACATCAAATCATAACTAAATGTTTCCTTCTTATTGTTCCAGTGTTGATACAGAGACATCAGATGAAGACACAACAAAGTTCTTTGTGAATCTGTTCTGTGCAGCAGCAGAGAGAGAACAGCAGACAGGAGAGAAGATACTGGAGCTGTTATCATTAGTGTGCACATATCAAACATTCCCCTATGGGAACATAAACTTGTCTGATTATGGAAAGAAATGTCAGTCTGCCTTCCTGCTGGATCTGTACTCCCAAGTGAAGGACTATGAGGCTAAAAAAGAGCTGAGTGTCCTTCCATCATTACAGTCAGTTTTCCAGTCAGCTCCTGCAGTCTGGTCCATAGACCTCTCAGAGAGAAAGACCTCCATCCTCCTGGAAGTGCTGAAACTCCAACCAGAGAAGAAACAAGTGAAGCTGACAGGCTGCTCACATGAAGAGAGTGAAGTGAGGAGTTTCCTGCAGTGTCTGCCTTATATCTCACAGCTCAGGTAAATGAAATGTTCTTCACATGAGTCAAATATCTGTAAGAAAACATGTGCTGTGAAAAGAAGTGATGGAAATATTGGAAGCTCCATAAATTGTAAAGTGATGATTTTGTCTTGTGCTATTTGTTTGTCATCAGCATCATATTTGTGACTTTATCTACATGGATCATATTGTAAATGTTAATTGCGCACTGCTGGCACGGTCTCTCCGCACAGAAAATCTGTGTTGCGCTGAAAAAAAAATCTAACCTGAATTGAAACTAAAATTAAGACTTTAACAATTCTGTTTTGCAGTGTTAGTCAGTAAGTGACGGGCTGCTCCCGTATGGGATTAGAACGATGCCACCTTATCCCATAGTCCAGCCAATAATGCGATTCATATTCGTATATACGCAGCTAATCAACGTCGTTGACAGGCTATGACGGCGTCCTTATGTGCCGACACCGGTGTTTTAGCTAGCAAAGCGGCTGATGTGGAGTGAAGCCACGTTAATGACAACGTGCACAACCATTGGAGATGTGAGCAGGACAGACGGAACAATTGACGGAAAAAGTGTGGACTTTATACCAGTTTTTAAATTGTGTTGATAGGCCACGTAAAACCAGAGTTATGACAAAAATATATGCAATGTTTGGCTACATGTTTGAGACTTATACCACGGAGCCAGGTACTTATGATTTGAGACCTTAGTTTTCACAGGAGCTACAATATCCAGAGTCGTACGTAGTGAGGAGGTAAAATTATTAACAAGATGATCGACCTCTGTTGGAGTAGCGTTCAGATAGCTGCTCTGCTCTGTGTTGGTACAGGGCATTGAAGATGATAACAGTGGGTGGAATATATTCTTAAACTTAGTTACAGCGCTTTCAGAAAGACATCTACTGTGATAAAGTCGACTCTCCACTGCTGTGTAATCAATTATTGTAAATGTAAATGTTATCAGGAAATGATCAGACAGGAAAGGGTTTTCAGGAAACACTGTTAAATGTTCAGTTTCTATGCCATATGTTAAAACCAGATCTAGAGTGTGATTAAAGTGGTGGGTGGGTTCTTCTACATTTTGAGAGAAGCCAATTGAATCTAATAACAGATTAAATGCCATGTTGAGGCTGTCATCTAAACATCTAAAGTCTCAAAATGCTCTGAAATACATGAATTAATACAACATTATATCACAGCTGTTCTCACACAGAGTATTCTACCTTTTTACAGCGCAGGAAATAATTATTTGATCCTCTGCTCAATCTATAAGTTTGCTGACTTACAAAGAAATAAACAGTCTCTGATTTTTATCATAGTTTCATTTTACTGAAGACACAAAATAAACCAAAGATCAAGATTAAACACACAAACATTACAAAGTGATTTGTGTGTCACTGAGTGAAATAAGTGTTTCATCCATCAGTAGCGTGTGGCTGTTTTTATGCAGCTGAGATCAAATCATCACAAAATGTTTAATTCTTGTTTTCCAGTGTTGATACAAAGACATCAGATGAAGACAGAACAAAGTTCTTTGTGAATCTGTTCTGTGCAGCAGCAGAGAGAGAACAGCAGACAGGAGAGAAGATACTGGAGCTGTTATCATCAGTTTGCCGACGTCAAAATTCCTCCTATGGGAATGGAAAGAAATGTCAAAGTGATCACCTCCTGGATCTGTACTCCAAAGTGAAGGACTGTGAGACTAAAACAGGCTTGAGTGTCCTTCCTTCATTACAGTCAGTTTTCCAGTCAGCTCCTGCAGTCTGGTCCATAAACCTCTCAGAGAGAAAGATCTCCATCCTCCTGGAAGTGCTGAAACTCCAACCAGAGAAGAAACAAGTGAAGCTGACAGGCTGCTCACATGAAGAGAGTGAAGTGAGGAGTTTCCTGCAGTGTCTGCCTTATATCTCACAGCTCAGGTAAATGACATGTTCTTCACATGAGTCAAATATCTGTAAGAAAAGATGTGCTGTGAAAAGAAGTGATGGAAATATTGGAAGCTCCATAAATTGTAAAGTGATGATTTTGTCTTGTGCTATTTGTTTGTCATCAGCATCATATTTGTGACTTCATCTACATGGATCATATTGTAAATGTTAATTGCGCACTGCTGGCACGGTCTCTCCGCACAGAAAATCTGTGTTGCGCTGAAAAAAAAATCTAACCTGAATTGAAACTAAAATTAAGACTTTAACAATTCTGTTTTGCAGTGTTAGTCAGTAAGTGACGGGCTGCTCCCGTATGGGATTAGAACGATGCCACCTTATCCCATAGTCCAGCCAATAATGCGATTCATATTCGTATATACGCAGCTAATCAACGTCGTTGACAGGCTATGACGGCGTCCTTATGTGCCGACACCGGTGTTTTAGCTAGCAAAGCGGCTGATGTGGAGTGAAGCCACGTTAATGACAACGTGCACAACCATTGGAGATGTGAGCAGGACAGACGGAACAATTGACGGAAAAAGTGTGGACTTTATACCAGTTTTTAAATTGTGTTGATAGGCCACGTAAAACCAGAGCTATGATAAAAAATATATGCAATGTTTGGCTACATGTTTGAGACTTATACCACGGAGCCAGGTACTTATGATTTGAGACCTTAGTTTTCACAGGAGCTACAATATCCAGAGTCATTCATAGTGAGGAGGTAAAATTATTAACAAGATGATCGACCTCTGTTGGAGCAGCGTTCAGATAGCTGCTCTGCTCTGTGTTGGTACAGGGCATTGAAGATGATAACAGTGGGTGGAATATATTCTTAAACTTAGTTACAGCGCTTTCAGAAAGACATCTACTGTGATAAAGTCGACTCTCCACTGCTGTGTAATCAATTATTGTAAATGTAAATGTTATCAGGAAATGATCAGACAGGAAAGGGTTTTCAGGAAACACTGTTAAATGTTCAGTTTCTATGCCATATGTTAAAACAAGATCTAGAGTGTGATTAAAGTGGTGGGTGGGTTCTTCTACATTTTGAGAGAAGCCAATTGAATCTAATAACAGATTAAATGCCATGTTGAGGCTGTCATCTAAACATCTAAAGTCTCAAAATACTGTGAAATACATGAATTAATACAACACTATATCACAGCTGTTCTCACACAGAGTATTCTACCTTTTTACAGCGCAGGAAATAATTATTTGATCCTCTGCTCAATCTATAAGTTTGCTGACTTACAAAGAAATAAACAGTCTCTGATTTTTATCATAGTTTCATTTTACTGAAGACACAAAATAAACCAAAGATCAAGATTAAACACACAAACATTACAAAGTGATTTGTGTGTCACTGAGTGAAATAAGTGTTTCATCCATCAGTAGCGTGTGGCTGTTTTTATGCAGCTGAGATCAAATCACCACAAAATGTTTAATTCTTATTTTCCAGTGTTGATACAAAGACATCAGATGAAGACAGAACAAAGTTCTTTGTGAATCTGTTCTGTGCAGCAGCAGAGAGAGAACAGCAGACAGGAGAGAAGATACTGGAGCTGTTATCATCAGTGTGCCGACGTCAAAATTCCTCCTATGGGAATGGAAAGAAATGTCAAAGTGATCACCTCCTGGATCTGTACTCCAAAGTGAAGGACTGTGAGACTAAAACAGGCTTGAGTGTCCTTCCTTCATTACAGTCAGTTTTTTCAGCTCCTGCAGTCTGGTTCATAAAGCTCTCAGAGAGAAAGACCTCCATCCTCCTGGAAGTGCTGAAACTCCAACCAGAGAAGAAACAAGTGGAGCTGACAGGCTGCTCACATGAAAAGAGTGAAGTGAGGAGTTTCCTGCAGTGTCTGCCTTATATCTCACAGCTCAGGTAAATGAAATGTTCTTCACATGAGTCAAATATCTGTAAGAAAAGATGTGCTGTGAAAAGAAGTGATGGAAATATTTGAAGCTCTATGAACTGTAAAGTGATGATTTTGTCTTGTGCTATTTGTTTGTCATCAGCATCATATTTGTGACTTTATCTACATGGATCATATTGTAAATGTATTCAGACTCTGTCATATTTCAGAGGGAAACGTGCTCAGTACACCACTGTGTTTCACTGACTTGTTCAGCTGTTTGTTGCTATGAAGTTTCATGTTTTCTATAAATCTCAGATGAAACAGGATCTAAAATAAAGAAGTTCTCATCAGAAAGGTTATATTTGATTTAGATTTGATAGATGTAGAAATGAGTTGATTTCATGTTAAATCCAATAAGCTGATGTAAGTTGTGTGAATGAAGGTGAGCATGTGACTGAGCTCATGCAGCAGAGAGGAGAGTGTTGGAGTGCACACATGTGTTTGATGGAAACTTGCATGTTTGACCTGCAGCAGAATCATGAAATGATGTGAAGAAGAAGAAGAACGTAGCTCAGTGCTGACAAGTCAGTCCTGTTTAAAGCTGCTCTTAAAACAACAACAACGTGACATCAAATGTTTAAAGTCAAAGTTCAAACTGTTTGTGGCTTTTTGAAAATGAGAGCAGCTTCAAAATCAAAGCAGCTGTGAACCATCTCTATGCTGCAGTGATACAGCCAGAAACATCCTTTACACCTGAATCCATCATCGCCATGGAAACAACATGAAAGCAAACTCAATGAGTCCTTCAATGAAGTAACTCAGTAAATGAATGAGTTACATGAAGCTGCACTTTATCTCCTGACTTTGTTGAACTTTACTGAGCATGATGATGATGATGGTAGCAGCTCTATAGTGAGCAGCAGATGAAGATTTCAGACAGCAGAGAGTCTTCATCACTTTGTGTGTCCACCTGCAGATGTAGCAGATGTGTTAGAGCAGGATGAGTGTTTGTGTTGTAAGAGTGTAAAACAGTGTTCAGCTGCTCTGATGGAAGATGTGTTTAACATGGAGCTTCATTATGTACAGGAAGGACAAGATGGAGTCCATCAGTATTGTGTGGTTGTTCTATGCAGATCACATCAAATCATCACTAAATGTTTCCTTCTTATTGTTCCAGTGTTGATGATATCTGGATAAATCCTGACAAAGCAGTCAGGTTCTTTGGGAATCTGTTCTGTGCAGCAGCAGAGAGAGAACAGCAGACAGGAGAGAAGATACTGGAGCTGTTATCATCAGTGTGCACATATCAAAATTTCCCTCTTCTGGTCAAATACATGGATGACGAAAGTAGAACATGTCAAAGTGATGTCCTGCTGGATCTGTACTCCTATATGAAGGACTGTGAGACTAAAACAGGCTTGAGTGTCCTTCCTTCATTACAGTCAGTTTTCCAGTCAGCTCCTGCAGTCTGGTCCATAAACCTCTCAGAGAGAAAGACCTCCATCCTCCTGGAAGTGCTGAAACTCCAACCAGAGAAGAAACAAGTGGAGCTGATAGCCTGCTCATGTGAAGAGAGTGAAGTGAGGAGTTTCCTGCAGTGTCTGCCTTATATCTCACAGCTCAGGTAAATGAAATGTTCGTCACATGAGTCAAATATCTGTAAGAAAAGATATGCTGTGAAAAGAAGTGATGGAAATATTTGAAGCTCCATAAATTGTGAAGTGATGATTTTGTCTTGTGCTATTTGTTTGTCATCAGCATCATATTTGTGACTTTATCTACATGGATCATATTGTAAATGTATTCAGACTCTGTCATATGTCAGAGGGAAACGTGCTCAGTACACCACTGTGTTTCACTGAGTTGTTCAGCTGTTTGTTGCTATGAAGTTTCATATTTTCTATAAATCTCAGATGAAACAGGATCTAAAATAAAGAAGTTCTCATCAGAAAGGTTATATTTGATTTAGATTTGATAGATGTAGAAATGAGTTGATTTCATGTTAAATCCAATAAGCTGATGTAAGTTGTGTGAATGAAGGTGAGCATGTGACTGAGCTCATGCAGCAGTGAGGAGAGTGTTGGAGTGCACACATGTGTTTGATGGAAACTTGCATGTTTGACCTGCAGCAGAATCATGAAATGATGTGAAGAAGAAGAAGAACGTAGCTCAGTGCTGACAAGTCAGTCCTGTTTAAAGCTGCTCTTAAAACAACAACAACGTGACATCAAATGTTTAAAGTCAAAGTTCAAACTGTTTGTGGCTTTTTGAAAATGAGAGCAGCTTCAAAATCAAAGCAGCTGTGAACCATCTCTATGCTGCAGTGATACAGCCAGAAACATCCTTTACACCTGAATCCATCATCGCCATGGAAACAACATGAAAGCAAACTCAATGAGTCCTTCAATGAAGTAACTCAGTAAATGAATGAGTTACATGAAGCTGCACTTTATCTCCTGACTTTGTTGAACTTTACTGAGCATGATGATGATGATGGTAGCAGCTCTATAGTGAGCAGCAGATGAAGATTTCAGACAGCAGAGAGTCTTCATCACTTTGTGTGTCCACCTGCAGATGTAGCAGATGTGTTAGAGCAGGATGATTGTTTGTGTTGTAAGAGTGTAAAACAGTGTTCAGCTGCTCTGATGGAAGATGTGTTTAACATGGAGCTTCATTATGTACAGGAAGGACAAGATGGAGTCCATCAGTAGTGTGTGGTTGTTTTTATGCAGCTCACATCAAATCATAACTAAATGTTTCTTTCTTGTTGTTACTGCGTTGATGATAGGTTGATATTTCTTGATGGAGCAGTCGAGTTCACTGCGAATCTGTTCTGTGCAGCAGCAGAGAGAGAACAGCAGACAGAAGAGAAGATACTGGAGCTGTTATCATCAGTGTGCGCATATCAAACATTCCCTGAATATGAGAGAGACATGACGTTTTTGGATGATAATGACCATAACGATTATCAGTCTGCTTTCCTCCTGGGTCTTTGTTCCAAAGTGAAGGACTATGAGACTAAAACAGGCTTGAGTGTCCTTCCATCATTACAGTCAGTTTTCCAGTCAGCTCCTGCAGTCTGGTCCATAGACCTCTCAGAGAGAAAGACCTCCATCCTCCTGGAAGTGCTGAAACTCCAACCAGAGAAGAAACAGATGGAGCTGACAGATTGCTCACTTGAAGAGAGTGAAGTGAGGAGTTTCCTGCAGTGTCTGCCTTATATCTCACAGCTCAGGTAAATGAAATATTCTTCATATGATTAAATCTACATAAAATGAGATGCTCCCTGAAATCAACAGTTTGATATTTGATGTTCTATGAATTATAATTTAATTGTAACTTGTACCTTGTATTCATTTGTTATTGCTCTGTTATTAGTTTTTTATTTATTAGTTTTTATATATGTAGCCTACTACACTACTACAGGATGGGGTAGGGGAAGTTAAATTAAAAGGAAAAATGGGACAATACCTAGATTCGTAGTAGGGCTAAGGTGGGTTGTGTGCAGAAGAACGACTGGAGTCACAGGTAAAGTTGCTTTGAACTGTATTGCAACAAATAAACGGCACTTTCATAAACAGGAATGACAATATAAAAATACAATAATAACAATACCAGTAATACCCCAGAATCCTATCTGAGGTCAGGTATGTCAGTCCTGCTGACCTAATATTCAATGTTTAGTCAAGTCAAATCCAGATGGTCAGATGTCTGTGATTGGTGCGATTTTGTCCTACCGCACTGTTGCAATTGTTCTCAAGGGAAGAGCACCAGCGCACCACACAAAAATACTCCAAATGGAAAAGGTTGCCTTACAAGCATATAGGGTATAAATGCAAAACACACATCACTTAAAATTTAAGATGTGCAAATGTGAACAAATCAACTTATTAGAGATATTCATCTCCTGTGGAAAAAAACACAACCCCACAAAACAAGAAAACAGCACTAAACAACACAAAATAATACACAGTAAGGCCAAATTAATAAGTCTTCTCATCAGATATTGATGATGCTTCTTTCCTATGTGACACCAAAAAATAGGAGATGTTTTTTTTTAAAGTTCATTCCCAATAAAACTAACTGTAAGATGTTTAACTTTGCTGTCTGTATTATTGCTGAAGTCCTAAATGATTAACTTTAACATGTTTGTGCTATTAACATCATCAACAATTAAGACAGGCATGGAGAATAGCTCTGACTGGGAGACACTTTGAAGAGATGACATAATGTATTTTCCGCACTATAAAATGCATTTAAAATCGTTTAATTTTCTCAAAAATTGACAAAGCGCCTTATAATCTGGTGTGCCTTATGTATGAATTCTGGTTGTACTTTCTGAACCTCAAACCGATTTTATTTTCCACATACACCTTTCACAATAAAGCTGAAGATCCTGTTGAGATTTTTCAAAATAAACTGAAATGATGACAAACAGAAAGACCAGTCAAAACAAATCCAGGACCTTATTTCTAAACGAGGCATGTAGCATGGACATGGTTTGGTTATGAAAAGTGTGACGCGCAACATAAAACTGTACTATGCAAATTATGCAGGAAACCGGTCCCCACCTCAGACTCAAACACGGCAAACCTTGTCATCCACCTACGCAAGAATCACATGAAAGAGTATGGAGAGAGTTTAGGGATGAGAAGCAAAAAAGAACCATCAGATCCTCAAAATAAACCTTAGACTCAAACGTTAGAACAGCTTTTTTCCCCCAGCACGCCATGTAATAAATACTCAGAAAGAAAATGGTGGACATTTCAAAAAATGGATAGTTTAATGCATCGGTCAAAACACTCGACTCCAGGTGCACAAGGCCCAGCTGAAAACACTTCATGCAGATCGAGTTGCCCGAGATTCATAGAATTTACAGAAAATGTAAAATTCTTGTGATATATATCGCCGTCGGGACGATAAATGTCTTATATCGGGATATGAGATTTTGGTCATATCCCACAGCCCTAGCCTCTACTATCACTTCCAACATAAATGAAGACAGAAAACTAAACAGCAGTGACCTTTGTAGGGTTACTGAAGTTAGACTAGCTGGTATATAATGATCATTAGCGACACAGCTATGTTAGGTTTCCGATGGTTAGGGCCAAATGCAATCGCATGGCATGATGCTGTAAATGGACCAAGCTTCAGTCAGGAGAACAATTGAGATAATCCATCCACAATATGAGGTTAGTCATTAATATCATATATTAATATATATATGTACATAAAGCAGCTGCGAGAGAATTCAACATTAATGAATCAATGGTACGGAAGTGGAGGAAGGAAGAAGAATGAGTTGAGTAAAGTTTGACTTATCTGACTGCTCTGTTTCACTTAATGTGCCTTATAATCCGGTGCGCCTTATGGTCCAAAAAATACGGTACTCAGTTCAATTCAACATAAGACTTTTAGAATGCACAAGCATCTACCTAAAATCTATTTATTTAGTCTATCATCTGTGATAATATTATGTAAAATTATAATGTATTGTTAATCTCCCTTAAATAAACAGGCAGCCTTAAAATATGAAATATTCATATACGAAAGCACATATAAATGTGGCTACTGTCCCAGTGGCTGATAGTGCCCCACGGGCCTCAATGTGAACTTGAAGCCATTTACAATGTTTAAGTTGTTTAATGTGAAGGTCCTCATGATAAACAGATATTGAATGAAAGCCAGGGAACTTCGGTAGCACAAAAAAGTGGCTATTCTTTGTGCACATATGGATCAGTCATATTACCATTATTTCCCCCTAAGGTATTGCCAAAGGCACCAAGTCAATAGTTTAGAAAGCTGCAGCCATACACAAAAATAAAAACAATATTCTATTTACTTGGCGACAACTTTGCTTTAAGCCTTCAATCAGAAAGCCTTAAGTTGGCTAGTTATGTACCGGGCTAATGTTTAAAGCTTTCACTTGAGTGAAGTAACTCACATTACTGCTTGTGCTACGTAATGTTAGCTAAGTTCACAGCATATTCCATGAATCACCATGCCATAACTAACTGCTATAATAGCGCTGCCGTACTGCATCACACTCAATGCTTTTCAATCATTTATCCCACGAGTTTGCTAGTTAGCAAAAAAATTAAAAATTAGCACGTGTAACATACACATACTCAAATTATTTAGTAGGACTTACGCAAACTCCCCCCATTGTGAAAAGGTGCAACCTGCTCATTAAAGCGACTGTTGGGGGGGGGGGCTCACATATTGAAACAGACTGACATGCAGAGGTGCAAGGCAGCCCAGGTGGAGACATTTAGCTTCTAGACTTTGCGACTCATTTTATTTCTCTGATAAGAAAACTATTCAATCAGATAAGTTAGTTGTGGTGAATGAAGTACAGTTAAAATTTCAAGCAGTTTTAAGCACCACATATGAAATTCAGGCATTTTTCAAACTTTGAAAAGATTATATTAAAATCCAAGCATTTTCAAGGATTTCAAGCACCCGTACAAACCGTGCAATATGCATTTTATCTCAACTATTATCTCAATGCACTATAATTGTTTCATCAAAATAAGTCTTTGCAATAATACCAAAAAATATATGAATGCCCACAGGTTGTAGTTTTACCGTGTATGTTACGTATCAGCACAATAAGACTATGTGGAGACATCAATCACTTCTATACAGTGCCATTAGAGCGTCAAATGCAATAGGAAAATAAAATACATTTATGACCTTTAATATCAAAATTAACTTCCACCCATTATTTTTTTGGGTGGAAGTTAATTTTGGAAGTTAATGGAAGTTAATTTTCCACCCTGATTGAACATGTAATGTTCAATTGAACATGTAATGTTCAATCAGTAATACTATAGTAACATCAAAACATAAGTTGAATGCTCAGAGTAGTTAGATCCATGGGAAACCCAGTGCTTTCTCACACCGAGAAAACGTGGTCCACTCCAGCTGTCCACCAGCATTTAACCTAGTTAACGTCTAAATTAGCGTGATTCTCCGAGTCCCGGTTTAACTCAACATTATGCTTCTAATGTTTAACTCTCAGAGAGGATCTGGTCTGCTTCACCCGTGCAGATCTACATTGGACTTGAGTTATTAAATTCCCCATTACCTTCTTGTTAACTTATTAGCTCCAATGCTAGCTCAATAGTTACCCCTTTCTTTCACTGCGACGGTTCCAAGGTTCAAAATGTTCACAAGAAATTGGGTCCATTTCTCCAAGGTCCATGCAGATCTCCAGTATGGATATTTGTTCAATTTATCTCCTTTATACTTATATTATCGGTGGTGAAATTCAGCAGCAGTCTCCTGCAAATTTGTCACTCTTCTTCCACACAAAATAGACCAATCAAATGCCACCTTCATCAGTCAGAAACATAGAATAGAATAGAATAGAATTCAACTTTATTGTCATTGCACGTCACAAGTACAAGGCAACGAAATGCAGTTTGCATCCATCCAGAAAGTGCTTTAGACATAATATAGATATATTACAAAATATATATTAGCAATAATATAGATAAATAGATATATTACAGAAATGGGTCTGTTATAGGTATGACGGTACAAAAAAATGGGTCTATTATGGGTATGTTACAATGTACACTGTATGAAGGTATGTTATAAATAAGCTATAAGTATGTACAGGCTGTAGTGAGTGTACAAGCTATGTACAGACTATGAACAGGATATAAATATGAAATATGAAATTATACAGAAATATGAAATATAAAAACTATACAGAAACATGAAATATAAGCTATACAGAAATATGATATGAAGTTATAAACAGTTGTAAACTGTTTATAAACATTTATAGAATTATAATTATCGTATTGTATAGAATGGGTATGAGCACAGCATTTATAGTAGTGCAGTTTAGGTCAGTGAGATATGTGACTAATTTCTACAGAGGCTATATAAAGTGCTAGTGGTTGTGACTGGTGGTTCAGTCCATGTTATTATTGTGTTTGAGGGTACAGTTGTCCATTATGTGTGTGTAGGTGGTTGTGGGTGTGTGTATGTTCAGTCCATGAGTTTAACGTGGGTCAGATGTCAGGTAGATGTAGGGAAGAAGCTGTTCCGGTAACTGGTGGTCTTAGTCCGGAGGCTCCTGTAGCACCTCCCAGAGGGTAGGAGGGTTAAGAGTCCATGTGCTGGGTGACTGGGGTCTTTGATGATTTTCCCAGCCCTTTTCAGACACCTCTTCCTGTAGATGTCTTGTATAGCAGGAAGCGGTGCTCCGGCGATGCGCTGGACAGTTTTCACGACCCTCTGCAATGCCTTCGGGTCCGAGGCAGAGCAGTTCCCATACCAGACTATTATACAGTTGGTCAGGATGCTCTCGATGGTGCACCGGTAGAAGTTCACCAGGATGTCTGAGGACAGGTGGTTCTTCCTAAGAGTTTTCAGGAAGAAGAGGCACTGGTGAGCCTTCTTGACCAGCTTGGAGCAGTTGGTCATCCAGATGAGATCCTTGGAGATGTGGACTCCCAGGAACTTGAAGCTGCTCACACGCTCCACAGCCGTCCCTTTAATGTAGATGGGTGGATGTGGGTCAGCATTCTTCCTGTAGTCCACGATGAGCTCCTTGGTCTTCTCGGTGTTGAGCAGCAGGTTTTTGATGTGATCATGTGAACATGATCACATGAATGAATGATAAAGATCTATGAAGAAGTGAATCAATAAATGAATATATTTTGTTTGAGAGCTCTGTGCTGCAGTTTATTTGTAAGCTGACAGCTGCACATTAGAGCTGTGAAACTTTAACCTTGATCCATTTAAACATTAAAGGTTACTAGCTGCATTCAGGTCTGACACACAATCCGATGAAGGGACAAGGAAAGGTTTAAAGTTATTGGTCAAGGGAGTCAAGAAACCTTTATTTGTCACATGCAAGTTGCCCTGCAGCGAAATGGTATTTCAGTTAATATAAAGCATGGATTTGAAGCACTTTAAATAATTCCATCCCAACAACACACATGGACCAGATGGAGTCCATCAGTAGTGTGTGGTTGTATTTATGCAGCTCACATCAAATCATCACTAAATGTTTCCTTCTTATTGTTCCAGTGTGGATCGATGGAGGTCACGTCTTCATGAAGAAGCCAGGTTCTTTGTGAATCTGTTCTGTGCAGCAGCAGAGAGAGAACAGCAGACAGGGGAGAAGATGCTGGAGCTGTTATCATCAGTGTGCAGACGTGGAATATTCCCTTTTAATGAGAGAGACATTGATGATGATGAGGATGAAGAGGATGATGATGATGATGATGATGACGCATATCAGTGTAATTTCCTGCTGGATCTCTACTGCCACACAAAGGACTATGAGACTAAAACAGGTCTGAGTGTCCTTCCATCATTACAGTCAGTTTTCCAGTCAGCTCCTGCAGTCTGGTCCATAAACCTCTCAGAGAGAAAGACCTCCATCCTCCTGGAAGTGCTGAAACTCCAACCAGAGAAGAAACAAGTGGAGCTGACAGGCTGCTCACATGAAGAGAGTGAAGTGAGGAGTTTCCTGCAGTGTCTGCCTTATATCTCACAGCTCAGGTAAATGAAATGTTCGTCACATGATGAAGTGTGTATAAGGAAATATCTCATTTTAAACACAGAAGATTTTAAGACTATTTAATCTTCAGTTGCCTTCTGGCTTTAAATATTCTGGTGATGTTCCTTTTTCATCAGTTTTATATTTAAATTGTGAGGATTCAACAAGATTGAATCATAACCAATATCGAATAGAATAGAATAGAATATAATAATCCTTTAATTGTCCCACAAGGGGAAATTTAGATCAGCAGCGAGAAAGACACATATACAGACAAACAGTACACAGGACACAGAACAGAAACATACACAATTTCTGCATATTTACATCAAGGACAATGATTACCAAAAACAGAGTACTGTACCGTTATAAAATTAAATATAGATAAGAGGCAAATCCAGGTTGAAGTGTGAATTGGTTGATAAGATAGTGCAAGTTACTGCGCAGATGTAAACATCTATGTTTGTTTGGAGCAGTTTTGATTGTACAGTCTGACAGCTGCAGGGAGGAAGGACCTGCGGAAACACTCCTTCATGCATCTAGGATGCAGCAGTCTGTCACTGAAGGAGCTCTGCAGTTCAGCAACATTTACATGCATGGGGTGGGAGACTCTGTCCATCAGAGATGTTATTTTGGCCAGAGTCCTTCTGTCTTCCACCACCTGCACTGGGTCCAGGGGGCATCCCAGAACAGAGCTGGCCTTCCTAATGAGTTTATCCAACCTCTTCCTCTCAGCTGCCGATAAACATCCGCTCCAACATACAACACTGTAAAAAATGACAGATGCCGCCACAGAGTCATAGAAGGTCTATGTACTCCAAATGACCTCAGCTGCCTCAGCAGGTAGAGTCTGCTCTGACCCTTCCTGTAAAGAGCATCAGTGTTGTGGCTCCGGTCCAGTTTATTATTCAGGTGAACACCCAGGTACCTATAAGAGTCCATTATCTCAATGTCCACTCCCTGGATGTTCACTGGTGTCAGTGTGGTGGGTCTGCGTCTCCGGAAGTCCACCACCAACTCCTTGGTTTTCCCGGCATTGATCATCAGGTGGTTCTGCTGGCACCAGACCACAAAGTCCAGACTCCACTGTGTGTACTCTGAGTCGTCCTCACCTGTGATGAGGCCGACTATGGCAGAGTAGTCAGAGAACTTCTGTAGGTGGCAGCGTGGGGAGTTGATGGAGAAGTCAGCAGTGTAGAGGGTGAAGAGGAACGGTGCCAGCACAGTTCCCTGTGGGGCCCCCGTACTTTAGACCAGTGTATCAGAGACACAGACCTGTGTCCTCACATACTGTAGGCATCCTGTGAGGTAGTCCAGTATCCACTTGGACATGTGGTGGTCCACTCCTGATAGCTCCAGCTTGTCCCTCAGAAGTCGAGGCTGGATGATGTTGAAAGCAATGGAGAAATCAAAGAACATGATCCTCACAGTGCTTCCAGGCTTCTCCAGGTGAGTCACAGCTCGGTGCAGGAGGTAGATGATGGCGTCCTCCACCCTGATGCCAGGCTGGTAAGCAAACTGCAGCGGAGCCAATGAAGACCTCACCATGGGGCGCAGATGGTTTAGAACCAACCTCTTGAGTGTCTTCATCAGATGCGATGTCAGGGCTACCGGCCTGTAGCTGCTGAAGTCCTTGGGATGGGAGGTCTTTGGTACTGGTACCACGCAGGAGGTCTTCCACAGCTGTGGTACTTTCCCCAGTGACAGGCTCAGGTTGAACAGATAACCTAGGATGCCACACAGTTCATCTGCGCAGCACCTCAGGAGCCTGGAGCTGATGCCATCTGGACCTGCAGCCTTCCACACCTTGATCATGCAAAGCTCGTTCCTCACTTAAAGTGCTGCGATAGAGAGAGGGGATTTCAGGGGAGGGCGGTGTATGTTGGAGTCTACAGAAGTCGGGGGTGGGTGTGATGGCTGGGAGCTGAGAGGTCTGAATTCCTGAGATGAAGGACAGGCAGTCCCTTAAGATGAGGGAGATTGCAGCAGGGGGGACCATGCTGGGGGAGGGGTGGGTGGTTGATCAAACCTATGAAAATATTTATTTAGGTCATTCACACCCCCCCCCCCCGAGTCTCCTGCAGCCTGGGGGGTTGGTTTTTGTCCTGAGATTGTCTTCAGGCTGTTCCAAACCACTCTTTTTTTTTTTTTTTCCTGCAACAGGACAACACCACTCTGATGTTGTCCTGTTGCAGCTGCTCTTCAATCTTCCTCCTGTAGTTTTCCTTCCCTTGCCTTATCTATATTCAATTCAATTTTATTTATATAGCACCAAATCACAACAACAGTCGCCTCAAGGCGCTTTATATTGTACAGTAGATCGTACAATAATAGATACAGAGAAAAACCCAACAATCATATGACCCCCTATGAGCAAGCACTTTGGCGACAGTGGGAAGGAAAAACTCCCTTTTTGTCACGGATCCGGCTCTGGGGACTCGGGGTCCGTGGGCAGTGGGGACTATGACTATTTTTGTTATTAGTATTATCATTATTATTATTATTATTATTATTATTATTGTTATTATTTTTGTCATTACTATTATTATTTGGTGTGTTCTCTGCACTGCCCCTGTGCGCATCTGTGTGTAGGCAGGTATGTGTGTGTGTGTTGCCTTTCTTCTGTGGCCAAGTTACAGGCACCTTCAGCCCTGGGGGCGTGGCCTGACTTGAGGGCTGGCCACACCCGAGGTCCTTGCCGCACACCTGCTCCTCATCTGGGCTCGTCGGGGAAGCTATTTAGATGAGCGATGGAGCTTCCACTGACGCTGGATTATTGTGTTTGACTACACGAGGAGTGTGGGACGAGAAGGAGCAGTGAGCACGAGGAGTGCAGGGACACTGGGGCAGAGAGCACTCCACGGAGACTTTTGGGAAGAAGACACTACACGGGAGTCTGGGAAACTGGGGATTTACTGTTGTTTACTTCACCACCTTGTAAATAAACACTGCTGCACTGTAGAGTCCGGCGTTTGGGTCCTATTTCCCCATCTCCCCACGGTCTGCCTACACAGACCCTGACACTTTTAACAGGAAGAAACCTCCGGCAGAACCAGGCTCAGGGAGGGGCGGCCATCTGCTGCGACCGGTTGGGGTGAGAGAAGTAAGACAGGCTGAAAGACATGCTGTGGACAGAGATTAATAACAGATATGATTCAATGCAGAGGTCTATTAACACATAGTGAGTGAGAAAGGTGACTGGAAAGGAAAAACTCAACCTATCATGGGAATCCCCCGGCAGCCTATGTCTACTGCAGCATAAGGGAGGATTCAGGGTCACCTGGTCCAGCCCTAACTATATGCTTTAGCAAAAAGGAAAGTTTTAAGCCTAATCTTAAAAGTAGAGATAGTGTCTGTCTCCTGAATCCAAACTGGAAGCTGGTTCCACAGAAGAGGGGCCTAAAAACTGAAGACTCTCCCTCCCATTCTACTTTTAAATACTCAGGAACAACAAGTAGGCCTGCAGTGTGAGAGCGAAGTGCTCTTATACGGTGATATGGTTCTACAAGGTCATTAAGATAAGATGGGGCCTGATTATTTAAGACTTTGTATGTGAGGAGCAGGATTTTGAAGTCAATTCTGGATTTAACAGGAAGCCAATGAAGGGAAGCCAAAACAGGAGAAATATGCTCTCTCTTTCTAGTCCCTGTCAGTACTCTTGTCACTTGCAGTCTTACACGCCTCTTTGCATCTTCTCCCCTCCTGTTATCCCCCAAAACCCCATCTCCATAGAGACTGTGTCAGCTCCCAAACAGACAGAAAACAAACTAAAAAACAGCAATAAACAACTTAAATATAAAAAACACAAAGAAAGAACAATACAGTATCCACATCTGAACCAAAGAGTAAAACAGTGAAATGTGGATTATTAAATATTAGGTCTCTCTCCTCCAAGTCTCTGTTAGTACATGACTTAATAATTGATCAACAAATCGATTTACTCTGCCTTACAGAAACCTGGTTGCAGCAGGATGATTATGTTAGTTTAAATGAATCAACACCCCCGAGTCAGAAACCTCGAAGCACAGGCCGAGGGGGCGGTGTGGCAGCAATTTTTCACACCAGTCTATTAATTAACGAAAGACCAAGACAGACTTTTAATTCATTTGAAAGCCTGATGCTTAGCCTTGTCCACCCCAGCTGTAAAACTCAGAAACCAGTCTTACTTGTTACCATCTATCGTCCACCTGGGCCTTACACAGAGTTTCTGTCTGATTTCTCAGACTTTTTATCTGATTTAGTGCTCAGCTCAGATAAAATAATTATTGTGGGTGATTTTAACATCCATGTAGATGCTAAAAATGACAGCTTCAACATGGCATTAAGATAAGATGGGGCAATAAGACAGCTGGGTCTAGAGATGGCTTTTTAAGTAAAGGTTTAACTACTGCCAGCTTGAAGGCCTGTGGTACATAGCCGATTATTAGAGATAGGTTGATCATATTTAAGATTGAAGCATTAATTAATGGCAGGACTTCTTTGAGCAGTTTTGTAGGAATGGGGTCTAAAAGACACGTTGATGGTTTGGAGGAAGTAATTACTGAAGTTAACTCAGAAAGATCAATTGGAGAAAAAGAGTCTAAATGAATATCAATGGTACTAAAAGTAGCTGTAGATAATATTACATCTGTGAGATGATTTTGAGTAATTTTTTCTCTAATGATAAAAATTTTATTTGTGAATAAGTTCATGAAGTCATTACTAGTTAACGTTAAAGGGATTGTTGGCTCAGTAGAGCTCTGACTTTTTGTCAGCCTGGCTACAGTGCTGAAGAGAAACCTGGGGTTGTTCTTATTTTCTTCAATCAGTGATGAATAGTAAGATGTTCTGGCTTTGCGGAGGGCTTTCTTATAAATCAGCAGGTACTTCTGATTTGAGACCTTAGTTTTCACAGGAGCTACAATATCCAGAGTCGTACGTAGTGAGGAGGTAAAATTATTAACAAGATGATCGACCTCTGTTGGAGTAGCGTTCAGATAGCTGCTCTGCTCTATGTTGGTACAGGGCATTGAAGATGATAACAGTGGGTGGATTATATTCTTAAACTTAGTTACAGCACTTTCAGAAAGACATCTACTGTGATAAAGTCTACTCTCCACTGCTGTGTAATCAATTATTGTAAATGTAAATGTTATCAGGAAATGATCAGACAGGAAAGGGTTTTCAGGAAACACTGTTAAATGTTCAGTTTCTATGCCATATGTTAAAACCAGATCTAGAGTGTGATTAAAGTGGTGGGTGGGTTCTTTTACATTTTGAGAGAAGCCAATTGAATCTAATAACAGATTAAATGCCATGTTGAGGCTGTCATCTAAACATCTAAAGTCTCAAAATACTGTGAAATACATGAATTTATACAACACTATATCACAGCTGTTCTCACACAGAGTATTCTACCTTTTTACAGCGCAGGAAATAATTATTTGATCCTCTGCTCAATCTGTAAGTTTGCTGACTTACAAAGAAATAAACAGTCTCTGATTTTTATCAGAGTTTCATTTTACTGAAGACACAAAATAAACCAAAGATCAAGATTAAACACACAAACATTACAAAGTGATTTGTGTGTCACTAAGTGAAACAAGTATTTGACCCATCAGTAGCGTGTGGTTGTTTTTATGCAGCTCACATCAAATCATCACTAAATGTTTCCTTCTTATTGTTCCAGTGTTGATACAAAGACATCAGATGAAGACAGAACAAAGTTCTTTGTGAATCTGTTCTGTGCAGCAGCAGAGAGAGAACAGCAGACAGGAGAGAAGATACTGGAGCTGTTATCATCAGTTTGCAGATACAAAAACAGTCCTCTGGAAGAGAAATGGTGTGACTTCCTGATGGACCTGTACTCTTATGAGACTAAAACAGGCTTGAGTGTCCTTCCATCATTACAGTCAGTTTTCCAGTCAGCTCCTGCAGTCTGGTTCATAAACCTCTCAGAGAGAAAGACCTCCATCCTCCTGGAAGTGCTGAAACTCCAACCAGAGAAGAAACAAGTGGAGCTGACAGGCTGCTCACATGAAAAGAGTGAAGTGAGGAGTTTCCTGCAGTGTCTGCCTTATATCTCACAGCTCAGGTAAATGAAATGTTCTTCACATGAGTCAAATAACTGTAAGAAAAGATGTGCTGTGAAAAGAAGTGAGGGAGATATTTGAAGATACATAAACTGTAAAGTGATGATTTTGTCTTGTGCTATTTGTTTTTTCATCAGCATCATATTTGTGACTTTATCTACATGGATCATATTGTAGATGTATTCAGACTCTGTCATATTTCAGAGGGAAATGTGCTCAGTACACCACTGTGTTTCACTGACTTGTTCAGCTGTTTGTTGCTATGAAGTTTCATATTTTCTATAAATCTCAGATGACTTTTAATGCAGACCTGCAGCAGAATCATGAAATGATGTGAAGAAGAAGAAGAACGTAGCTCAGTGCTGACAAGTCAGTCCTGTTTAAATCTGCTCTTAAAACAACAACAATGTGACATCAAATGTTTAAAGTCAAAGTTCAAACTGTTTGTGGCTTTTTGAAAATGAGAGCAGCTTCAAAATCAAAGCAGCTGTGAACCATCTCTATGCTGCAGTGATACAGCCAGAAACATCCTTTACACCTGAATCCATCATCGCCATGGAAACAACATGAAAGCAAACTCAATGAGTCCTTCGGTGAAGTAACTCAGTAAATGAATGAGTTACATGAAGCTGCACTTTATCTCCTGACTTTGTTGAACTTTACTGAGCATGATGATGATGATGGTAGCAGCTCTATAGTGAGCAGCAGATGAAGATTTCAGACAGCAGAGAGTCTTCATCACTTTGTGTGTCCACCTGCAGATGTGTTAGAGCAGGATGAGTGTTTGTGTTGTAAGAGTGTAAAACAGTGTTCAGCTGCTCTGATGGAAGATGTGTTTAACATGGAGCTTCATTATGTACAGGAAGGACAAGATGGAGTCCATCAGTAGTGTGTGGTTGTTCTATGCAGCTGAGATTAAATCATCACTAAATGTTTCCTTCTTGTTGTTCCAGTGTTAATAGTTTGAGGTCACGTCCTCATGACGCAGTCAGATTCTTTGTGAGTCTGTTCTGTGCAGCAGCAGAGAGAGAACAGCAGACAGGAGAGAAGATACTGGAGCTGTTATCATCAGTGTGCCGACGTCAAAATTTCCCCTATGATAACACAAACTTGACTGATTATGGAAAGAAATTTCAGTCTGCCTTCCTGCTGGATCTGTACTCCAAAGTGAAGGACTGTGAGACTAAAACAGGCCCGAGTGTCCTTCCATCATTACAGTCAGTTTTCCAGTCAGCTCCTGCAGTCTGGTCCATAAACCTCTCAGAGAGAAAGACCTCCATCCTCCTGGAAGTGCTGAGACTCCAACCAGAGAAGAAACAAGTGGAGCTGACAGACTGCTCACATGAAGAGAGTGAAGTGAGGAGTTTCCTGCAGTGTCTGCCTTATATCTCAAAGCTCAGGTAAATAAGACAGATTTTAATTAATGTTTTCATTTGCAGAATGTTTCCAGCATGTGTTTTGATTTCATCTTCACTGTGTTTCAGCTGTGATCCAGACTTCTTCCAGAGTGTGTGCACATCCATGTCTGTAAGATCCAGAGAGGAGGCCCAGCAGCTGGAGTCTCTGCTGCAGCTCCTGGGGTTCCAGCTGCTGTTAACAGGAGAGTTACACAGGAAAAGCTGCTGGTCTGTGGGGAGAGTTCTCAAACTGTGTGGCTCTAATGTGGATCTCATCCTCACACCCAGCAAGATGTCTGCCAGAGGAGCCACTCTCCTCTTTAGACACACAACACAACTACACAGTCTGAGGCAGGAAGTGAAATCGTGACTCTCTCTCGTTCTTATAATGCCATTTATCTACTGTTCACTTTGAATCTTTAGTTCTTGGTGTTCATCATTTCTGCTCTTTTGTCTCTGTGATCTTCAGGCTTTCCATCGACATGTCCTTGCTCCTGTTTCAGTGGGTAAGAAGAGACAGAGTGGTCTGTCCGCTGGCTGTTGAAGAGCTTTCTCTTGTGCCTAAGAAAGCCCGACCATCACACAGAGTATTGTTGAGGGCTGTCAGTAGTTTGGCTTCCCTGTTGAGATACTGGACAGTCGGACGGTTAGACCTGACTGAGAGCTGCATCCCTGCTCAGGGTCTGATTACACTGCTGCTCCATGATGGTCCTCTAACAGTCAAGTAAATGTCTTTCCTGAACATCACAGGCCAAATAAAATGTAGATTTTTACTTTAAAGCTTATTTTATATTTATGATCTCTGCAGACTGAGTGAAGAGAGCTTCCAGCAGCTTCTGTGTCTCCTCCATGAAATCCAGGACAAGGACTTGACGTTGTCCTTCTTGAGTAAGGTTGGTGGAGACCTGACCTCCTGCTGTCTGAACTGGGAGCTTCTTCACTATCTGCTGCAGCAGTCGTCAGCTCAGACCATCACTGTGAACCTGAGGAAGAACCTCTTCTTACAGGAGGAAACCACACGTCTGCTTCCCTTTCTGGACAGGATTGTGTTTAAAAGGTGATGAATGTAGTTTGATCTTTTACCAAACACAGTTTCTGCTGTTTAATCAGGAGGATTTGAAATGCTGTCTCATCTTTAATCAGCAGTTTATGGATCCTTTAAATAAAGTTGGAAATAAACTCTTTGTTTTCAGGCCCAGTCCCAGCTTTGTGATGAGCTCCATCAGAGAGCTCTACAGAGCTCATGACAGTCATGCTGTACCCAGTTTACTGAGGTCATTTGGTCATGTGATCAACCTGAGCAGCAGAGAGCTGGACTCAGTGGACTGTGCTGCTCTGATCTTCATCCTCAAACACGGAGACGGAGTCAAACTGAACCTCCTGTGGACCTCCATACCAGCAGAGGGAGTAGAGTCCATCCTCTTCATGCTGGACAAAGTTTCTCATCTCAGGTCAGATATTAGAGCTCGTTTCTCTGTGCTGCACCTGTGTGAGGTGCAGATGACGGTACTTCACACTGTCATGGAGGACTGCAGTTCTTTACCTAATTTTTTTTTTAAATAAATTTTATCATTATGACATACTTACAGTGCACTGCTTTATAAACTAACATTTTACTTTTACTGCGTGGAAAAGATTTTCTGAACAGCTGAACAAGAAACTAGAAGGAAACTTTTAAAGTCTTTAAAATAAAAAAAAAACAGCAGGCAGAGTGAACGTGATGCAAATGTACTTTACCTAGAAATAATAAAAACATGTCATGTTAACTACAGATAATAAAAGTTACACAGTAAAACTTTACTGTATTCACAAATTGATCGTTAATTAACTTTGCCTTCAAATAACAATGAATGATATTTACTAATCATTAGTAATTTTATATTTAGAAATATTACATGAATGTGTTGTTGGCTACTTTTATCAGTTGCTCAAACAATAAGCTGAAGGCTGGAGTTCATAAACCTCCAGACACATTTCAATTGGACCCATTAAAATAATCTGCAACACGCTCTGTTTCTGTGGTTTCCTGGACACAAAGCAGAGTTTTACTCTTCATCACTGCTGACAAATGATCCCTTTAATCTGATTATATTGCAGTAAATTATGGAAAACACAGTTATCGTATAAACTGAGTCCTTTTTCATTTAAAGCTGTTTTCTGTTAACATCCACATGCACAATCAGCTCAAACAGTAAAACTGGGCTCAGTGTGACTTTGTCACTAGTTTAATAACATGAGAGTGCATAAATCCAACATCTAATTACAATAATGTATTTGCTGCTAGTTCATAGATGCTGTTCTCAAAATCCTTTAGTTTCAAAGATCAACACATTTTATTCAAGCTAGCAGTGTGTTCGCAGCATCTAAAAATTTAGTTTTTCTGTCTCCATGTGTTTTCCTTGCAGTGTTGACAGGAATCAGCTGCTGAGGTTCATCCACTGCTGTGCTGCCTGTGACGTCCAGCAGGAGGCAGCGTCAGGCCTGCTGAGGACTCTGCAGCACAGCTTGGATCTGTCCTGCTCCTCCTGTGTGGAGCTACCAGAGGAGGATCAGCCTGAGTCTCTGAGTCTGACTGCTGATGACTGCAGGGCCGTCTCCACCATCCTGACACACAGCAGCCGGGACACACAGCTCGACCTGCGAGACTGTGAGGTGGAGGACAGCGTGCTGGACCTGCTGTTTCCTGTCCTCCACAGGGTCCGCCTCAGGTGGGAAAGACCACATAAGAGTCTAAACCAGAGAGAAGCTCGTTCACACTGGTGTTGATGCATCCTGACAGTTTCTCTTTGCTCTGTTTGTCCTGTTTAGAGTCAGTAAAACTGTCCTCCTCCAGCTGCTGTCTCTGGTTCCTGTGAACAGTGAGAGGGACACAGTGAGGCGGGCGGTGTGCCTGTGTGGAGCCCTGGGTGGAGAGCTGGATCTCAGTCACAGCACGCTGGATCAGAGGGCCTGTGGGGCTTTGGTCCAGATGCTGGACTCGTGTGAAGGGCTGACAGAGCTGGACCTCAGTCACTGTCAGCTCACTGACCAGCTGCTGCTCCCTCTCATCACACATCTGCACAAAGTCCAAGTCCTGGAGTGAGTGTCACACACTGATCCTTCTCTGGGAGGCACCAATAACCATCAGCCGGTTCACACACACTACAATAATATAATGTGCAGCGATCACTTAGAGCCACTTGTTGTGTTTGTGTTACAGTCTGAGTCACAATCAGATCACTGATGCTTCGACTGATGTGTTACTGCAGCTGCTCTCCATCAACCCCTCCATTGACTGTGTGCGGTGAGCCAACATGAATCAGTCCCCATCAGTGAAGGAGTTTCTCCTCAGACTCTCAGAGGAATCATTCACAGTCTGAGCTCACATGGATTCATGTTGTTCTGTGTGAATGAGTGACGTCTGCTCTCTCTGCTTTGGTCTCTTTCTAGACTCTTCAGCAACAACATCGTGCACAGAGCAGCCTTCAAGGAACACAAGCAGTTTGAGATCTGGTGAAGCACTCGTCACCATCATCATCATCATCATTGTCATCATCATCAGGGAGCTGTGGTTTTATGGTCTCATAATTGTTTCTTGCTAATCTGTAATGTACAACAGCAATAATGGTTCAGTAAGCTTTAATAGCTACTTTAGAATGTTTTATTTTGCTTTATTGTATTTCTTTATTATGTCATTATTAAAAATAGTATTTGTATAGAAACGAGCACATCTCAGACTTTCTTTCTGAAGTTCAGCAGATTTTTGTTTTATGGAGCTCTGACTGAAGCTATGCAACAGTCATCCTAATGATTACACATCAGATTTATTTATCGTGATTAAATTATTTTCGAATAGTGAAAAAAGAAAGTGAGGCTGTAATAATTGCATTAAAGTTGTTAGTCTGCTTTCTTTTTTTTTGGTACTTTTGCAAAACTGCACTGATTTTGGACTGCATGTGTGAGTCGGAACATGCACAGATGTCATAATGATTTTCACAGTAGTCATGTAATAACATTACAGGCAGGTGGCATGATAATAAAGATACCAGTGAGTGTCATTTCTTTATTTTAAATGAATTAATGCAAGAAATAAAGGTGTGGTGTAAAACACGGTGCATATTTTGATTGTATGAAATACATGTGAAAATCAAATCAGTTTACAAATATCATTTTTAATCATGTAAATGTACAAGATGTGATCTTGACTGAAAACAGTTTACAAACATGTAAAACTTGAAGTCTGTGTTTCAAAATAAAAGTGCACTAAAATTTCACATTTCTTTTAATATGGGAATCATAATTATATAACAACACTGAGAGTGGTTTTATTATCATATACATATTAAGAGAGAGTATGTCATCACACAAAACTGAACGGGTTTAGTGAGATTAGTATTGTTTAGCACTTGAGATACAGAGTGGGTTGTCTGTTAATATTACAGTTTTTCTCGATTGCTAAAACACATTTCTTGAAACTACGCCTCATATCCGCACAACAGTAAACACAAATCCATAACATCTCACTCAATTCCCCAAACATCCTATTTCCAGGTCAAAATGAAGCTCTACACCCAAAACTATTCACTCCTGCTGAAAAACCGAACTTTGCCCTCAGACATCAAACACAAGCCCTCAAAAACACACACACTACAACAGAGTTTTGCACACTGGTACAATTAATTCAAAACAATAGTTCCAAAACAATTAGGTTGCTTATGGTTCTCCCCTTCAAAACCCTTGTCACATGATAAACACAAAAGACGCAACCAATGTATGTACAGTAGCACATTGTCATTCATGTACTATACAGTACAACACACACCAGAAACATTATCCCACCACAGCATCTTGTCTTTGGTCTGGGTCAGGCCAGAGAATCTCATCCACATCACAGGCTATATTGGCCCCAGCCAGGCAGCGGGGGTAAAATCCTCTTGCATGCCTGATCCACCCCTGGCATGCATCTACTGATATGTCTAGGCAGGCCTCTTCCATGGCCTGAAGGAGGTGAACACGGACATAAGGTTCTCGGTCATACACTTTCCACCGCCATGCCGAAAATAACTCCTCTATCGGGTTTAGAAAGGGGGAGTATGCAGGCAGAAAGATATTAGAAAACCTTGGGTTATTGGTAAACCAGTCACGAACCAGAGCAGCGCGATGGAAGCTGACGTTATCCCACACAACAACGTAGTGAGGCTGCTCTGGCTGTGCTGGTTCCCTGTAGTCCAGCTGGAACATATGTTGTCTTAAACCATCAAGAAAAGCAAGGAGAAGCATAGTGTTATAGGGTCCTAGTACGGCATGGCGGTGGAGTACCCCTCGTTGGCTGATGGCTGCGCACATAGTGACATTCCCCCCACGCTGACCAGGGACATTTACAATAGCCCGATGGCCAATTATGTTCCTCCCCCTTTTCCTTCTTTTGGTCAGGTTAAAACCTGCCTCATCCACAAAGATCATTTCATGGGGAACAGGCCGTCCTTCAATCTCAAAGATTCTCTGCAAAACACATAACACAGTAGCGTCAATCGGTACCCTGAACCAAAGTTCAAGAGTGCTGAAATGGCAGCATAAACTGCCATGCTGTGATGGTACACAATACCTTATACAGTATCAAAACTCATACCTGAACATATTCCACACGTTGGTTTTTCACTCTGTCAGAGTTTCGTTCGAAAGGGACTCGGTATGCCTGTTTCATCCGGAATTGATTCTTTCGGAGGATGCGGTCAATTGTGGAGAGGCTGATGGCATTTATGCCTCGAAAAAGATGATCATCCTCAATCACTCTCCTTTGAATCTCTTGCAGGCGGATTACATTATTTGCAATTACCATGTTTACAAGTTCCCTCTCTTGCTCCTCTGACAAAAGCCTTAACCTGCCTCCACCAGGTGGTCGTCTCTGTGTCCTACAAAAATAGAAGCACTCATTACTGTAACTGTCACACATTCATTTTACAGGAAAATAATGGAAACATACTGAAACTCAAGACACATAAATTCAGTAACTTAAACGTTACTGTACAAAGCAGTCTTACTGCAAGTACACCTACCTGTTTTCCTCCCTGAAGGTTCTGATGATGGAGGCAACAGTGAAGCGACTCAAATTTGGTTGTACTCGTTGCCCAGCCTCCCTCATAGTCATCCCATGGACAAGGACATGGTCAACTAAAGTGGCTCGAATTTCATCCGAGACTGACTGTCTTCGTGCCCTTGCTCTTCCCCTTCCTTGTCGCCGTCGTTCTCCACCTCCACCTCCTCCTCCTCCTTCACCACGTCCTCTTTCTCCACCACGTCCTCTTCCTTTGCATCTCTTTGGATCCATTGTTTCAAACCTGAATGAGCTGACTTTGGCCCTTTTATCTATCCATCGCAGGTTCTGATTGGTGTGTGCTAAATTTTGACTCCTAGTGTTTCCACCTGGTTAATTGTGTGCTAATTGGGCTCAAGCTATGCTGACTTACGTTAACATTATTGCATGCTAGTGCTTTCTACATGACTACATGGTGTAAGCACTGTAAAATGTAGGGATTTGTGTGTAGAGTTTTGCAGTACCAGTTCACCAAATTTGAGTCATGTGTCAAAGCAGGGAATAGTGTTTATAGTTCAGGGAAATGGGTGAGCTTTTTGACCAATAGCGTTTATGGTTTTGAAATTTTAGTTTAGAGGCCTGGTTATAGTGTTTAAGCAATCGAGAAAAACTGTAATATGAAATTCAAGTGTAGTCTTTTAGATTGAATTAACAGAAATGTTGCACTCATTATTCGGGATTTCTATCCAGTTTATACATAGTGCCCCATTTTCAGAAGCTCAAAAGTAGGTGGACAAAATGATTGACAGCTTTTGTGTTTTTGGTTTTCCATTATTTCCTGATCAGTTTATAAAAGCTGTTTTTAATACTTAGATGAAAGTCCTGAAGTCTAAAACCTAAGGACATCAGAAAATTCCTCCCTTGAGATGCTTACATGCTTTCTTTGGTGAAATCAGGTGACTGACTTCCTCATTGAAAAATACATCTCATTTTTTTTGCCTTGACAGACTCTTAGGTTGCTTTAGAGCAGGGGTGGGCAACTCCAGGCCTCAAGGGCCGGCCCACATAGGCCACGAAGGCCTACGTGGGTGCAGTGTAACCAGTGGTTTGCACCTTGTTGTGTTTCTGTTCATGATCTCTTGATTGTTGCCCTTGAGAATGATACATGTACATCCTCAAGAGTGTTCTGGATGTTCAATGAACAATGAAATTGTTTTTCTTAACCATGGAAATAATTTGGTCATCATGCACTTTTCCTGTCTTCTGTGATCTTTCAGACCTTTTTGCTGAGCTGGCATTGCTTCTTTTTAAGAATGTACCAGACTGTTGATTTGGCCTCTTCTGAAGTTTTTGCTTTCTCTCTAAAAGAATTTTTAGAGCTAACTATAGCTAACTATGGCTTATCCACATTGACATGAAATTGCTTTTCGGTCAATTGTTCAAATAATTTTGAGCTTTTTAAAATAGGTGACTGTCCGTTTGTACAATGTGTTTCTTTCTGTGTGAGCTGTGGGCGTCACTTTAATGACAGCTAAAGATTAATTTCAGGAAGTAGTCAGATCCATTCACTTTCTGCTTACTTTTTAGTTTTTATATTTTGATGATTGTATTGTGACACCATCATGTGTCAACGTGTTTCTTTTTTAATAACGTTTTTATTATTATTATTATTTATTAAATTATTTTGTCTAGCAATATGTTGAACGCAAGATGGCTCCCTTGTACAACTAATGCATCACACATTGTATATTTCTTGTTCCATGGATCTACCTCAGGAGGTTGCGCAGGCATTCTACTGAAAGTTGGTGACTGCTCCAGTCTGGATGCCAATTATTCTTGGGCAAGCTACTAACACCAACTCACTCTCTGATGCATCTATTGGAGTTTGCATGTGTGTGAATGTAAGATAGAAAGCACTTAAACATAAAAAAAAACCCTGCTTGTATAAACAGTGGTTAATGGGACATGTTGTATAAAACACTCTGATGCCCCACGAGATTAGAAAAGTGCTGCATCAGTCCATTTACCCACTGTTAGACATTAGTCCCATGAGAGTTTCTGTTAGTGTTGACAAAATCTCTTCCTTTTCTTTTCCTTAGTGTGTATCATCAAATTATTTCAAATTTCATGTTTAATTCTACCAAATTAAACAAATATATCTATAGTAATTTTACACAGTTTTATAGTACAACCCCATTTCCACGAAACTATGACGCTGTGGAAAATATAATAAAAACGGAATGCAATCATCTGCAAATCTGCTAAACCCATATTTTATTCACAACAGAACATCCCATGTTTCTACTGAGATATTTTACTATTTCATGAAAAATATTAACATAATACAACCAAATGAAGCTCAGCTGTAAAGTTGGAGCAGCACAAACTGTGTTTGGTATTGTCACAGGAATTTGCATATATTCGGTTGATGATGTTAGATTATAGAAATATCTGTGAATAAATAACATTAAATTCACTTTGAAGTGATTTTCACACTCCTTTATTAAGCTATGGGAGAATACCAGAGATAAACACACTGAGTAACCTTTAATGTTTAGGTGTGTGCGTTTAAAGTTTCAGATCTCTAATGTGCAGCTACCATGTTAGAAATAAACAGCAGTATTGACATCACACTGAGCAACAATATAGTGTTAAGCTGAGCTGATAGATTTCTTGTCCTGCTTTTTTATATGTGATGATCAAATCCCAATTATATTTGCAGCAAAAGTGTTAAATCTTACTATTTATTTATATGTTCTTTATACTACTGAGTTTGCAGTAGGAAGTGCTCAATCAGTTAATTTTGTACAGGAGAACAGATGCTACCTTTCAGGTGAGCATACACGAACCCTGAATCAGAAAGCCTGACTTACCCAAAAAGTTAATATCCTTATCTAACAGGATGAGGCTGAATTTAAAAACACAAAGGGGTGAACTTAGGAAGGCAGCTTTATTGCGCTGTGGAAAAAATTGAATACAGGATATAAGAAACAAAATCCAAAACTAGTAAAGAAGAAGACTGGAAACAAAAAGGTTGGAACAGGGAGTTGTGAGGAAACCGAGGAACACGGAGAAACACACAGCTAGTGGGACGACACGACAACGGGCCGAGGGAAACAGAGGACTCAAATACTCAAAGGATAAGGAGAGAATGAGGAACAGGAGGGAAACACGGCTGGGACTAATCACACACAATATGACAGGAAGGAAGCAAAACTGAAGACAGGACAAAGCACTATCAAAATAAAACAGGAAACATACATAAACTCAGACTCAAGACATGCAAGCACAGTGACTCGGGAGACAATAATAAACATGGAAACAGTACTTAACATGCATGGAGGCAAAACGTGAAACAGACTAAATAAAAATAAGACACTCAAAACCAGAAATACAAGTGCCTAAACTAGGAACACTGGAACAAGTAGGACAAAGAAGGAAACTGAACCATAAATAATACTAAATCCCACATTATAAATGAAATCAGAAAAACACAAATACTGGGTCACTGATGCAGTACCATGAAATTTACTTCTTTATAAATCTGAATAACAATGTTATACTTCAGAAGCTTTGTCTCCAAATTTACATGCTATTATTACAGTTATTTAATGAAGAGGTATTATATAAAGACTATGAGCTGAACTAAACTTCAGAGAAACACAACATACAAAAAAAAAAAAATCCTGGGATAATCATAGATTCCATTTTTCAATAACTGAAGTTTCCATCATCATTTAAAACATCAACTGATTGAATCCATGAATCTGAAAACATGTTTTTGACTGAGAAAGGCAGACATGTACCGACTGAAATGTTCAACAAGACTATAGAAATTCATACTAAACTACACACAGACACACTGAAGAACCAAATGAGACCGTAAACCCAGGATAAAGAGGTTCAGTGAATGTGGTGTTGAAGGTGTGCAGGTGGATCAGAGTGTTAGAGACTCTGTAGAAGGACAGAGTGCCAGCAGGACAGTCCACATACACTGCTACTCTCTTAGAGACAGAGGAGGAGGAGATGGATGTTTTTTGCTTATTGTGCCACACAGAGTAACCAAAATAATCAGAGCAGCTCAGACTCCAGGACTGATCATTTTTTCCAAACACACAGCCTGTCCTCCCTTTCCTTCTGATTGTTCTGTAACTCACTGATATATAAACTCCCCCTCTCCACTCGACCTCCCAGTAACAGCGACCAGTCAGACCATTTCTATACAGCAGTTGAGGACAGATGCAATCAAATCTGTCAGGATGATCAGGATACGGCTGAACCTCCTCCACAAACATCACCTTCCTGTTGTTTTCAGACAGTTTGAGATTTCTGTGTACTGTGTTTGTGTCGATTGTGAGTTGACAGGAATCTGATGAAGAGAACAAACACAATCCAGCTGCAGTTATTGATCCATCATCTGTTCATTGATTGACACTTTGATGATGACTCCTGACATCAGAGATGTGAATGAGTGATGTGACAGTTTGAAGATGGTTGAATGTGTGCTGCTTTGTTTTCATGAATCACATTAAAAACACACTTACACTTCCTCAGACCTGGTCTCAACCATCGGACTCCAGCAGGGTCCACCCTGAAAGGAGGAGGGGGGTCAGACCAGCACAGTCTCTTTCAGCATGCACACATAGGCATTACATCGCTCTCATACACGTACAGTTAGACACTGATAAAGGAGCAGTCCAACATATTTATAAAAATTGCAGGCTGAGCAGACATTTTGACTTTCTTGTTGTAAGCATGTTATTTACTTTACTCTTCAGATCGTGTGAAACTTATTAAAAAATAATAATCCCCAAAATGAACTCACGGTGATGTGGTCTGAAAGGTACATATTATGGGCAGCACAGCTTCACCATATAGATTCAGCACAGCCTTATAGATTCAAAATTAATATAATTTATTTATATCAAAGTACTGATACATTTTTGTTTGTTTCATAAAATAGTTTGTTTAATAAATGAGTCCATAATTTATAAAACAAACAACTAAAGTGATTAAATTAATATCAGTTCAACTGAATGATATTTTTAGAGTGCCAGTCATGACAACAGCTGCCTTTAGGCACTGTAGTTGCTAAATAAAAAACAATCACGCAATCCTTCATGAGCATTTTTAAGAAGAAGCACTCCACCTTTAGAGCAAACAAATTTGGCAAATGTTACACGGCAGGAGCCAGCATGTCTGTGATGGTTGGGTGAAGCATCTTCTTGGAGGGTCACACATCCACATGTTTTTATTTATTTATTAAGATCTAGGGTATGTAAACTTTGAATTAGGGTCATGTTGGTATTTTCTGTTTTCAGTAAGATTTTTAAAACAGGCAAACACAGTTGTTTAATAAATGGCTTCACCCAACTAGTAACTATGAGTGAAAGATAAGTGCTCTCTTAATCTTTTAAGGGAGCACAGTTTCAACAGTAACTGTCAGAAACAGCAGCATAGCAGTGGAATACATTTTAATTAGATGAAGTCAAAAGCTGATGCTTAATTATTTCATGTGACTAATGTTAGATTTGTATTGTTGGATTGTCATTTATGCTTAGAAATATATATTTATATATGCTTAGAAGTATATAATCATTTGTAGATTGAAAGAATGTCTCATCCTAGGAGGTCTGTAACAACTCGGTGTAGCATGAAGAGGGGAGTGCGTTCACTCCTCTTCAGAGTGTTCTGGCATAGATCACACACCTTCTAGGAGAGGTCGTATCTTCTCTTGTTGATATATGGTATAGCAAACATACGTATATCTGTTTGAGTGTAAGAGCCTTTGTTTATGTGAACTGCTGGACTCTCTGGCGCCAGTAGGGTGGGGAGTCTTCACGGGGTCTCCCCCCCCCCCCCCCCCCCCCCCCCCCCCCCCACACACACACACGACACACAGACAAGGCATTCTTTGTCCACATGTATACCTATGTAAGACATCATATGTTAATGAACCTCTACATACATCTATACATTGATGTAACCACAATAAAAGGAGTGCTACAGGGACTGGCTGAGAGTCTGACGAAGGTCAAGTGGGTGGAACGACACTTGGCTCCAGGCAGGTCTCCCTCATACATGAGTAACAACTTTGCCTACTTGTGGCTTGCTTTTTGCTGTGTAGTAAATTGTCTTGAACGTTCCAGCTGTGGGCCTGTGTTAGACAGACCCATCAACTAATATGTTAGTTTACTCTTTTGATGGAGCTCATACATGTTGATGTCTAAATATCATACACATCGAACAATGAGGCAAGTGTACCAGAGGGAATAAAGGACAGAAAGAACTGTCGTCTATTACTGTTATATCAGAGACTGGCTGTGGCTGCAAAAGGCTTCTCTATACCTTAGAGTGTTAAGTCCCCAGTATGGATCCTTCTGTATAGCGGACAGCTGCTTTACTTGTTCGTGTCCTGGATGATTGTAGCTCAGGTCCAGCTCCCTCAGATAAGAAGGGTTGGAGCTCAGAGCTGAGACGAGAGAACCACAAGCTTCGTCTGTGATCAAACAACCTGACAACCTGCAGACACCAAGCATGACAGCTAATCTTCCAGAACAGCAGTGCAGTTAAAAAGAAGTGGGTCAGAAGATGGCACTAAATTAAAACACAGATGATCATTTAGGTTACTATAAATCACTGAGAGAAAACATTAAAATCTAAATGTTTTATCATAGTCAATGATATGATAAACAATGAAATATAATAGTTCAAATAAAAGTAGAATAGTTAAAATGAAAGTAAAAAATATAAATCTATGCTAAACTTAAACTAAGTTGGAACCTATTTTTAGTCTTTAACCAAATTCAAGTAAAAATTGGAATCATTTGTGATGATACATTATGGTGGAAAGAAGGAGAAAATTTATGAAAAATCCTAAAAACCGTCTATTTAACAATCATAAAAATGAAGCTAACTAAAGTGGTTATTAGTAATAAAAAAAATGTAGAATCCTGACCTGAGTGTTTCTAGTTTACAGTGAAGACTTTCTAACCCAGAAGACAACACTTTCAGTCCTGATTTTGCCAGGTCATTGTTACTCAAGTCCAGCTCAATTAGACTACAGAACTGGGAACTGAGAATGGAGGATATAATTTCACAGCTTCTCTGTGATAGGTCACAGCCACTCAGTCTGGAAAGACAACAAAACACCAAAAAATAAAAGATAATTCTTGTACATGCAAAGTCTTTACTGGCCTACTCTGAATAAATAAAGTGCTAAAAATGAAATGCTTAACTTTTTCCAATAAATGTATATATGAGTTTGTTAGTCTCATCAAGTTGCCTCATCACCAGACTTTATAGATCTTAATAATAAAAAACACGAATATACATCTGTAAAACATCAAATTCAAAGTCTGGGAAGTTTTCTTTTTAAATATCTACTAATTGCCTTCTCATATCAAATTGCAAAATACATTATCTGACCTGATAGTTTTCAGTGTAATGTGTGGATGTTTCAGTCCAGCAGATATCAACTTCACTCCTGAGTCCCGCAGGTTGTTGTTACTCAGATCTATAGCTGTCAACTCACAGTCCTCCATTTTAAGCACAGAGGACAGAGCTTCACAGCTTCTCTCTGACAGGTTACAGCTATTTAGCCTGAAGATACAGTAATATGAAATTAAACAGTGATGGATGTGTTTGTCATTCCTGTTAAAGGGAGAGAAGGATGTTTAAATCTTTAAAACTTTATAACTTACAGAGCTTTTTGAGAAGCTTTGACTACTGGCAGAAGCCTCAGAAGAGCATCCTCTGAAGCAGAATATTTCTTCAAGTCAAAAACCTCAAGGTCTTCTTCTGATGACAGTAAGATGAAAACCAGAGCTGACCACTGAGCAGGAGACAGCTCATCTGTGGAGAAATGTTCTGAACTCAAAGACTGTTGGATCTTCTCCACTATGGCACGATCATTCAGCTCATTTAGACAGTGGAACAGGTTGATGCTTTTCTCTACAGACAGATTCTCATTGAGTTTCCTCTTGATGTACTGGACAGTTTCCTGATTGATCTGTGAGCCATTTTCTGTCTGTGTCAGAAGACCTTGTAGGAGGGTCTGATTGGACTGCAGTGAAAGACCCAGGAGGAAGCGAAGAAACAAGTCCAGTAATCCATTTGGACTCTGTAAGGCCTTTTTGACAGCAGTCTGATAGAATTGAGACCCTGTATGTTGTGTTGTTTCAAAGTTCCTGGAGGTGTTTTGTTTTTCTTCCAGCAGATTGAGTCCAGAGTTGATGAAGGTCAGATGAACATGAAGAGCAGCCAGAAACTCCTGAACACTCAGATGGACAAAGCAGAACACCTTCTCCTGGTACAGCCCTCTCTCCTCTTTAAAGATCTGTGTGAACACTCCTGAGCACACTGAGGCTGCTCTGATATCGATGCCACACTCTGTCAGGTCTGATTCATAGAAGATCAGGTTGTCTTTCTGCAGCTGATCAAAAGCCAGTTTTCCCAGAGACTCAACCATCTTCCTGCTCTCTGGACTCCAGTGTGGATCTGTCTCAGCTCCTCCATCATACTTGACCTTCTTCATTTTAGTCTGAACAACCAGGAAGTGGATGTACATATCAGTCAAGGTCTTTGGCAGCTGTCCTCCCTCTCTGGTTTTCAGCACATCCTCCACAACTGTAGCAGTGATCCAGCAGAAGACTGGGATGTGACACATGATGTGGAGGCTTCGTGATGTCTTGATGTGGGAAATGATCCTGCTGGCCTGCTTCTCATCTCTAGATCTCTTCCTGAAGTACTCCTCCTTCTGTGGGTCAGTGAACCCCCTGACCTCTGTCACCATGTCGACACACTCAGCAGGGATCTGATTGGCTGCTGCAGGTCGTGTGGTTATCCAGAGCTGAGCAGAGGGAAGCAGGTTTCCCTTGATGAGGTTTATCAGCAGCGCATCAACTGAGGTGGGCTTTCCAGGGTCAGTTATGAGCTCAGTGTTGTGGAAATCCAGAGGCAGTCGGCACTCATCCAGACCATCAAAGATAAACACAACCTGGAAGTCCTCAAAGCTGCAGATTCTTACTTCTCTGATTTCACTAAAGAAGAGATTAACAAGTTCCACCAAACTCAACTTTTTCTCTTTAAGGACATTCAGTTCTCTGAATGCAAATGGAAATATGAACTGAAAATTCTGGTTAGCCTTTTTTTCAGCCCAGTCTAGCGTGAACTTCTGTGTTAAGACTGTTTTCCCAATGCCAGCCACTCCCTTTGTCAGCACTGTTCTGATTGGTTTATCTCTTCCAGGTGGGGGTTTAAAGATGTCTTCTTGTCTAATTGTTGTTTCTTTTTTGTGTAGTTTCCTCGATGCTGTTTCAATCTGTCTTATCTCATGTTTGGCATTCACGTTTCCAGTCCCTCCCTCTGTGATGTAGAGCTCTGTGTAGATCTGATTCAGAAGGGTTGGATTTCCTGTTTTAGCGATCCCCTCAAACACAAACCCAAATTTCTTCTTTAGGTGAGATTTAAGTTCATATTGATAACGTCGAGCAAAGACTTCTGAAAACATAAAATAAATAACCCAAATACATGAATTATTATATAGTCAACATCTCATTCCCCTAAAGAGTGAACATATGTTTGTCTAGCTCTTGAGATATTAGTTGCATTTATACAACATCTGCAATCTTGAGAAATATCCTCTTACTGTTTTGCAGACTATCAGCAAGTTCCTCTTGCTTAATTTTCCTCAGAAAGTGCAGTGTAATCTTCACCAAAGCCTCTCTGCTGTTTTCCCACTGCTCTTTAACCTCAGCCTCCAGCATCTCTTCATCCTTGCTCTGACTTTCTAAGTATTCTGGAAAATCTGCATGTAAAACCTCCTGTAGTTCCTTCAGTTGTTTCTTCACAAAAGAGATGATGTTGTCCTCCACGAGCTGGAACAAAATACCACACGAATGGTACAATAAATTGAAATAATTGAGCCAAACATCAGATCCCTGTTGTACATACTAACAATCCACTGGTCTGCAAACTGCAGCATATAGATGACTGTGAACAAAATATATGTAAAACTGGTTATACATGTACAGACCATAAATATTGATTCCAAGTGTGTTTGACACGGATGTGCAGATTGCCCACTGGGTACCTCTGAGCCCTCCTGGTCCAAGCTATGGAGGAATCAAAATAAACCTATCATATAGGTAGCAAAAATTCTAGGAGTAGCCAAATCAATAATCTGATATATATTTTTAAAGAGAATGAATTCAATCACCACTTTAGCATTATCAAAAGAAAAAAAACAACACTGAATCTAACAAAGTCAAGAACACTCTTAAAGAGGTAGGAGTATAATTGGCAGTCCCAAGCCCAATCTTCGCCAAATCAAACATTTGGTCATCAAGAATGTGATTTCTATACCGGACTGGTCAGGACCTGGGTTAACAAACAACTCTGCTGATTAACAGGGTGACAGTTAAAACTGCCAGTATTGGCTAAAGGCAAAAAAGGAGGAGAAGGGAAAGGCATATTCAAATGCAGTGAGAGAGAAGGAAGGTAACAATATGGGCTTTAAATGGTGGGCCACAATTGGTAAACAAAGCAAACTGGTTGAGCGAAAGAAGGGACATAGATATGTTGTGTGTGGAAGGACAGCGAGGCCAGGGGCGTTGGAGGTGGATTCAAACTATTGTTCAAAGGTGTAGATATGAAACATAATGAAGTAGGAGGAAGAAAAAGTATGTGAATAGTGCTGTGTAGGTCAAAAGAATGTCAGACAGGATCTAAGGAACTTGGAAAGAAAAAGGTCATGAGTTTAACACCAGTAATCCAACAGGTGATGTTAAGTATTTTTAGTGGGCATGCCCCACAGGTTGTTCCGAAATGTAATTCGGAAGAGAAAGACAAATTATGAAGTAAGCTAGGTGAAATGGTAAAGAGTGTTCCTGGGCAGGGATTACAGAGTGGTAATTGCAGCAGACTTCAGTGGGCAGACAGGTGAAGGGAACAGAGGTGATGAGAAGACCTATCGGTCCAGTAGATTAGAATAAATATCGGATATCAGACACAAAAATCAGCACAAACAGGCCTAAACTTGTGGAAAGCAGAGAAACTCTCCATGCTGAGTCAGTTACATTTAAATAGAGATTACCTATCTGGAGCAAAATGTTGTCCTTTAAAATCAATGCTCATATCCTTTGATTGATCACTCTTTAAGGACACACAGCTGGGTTTAGGTTCAGGAGAATTTGGAGTCTGATGGATACTGACAGAAAGAATGTTTAAAAAAAAAAAAAAAAAGAGGTTAATACAATTATTTCAAGACCAAAAGCAGGACTGTCTCATAAACAAAACTAATATGGACATGAATTGAGGAAATCTTTCCTCTTGTGGTCATACATTCATCTAAAGGCCTGAAAATCAAAACAGCAGCAAAACAAAAGTTAACAAAATGTATTTGCTTTCTATATCTTAACAAAGTCAACATGCTTCTGCTTACTTTACAGAATTAGCCTGTCCATCTTTAAAATCAGTAGGCAGTTTCCTTGAATTATTGCTCTTAAAGGAGACATTGCTGGGTTGATCTTTATACTCATGTCCAGGTGCGTCTGGTCTTTGATGAATCCTGACAGAAGAAATGTTGTTAAATTCCGCAAATGTTTCCTTGCACATAAAACCTTAAAATGTGTATTTGAAGTTCAAATCAGTTAATACCAATAACAACTTACATTTTACCAAAGGAACTTTTTTGTCTGAAATTAATCACAGCTTCCTTTGAATCACTGCTTTTTAAGGACACACAGCTGGGTTCAGGTCCAGGTTGGTTCCTGTAAATAATGGTGGAGCAGTGATGTGAGTGCTGAGCTGCTGTGACATGGAGAAGAGTCATGGACAGTTAGAGATGGTCATCTCACCTCTGAGCTTTGGTCTGGCTCTCACACAGAGTTGTTTCACATGGAGGGACTCCCTCCTCTCTGTCCTCACACTGATCCATGCTGCTGAATTCACATCCACATCAGCTCACACACACTTTCTACCTTCACCTGCAGAGGAAACACAAATCATTCATGGGACATCAACTGAAATCCTCCTTTCTGTGCTGTGCAAAATATCAGCTGCTTCTTTCCTGCATTCAGCTGAATGCAGTCAGACAGCAGTGTGAGGCAGAGGAAGCTGCCATCAGCTGCTCTACTTCTACTATCAGTCCACTAGATGGCGCCATGAATCACACACTGAAATACACTGAGTCACTGTAACTGGAAGCTTCAATTCATTAATAATCACTCAGTTTAACACATCTAAACAGGATTTTAAAGCAGTTTGGATGATCCATAATTCAAAGAGGATCAGTAGTATTTAAGGTAAAGTGAAGAACTGGATATTACTGTTTGAATATGTGATGATTATAATTATTGTGAGTACAAGAAAACAATGATTAGAATAAAATAGGCTCAAGTTTGTTTAGATGATAGGGTACAGCTGTAGATCATAAGAATAGGACAGGATTTGTGAATGTGCGCATTTTGGTTAGTTTAGCTATAAGCCTGGGTGTGTGTAATTGTAGAGAGAGAGGAATTTATTGACAGTGGGGGTCTGCCTGTCATAAAAGGAAATAGAAAGCCACAGTTGGAGGGTGCTAGGAATGTGTGGAACAGCTAGGAAAGAGAGAAGTAGTTCATTACCCTTCAGCCTGAGGTGCAGAGAGTACGGCATACCCCCACACATCCTGTTTTATAGGGGCCTGAGCATTGGTGTCACACACAGACACGCACACTCACACACACATAGTGCTATGTATATTCATATATCATCATTTAGGAAAGCTGTTTTGAATATTGTAGTTGACCATTAGAAAAAAAAAACAAGTCTAAATGTAAGGACCTGCTGGACTGCCCCTCAGATCTGCTTGTAGGTTGCATGATCTCCCTCTGCGTAGAGGTAGATCAGCGTTAGCGTTAGGGTGTTTGTAACTTCAGAGTGTTTTTTTTTTAGCTGGGTGATAAAAGGACCAGCAGTATAGAGTGAAGATTACAACATTATCTACCCAATGTACGAGTTTTAGTTTAACATTTTATAAATCATGGTAAACTAAGGTTCACACGTGTTTCTCCAAATTGTGTTTTTATATTAAGTAACAATCCTTTTATCTTTTGCCTGAACATATTGGACAGGAAGTCACACATTTTGTTGTTACACATTAGACCAATGACATCAGTATTTGCAGAAATATATGGAGGTGACTGACAAGTTTCCATGTTACCATGGCAACGTGTTTCACTTCCTTTGGTTGCATTTGTATATGTCAGAAAAAAAACAAAAGAGAGAAAACAGGAAACTGCTGCCAGCAACATCTTTACAACCATGGTTTGCATTTTTACCATGTGATGTCACATGTCTAGGATGAGTTTTAGTAAAACAGGCTGACACGGGAGAAATCAGTGTCAGCTTTGTGCATTCATCCCAGTCTTTGCTGTTTCTTCTGTGATATATGCAAGCTTACATATATACATTATATTATTAAGATTAAATATGTTTAATATTTTTGCTTCAATGTAATAAACAATTAAATAACTTCTTTTTGACCTATGGAACGTAAGTCTTTACTGCCAGATGTAGCAGGTGTAAATCCTCAGTAACAACCCACCAGGCTGGGCAATGAGTATACAGTGACAGTCAGAAAACTAGAACCTTTAATGGTAATACATACAAATTATTATCAGTTATTATCATTATTATCAAATTATTATTATTAAGCTTTAAAATGTTGGAGCAGGATCAAATAAAGTCCATTATAAATGTGTACTACTCAAAGAAATAATTAAAGCTTTCTGTTAATAGAACAGGAGCGGGAATGGTTTTACAGGTGGAGGGCACTAACATTTTTCCCTCTTCATCTTTTCTGTCTGTCTTGTCATTAGTTTTGCTTTGGCTAAGGTCATTGTCCCTACTGGCACCAAGAGGTGATACCAGAATGTTTGCTGTAAAGTCTCAAGAGCATCAAGGAGATTCCAGGAGACAGTCACTCTGGTAGAGCTGGACAGGGCCATAAAAGGTCCTGAGCCATCAGCAGTATCTGTTCTTTTGTGCAAGGAGGAACAGGATGAGCACTGTCAGAGCCTTACAAAACAACCTCCAGCATTGCACTGGTGTAAATGACCGAACAATTAGAAGCAGACTTCACGAAGGTGAAGATCCTGTGGTGAAGGTCGAGATCCTCTACTGGGCCCTGTACTCACTGCCCAGCACCACAGCACCAGCCTGATTGTCATTTGCTGTGGAGTACTAGAATTAGCAGGTCCACCACTGGCACCCTGCGTTTTTTACAGATGAGAGCAGGTTTACCCTGAGCATGTGTGACAGCTGTGAAAGGCTCTAAAAAAGCAGTGGAGAACGTCATGCTGCCTGTAACATGTCAGCATGCCGGTTTAGTGTTGGGTCAGTGATGGTCTGAGGACACAAATCGATGGAGGGATACACAGACTTCTACAGGCTGGGCAACTACACCCTGACTGCCATTAGGTATCAGGATGAAATCCCCAGAACCATGTCCTGCTTGACAGTGGTGGAGAGGGTCCTGGGTTCCTCCTGATGAAAAATGTGGCGAGAGTATGCAGGCAGTTCCTGGAGGATGAAGGAACTGACAGCACTGACTGGCCCCCAAGCTTGCCTAACCCAAATCCAGCAGAACAACTCTGGGACATTATGTTTGAGTCCATCTGATGCCACCACGTTTTTCCCTCAGACTGCTGAGAAGGTCAGTGATGCCCTTCTCCAGATCTGTGATAAGATCCCTCTGTACATCCTCCACCCTCTTGTCAGGAACACACACAGACATTGTCAGGGTGGCATACAAGCACATGACGTCCATACAGACTTCTGAATACCATTTTGGGTTGGTGCCATTAAATTTCATTAAAATGGACTCACCTCTCAGAAAATTTTTCACTTTGGTTTTCTGAGTGTCTTTGAATTCATTAGGTTTATTATTTTCATTCCCATCAAACGACGTGGCCTCTTTTCATTCCGACCACATTACCTATTCAATATCAGTACAGATATCCACTGTGTCTTTTTTCCCAGCTGACATCTGATGTGTTTTCAAAGTGTTCATTTTTTGAGCAGTGTACATGTTCACTCTGTTCTAGGAAGAAATTAGTAGAAATACATAAATAAAATGTCATCTTTTGCAGAGCTATATATGATTATATCATTTCTAAAAATAAACAGAAATTTTGAGCTCTTAATAATTAGGAAAAAAAACCCTTAAAGGTAGGTGTGGTGAAAGACACCAAAATGAAAGCATTGCTCTCATCTTAACAAGTGTTCTCAGACAAATGTAGTAAAAGTAAAAATACTGTTCATTTGGAACAACTCCTGTCTATAGTTTAATCATTGAATTATGGAAGGTGTACTTTGAGTTGAAGTAACTGTAGCGGTGGGAATATCTCAAGCAGAAAAAAAGAAATATTCAAAGTTAATCGAAGAGAGCAGTGAAGAAAAAATATTGAGTTAACTTTCAGCACTTTCGGGTCCAGGATAAGATCAAATTTGTAAAGCCAGTTTCTAAATAAAAGACAAAAATCCTTACGGTGAAAATATTTAAATAGGAATTCAAATATAGTTAATAAGTAGGTAAGTTCCTTGGCTCACATACAAAGAAACACACACACAGATAAAATTGTGGCTGACACATTTACCTGCTGGCCTCCTTCATTCACACTGAGTCTGTTACTGTGAGCTATGAGCGGCAGAGTTGTGCTGGAACTAAACTGCACACAGCTGATGTGATCCAGGAAAACATTACAGACTGTCTCACTCACCTTCACACGGAGCTTCATATGGAAACGATCATCTGATACAAAGTACAGGAAAGTGAAATGAAACTTCAATGAGGAAGGAAACACTCAGAGATGCGTTTAAGGCCAATCAGAATCGACAAAATCAACATCTGATCACTTTATAGTTTTAATCTTTTTGGGGAGAGAAATGTTTTTGACGCATATATCAATGTTTGTCTTACGGTGTAATTCCTTTGTCACTTAAACGTCAAACACACAGGCCTATTTTTTTTAACTTGAAGGATTAAGCTCTTAATTTCTTCAATGCTTAAAACATTTATTTTTTGAAGTCTGACAGTGTACTGTTGTTTTGTGTGAGCTGCATCCTTGATTAAGTTCTGAACTGAAGTTAGGTTTTTGGGGAGCAGCGAAGTTTCACAGGGAGCGAAATAAATGCAGAACTTCCTACACATTTAGTGAGAGCCAGTCATTTATATCAGAATGTAGGTCAAAGTTTTACCAGTAGAGAGCGACAACTTACCAATTTAGAGTCAAACTCGTTCACAGTTGATATTAGTTTTACTAGAGCTTCAGTGAACGTTCATCATATTTTAAACACATAATTGAGAGAGAGTTCCTCTGATGATGAAACAGGAGAGCCTCACTGTAATGCGCCATTTGTGGTGTTGCAGAGCTGTCTGACTGTACTTGTGGTCATTATGGGATGATTCCTCTGGTTTGAGCAAAAAGATTTTAACGCTGGAAATCCATCAGCTCACTTTAACAGACAGTGGCTCGATTTACTAACAGTCAGTACCAGAGAAACAAACATGTTCAGGCATTAAAAAACTATGGTTGGGATTTTCAAGTGGTGTAGTGTCATTTTTGTGACTGAGAGGCATGGTCACAGCAAGTCTTTTTATGGCAGACCTATAATGTATTTCACATTTTTTTACATTAATAATAATATTTGTGGTATGCAGTAAATTTAACACTGAAAAACCATGTGTGATTTCAGTTGTAGGATTTGTGATGGTTTGAGTGTTTATCTGGATTAATGGGGAAAGGTCAGAAAAATATAAATGGGATGGGTGTACGACTCAAAGATGTGAGTGTAGTGCTAAAACGTTGTCTCTGTCCTGCAACTCTTCACAAAAGGGGTTCTTTTCTCAGCAGTGCACACAGAGTGATTTTCATATAGTTTACCCCCCCCCCCCCATCAGAGCTATACAGACCGTATTGAAATGCAACTGTTAATGCGACTGTGGCAGATTTTAAGAAGAACCCGTAGCCTCACACAGCCTACAGAAAAAAAAGAGCAAAACCCTTGTTTACCTACATTACACAGCATCAGTATGTTCATTAACATACAGAGTTTCAAACATGAAGACCACATGTTCTGGTAAACTGTTTCAAAACAATAAACAAAAACACTTTTGCTGTAGCCTATAGATTTAAATCTCTTTATATTCCATTACAGATGCTACTGTTACTTACCCCAAACATTAGGCACTGTTATACTACTACTATTATCTACTACAGCTACTATTACTACTGTAAAAAAAGGCAGTATAATAAATAAACAAACAAGATGAGAGACAAAATAAAACTATATGTATTAACGGTGTATAAACAAATTTCATAAAGACAAAATAACGACAAAATAGTCTTTAGCCCAGAATTGTGAAATAATTTTCTTACAGCATTAAAACTAATAAAATTAAAATAAATACAAAATGAAGGTAAACACAACAAACATAAACAGAGCAGTGTACAGTACCTGGTTTGAAAGTTGACCTTTTCCAAGATTTTAAAGTCTAAAAGACCCTTATTATTATAGGGTCTTTACATTACAATATAAATATAAATTATAGGCAGCTGTTGTTGTGATTTGGTGCTATATAAATAAAATTGAAATGAAAAGTTCAGTGACACTCATCTCACCCTGGGTTTTTGTTCAAACTTGGTTCTGTCAGTTTTCATTCCAAAATCATATTTCACAATCTTCATCAGTTTTAAGGTTAAACTGTATTAATGGAACCAGTGAGATTTCTGTCCATGCTTCTGGTCTACAGCGTGCACAGAAAGGCTGATGAGTTCAACTTCACCCCATAACCAAACCCAGGATAAAGAGTTTCAGTGAAAGTGGTGTTGAAGGTGTGGAGGTGGATCAGAGTGTCAGAGGAGACTCTGTAGAAGGACAGAGTGCCAGCAGGACAGTCCACATACACTGCTACTCTGTTAGAGACATCAGATAATGACGTTACTGTAATGGGAGTCCCGCTGTTGTTGTGCCAGGCGCTATACCCTCCATCAGTGCAGGTCAGACACCAGGACTGCTCATTGCCTCCAAATTTTGAGGCATCACTGTCTCCATTCCTTCCAATCCCTCTGTAGCTTACTGCAATATAAACCTTTCCAACCCACTCGACCTCCCAGTAACAGCGACCAGTCACACCATTTTCACACAGCACCTGAGGCCAGTAATCAAATCTCTCTGGGTGGTCAGGATACGGGTGCTCCTTTCTCAGGTCTGTCACTTTTTTGTTGCTTTCGGATAATTTGAGGAATTTGTGAGCTGTGTTTTGGTCCAGCATGAATTCACAGAAATCTACCAAAAAGAGCATAAAAATCTTTGGTTAATATTGTCTAAAGTTTCCTGTTTTCATGTATATCTATATTTAAACTGCATTAAGTTGATTTTTGGCTAATCTCCAAAAGTTGATTCTGTTCATCTGGACGTAGCATTTTGTGGGAGAAACGTTTCGTCACTCATCCAAGTGACTTCTTCAGTCTCAGCTGACTGCAGGTTTCCCCAAATCTGGACCGACACATCAAATTCACCAGGGAGGATATGAAAAGTGGCAGGTTAGCCTTCTTAGACTGTGAGATTTCCAGCAGTAATGGGGGACATCTAAAAGCTGACGTGTACCGTAAACCTACACATACGGATCAGTATCTAAGGTTTGACTCTCATCATCCACTGGAGCACAAACTGGGTGTCATCAGGACGCTACAACACAGAGCGAACACCATCCCCACTGACACAGCGGCCAGGGAGGCAGAAGAACAGCACATCAAGAAGGCCCTGAGTAAATGTGGTTATCCCAGCTGGACTTTTGTCAAAGCTGGAAAGACACCTAAAGAAAGCTCCAGCCGATCCAGGAGAGAAGGACAACTGCTGCCTAAGCGAAAACCTGTAGTGATCCCGTATGTGTCAGGAGTATCGGAACAGTTGAGACGCATTTTTTCTAAACACCGCGTCTCTGTGGCTTTTAACCCCCAAAATACGCTGCGCCAAAAACTGGTCCACCCCAAGGATCAGGTCCCCCGACACAAACAGAGTAACATAGTGTACGCTGTTAAGTGCCAGGAGGATTGCCAGGATTTATACATCGGGGAAACCAAACAACCTCTGGCAAAGCGGATGGCACAACACAGAAGAGCTACCTCGTCAGGCCAGGACTCTGCAGTCTATTTACACCTACAGGCCAGTGGACACTCTTTCAAGGATGAGGATGTACACATCTTGGACAGGGAGGAACGCTGGTTTGAGCGCAGAGTCAAGGAGGCCTTTTACGTGAAAAGGGAAAGACCATCTCTGAATCGAGGAGGGGACCTAAGGGTACATCTTTCACCATCTTACAATGCTGTGATTGCAGCCATTCCCCAACTCTCTGTGAATGGTACTCATGGCCATTGATCAGTGGGCTTTGATCAATCATTGGGTTTTGGTCAGTGGTTGTTGATCAATGGTCATGAGAATTTGCATAATTATGATTAAGCAACTGACCTCCCAGCCCATTGTTCCTTCACTGGGCTGGTTTCATCATTATGCAAATGTACTGTTTATAAGATTTGGGGAAACCTGCAGTCAGCTGAGACTGAAGAAGTCACTTGGATGAGTGACGAAACGTTTCTCCCTGCAGATTTAATTCCTGGATGATTGAGAATGCATCAAGATGATTTTTGGCTAAGTCTATTTTTTTAGTAACTGATGTTTCCATCTGGGGTAAAACTACCTCCTCCAGTGTATTGTAGCCTGCCACTGGGGACTTTTGAGGACATGTCGGTGGACTCATATTTGATATGACATGAGAAAATACTTAAGGGAAACAAGCTCAATATATGCAGTACCAAAAACTGTAAATGGTTTGAAAAGAATCAAGACGTTCAAGATCAAAACTCTAAATCAAAATGGCATCACATGCCAAAAAGGTTTGCGATCCATCCCCTCCATGTATGAATTAAAAGCAAGGGACTTCATATTCAGCCCTGATGTGGTTGATGAAGCACAAATCATACAATATATAAAATGCTTGTTTTAATGTTGCATTATAGAGTAACATTTACTATGCAAGAATGCACAAAATGCAATATCATGATGAATAAGAGAAACTAATTCAAAAGAAAAACTATGAATCACTGAAAGTGGGGGAGAGAGCTCAACAGGGGAAGTATAAACATAGTACATTAGAAAAAACAAAGAAGAGCACTTACACTTCCTCAGACTTGATTTTAACCACTCGATTCCAACTGGGTCAGCTCTGGAAGATATGGGAGAAGAAATTATTATCTTCCTTTGTTACGTTGCAAATACTTCTAAACACTAAGATGCAAATAAAGTTAAATAAAGCAAAACACCAAATGTGGAAAGATTGTTGTAATATTTGTGAAGTATCCCTTTGGTAAACACAACTAAGAGCAAATAGTCTGCAAAAGAAATCTTTGCATATCACAGAACTACTGAAAATTGTAATCCTAGTTAAGTTTGCATGTAGATGTGGATGAGGACTTTTTCATGTTTTTAATCAGGGTGATTGCTGACCTGAGATTTTCTATTCTCCAGTGTGGATCATTCAACTCAGCAGCCAGAAGTTTCACTCCTGTGTCTCCAGGGTGATTGTAGGACAGGTCGACCTCTCTCAGATGGGAGGAGGGGTTGGAGTTCAGAGCTGAGGCCAGAGCAATACACCCTTCATGCGTGATCATGCAGCCTGTCAACCTGCAAACGCAAAACTACCATTAACTAGGATATATTACACTTTATGAGATAAGATGTATTATACTTCTTTTATCCTGGGAGTTGGAAAAGGGTGTCACAGGAGCCAATGCTTAAAACAAAATCTATTAAAAAAGGCCATAAATGAAGTAGAATAACACAATTAAATAAAAGCAATTTAAAATAGCAAAAGTAAGGTAAAAACGTACAGAGTGAAAAGAACAAGCTGCAAAGTGAAATAAAATAAAATTTAAATAATAAAAAATTGAAACATTACTGCAATCTGTGAATCTTAGAGAAAGAGTTCCATTGCCTGTCCAGCAACTGTTGCAGAGAGAGGTTATTCTATATTATATTACATATTATCCACACCCATTTGGATTACCTCTGAATCTGCTGATGGACAAACCCAAACAGTGTATTCAAATTGAAAAGAGCATTTCCCATCACTAGCAGACTTTGAGGTGCTCCAGAATCACTGTGGACAAATACTGGGCAACCTAGTCACCTTTGCAAGTCTACTGGGCAAGACATTAAACCCCAAATTACCTTCTCTGATCAAACAATCGTCACCCAGCTGTACAATAAAGATAAATACACGCACACTTTTTTGCTTCTTTTTTCTTTTTCTTTTTTTTTTTAATGTCATCATGCATATGACTAAACCAAATACATTTTCTTAAATTGAGATTTTGGAAAACAAATATGAGGTGCAATGACAATGAAAAAAAAATACATAAATGTTCATTTTTAAAGCAACTCAGTAAAACAGAAGATATTGAACTGACCCAAGAGTTTCCAGGGTGCAATATGGACTTTCCAGACTTCTGGACAGTGCCTTCACTCCTTCGTCCTGCAGGTCGTTGTTACTCAAGTCCAGTTCTCTGAGTCTACAGGATGGAGAGCTGAGAATTGTGGACAGAGCGTCACAACTTCGCTCTGTAAGGTTACAGCCATTCAGTCTGGAAAAACATATGAGAATAAATAAACACATATTTAAAAGAAAAGGAGAAAAAAAAATCTGGTTTCAACAACTATCACATGAACCAAAATACCCAAACCAAAATCTGTACCCACTTACAGAGCTTTCTTAGAGGCCTTGACCACTGGTAGCAGCCTCAGAAGTGCAACCTCAGAAGCAGAGTATTTCTTCAGGTCAAACACATCTAGATCTTCTTCTGATGACAGTAAGATGAAGACCAGAGCTGACCACTGAGCAGGAGACAGTTTATCTGTAGATAGACTTCCTGATCTCAGGGACTTTTGGATCTCTTCCACTAGAGAACGATCATTCAGTTCATTCAGACAGTGGAACAGGTTGATGCTTTTCTCTGGACAAGGGATTTCCTCGATCTTCATCTTGATGTACTGGACAGTTTCCTCTTTGGTCTGTGAGCCACTTCCTGGTTGTGTCAGCAGACCTCGAAGGAGAATCTGATTGCTCTGCAGTGACAGACCGAAAAGGAATCGAAGAAACAAGTCCAGGTGCCCATTTGGACTCTTTAAAGTCTTGTCCACAGCACTCACAAAGAATTGTGTCTCTGCAAATTCTCTTGTTTCACACATCTGGGAGATTTCTTGTTCTTCCAGCAGATTGATAGCAGACTTAATAAAGGTCAGATGGACATGAAGAGCAGCCAGAAACTCCTGAACACTCAGATGGATGAAGCAGAACACCTTGTCCTGGTACAGTCCTCTCTCCTCTTTAAAGATCTGTGTGAACACTCCTGAGTACACTGAGGCTTCTTTAATATCGATGCCACACTCTGTCAGGTCTGATTCATAGAAGATCAGGTTTCCTTTCTGCAGCTCATTAAAAGCCAGTTTTCCCAGAGACTCAATCATCTTCCTGCTCTCTGGACTCCAGTGTTTATCTGGTTCAGATTTACTATAATGATTATACTTAATGTTGCTCAGTTTTGTCTGAACCACCAGGAAGTGAATGTACATCTCAGTCAAGTTCTTGGGAAGCTGTCCTCCCCCTCTGGTTTTTAGCACATCCTCCAGAACTGTAGCAGTGATCCAGCAGAAGACTGGGATGTGGCACATGATGTGAATACTTCGTGATGTCTTCATATGTGAGAGAACTTTATCAGCTAGCTTGTCATCTGGGAACCTCTTCTTGAAGTATTGTTCCTTCTGTTGGTCAGTGAACCCTCTGACCTCTGTCAGAATGTTAACACAGTCAGAAGGAATCTGATTGGCTGCTGCAGGTCGTGTGGTTATCCAGAGGTGAACAGAAGGAAGCAGTTTCCCTCTTATAAGGTTTGTCAGCAGCAATTCCACTGAGGTGGACTTTCTAGGGTCAGTTAGGATGTCTGCATTGTGAAAGTCCAGAGGAAGTCGGCACTCATCCAGACCATCAAAGATGAACACAACCTGGAAGTCTTCAAAGCTGCAGATTCCTGCTTCTTTGGTTTCAGTAAAGAAGTGATGAACAAGTTTCACCAAGCTGAACTTTTCCTCTTTCAGCACATTCAGCTCTCTGAAAGTGAATGGAAATATGAACTGGATGTCCTGGTTGGCTTTGCCTTCAGCCCAGTCCAGAATGAACTTCTGTGTTAACACTGTTTTCCCAATGCCAGCCACTCCTTTTGTCAGCACTATTTTTGGTTCCTCTTTTCCAGACAAGCCTTTAAAAATATCTTCTTGTCTAATTGTTGCTTCTGGTCTGTCTGGTTTTCTGGAATTTTTTTCAATCTGTCTGATCTCATGTTCATCATTGACCTCTGCAGTCCCTCCCTCTGTGATGTAGAGCTCTGTGTAGATCTGATTCAAAAGGGTTGGATTTCCTGCTTTAGCGATCCCCTCAAACACACACTGGAACTTCTTTTTCAGAGTACATTTGAGATTCTGTTGGCACATGGAAGGAGATTCTGAAAGAACAAAGAACATCCTGTACTTAAAGAGAACTTACATCATAATACTGACACACAACAGTTTTTACTCTTGGCTGACACAGAATGATTGTCATTTTGATCCTTGTTGAAGTGCAAATAAAATCAGCCTTTCATTACAAAAAAAAAAAACTTGGCATAAATGAAGCATGTGACTTAATTTAAGTACATTGGCACCATTTTTTTTTTAATTTTCTTTTTTTACAAATGGTGCCAATGCACCACAAAAAACAAAAAACAAAAACGTAATTCTACTTTAAAGAAGTCTGTTGGTGTTATTAGCTTGCTTGGATGGTGAGGTACATTTGAAAATCTAATCTGCTTAGGCTAAAGCCAGCCAAAAGCGAAGCTTGATGCTGGGAGGAGGGAGCTCAAAGCCAGAGACGGTCAGAAACAGAAAGCAGACAAAGCACAGGTCCAGAGTAACTGATCAAATACAGCATTTAGTGGAAATCTAGCAAGGGTAGCATAAAGTAGTCATAAACTATTTATGCTGAACAAGTCTCTGTTTAAGCCTTTAGAGAAATATTCTTACTGCACTGCAAACAGTCAGCGAGCCTCTCCTGCTTCATTCTCCTCAGGAAGTGCATTGTGATCTTCAGAAATGCTTCTCTACTTCTCTTCCTCTCCTCTTCATCCTCACCCTCCAACAACTCATCAACCTCTCTTTGACTCTCTAAGCATTGTGGGTAATCTGGATTCAGAACCTTCTGTATCTTTTTCAGCTCACTCTTCACAAAAGCGATGATGTTGTCCTCCAGCAGCTAGAACACAATACTCTGTGAATATCCAATCAAACTGAAATCATCAAGCCAATCAGATTCATGTTGTAAAGACTAACAACGTGCTGGTCTACAAGTGCAGCATAGAAATGACTGAACCGTATAGATGCAAGAATAGCTGTTGTGCATGTACAGACCATAAATATGGAGTCCAGGTGTGTTTGATGATCCTGGGCAGACCGGCCTTTAGGAGCTCCTGAGGTCTGCTGGTCCACGCTGTGAAGAAATCATGAAGAATTAGAGACAGACAAAATGTAAGGATCCCTGAAGTCATAATTATGAACTGAACATGAAATAAACATGTAGCAAACTTTGACTTCACTTAAGCAAATGTGCAGTGGGGCTTTATAAATTTAGACTCTAAAGTCCATGTTTAAAAGGAACAATTATTAGTTGGGTTTTTACAAGTGTTTGCACCCAAACAACTTACAATTGTTACATTTATGCAGACCAGCATGTTCCAAAAATGAAATGTATAATTTCACGTTTAATTTAAACTTATGTGAAATAACTAAAGACCTTATTGCATTTAATGTGAAAGTATAATCCCTTGTTACTTTCATAAAAAAAGTAAAAAAGAAAAATACATGAAAAAATGAATGGTGATAAAAACTTATTTAGTTTTTAGAAGTTTAGGAAGAATCTTGATGCATGTACCGTCACTCCTGGTAAGTAAATCCCAAAAAGTTGAGTCTGTTCGTCTGGACGTAGCATTTTCAGTGAGAGAGACGTTTCATCACTCATCCAACGACTGAAGAAGTCACTCGGATGAGTAATGAAACTTTTCTGCCGCTGAAAACGCTGCGTCCAGATGAACAGAATCAACCTTATGGGAGTTTAGCAAGTAATTTCAGCTAGTCCTTAAAACGCCTTTTTAGTTTCTCACACTTAAATAATTTTTTATTCATTCTCAGTTACAAACTTACATTATCTTATTAAAAGCCCTTGAATATGTAAAGCACTTATTTACAATATTTATACACTGAATTCATACATTTAAATGAATGTAGACTGCTAAGAGAGAGTGGAATAATAATATTGTTTAGTAACTGTTAACAGTTCACTATAATGCATAAAAATAATAATAATAAATTTCATTTAAAAGCTCCTCTCAAGACACCCAAGGACACTTAACAATAGACTAAAACACATAGTAGAACAAAATGAAGAACAATAAAAAAAAAAGATAAAATAAACAATATGTTTACAGTGAATATGCAGACTTGAACAGATAGATTTTGAGTTGAGATTTAAACTGAGGGAGAGAACCAGTGTTTCTTAAATCCGGGGGTAGAGAGTTCGACAGCCTGGGTTCTACATTTCCTTGTACTATTGTACTAAATATGACTGTGCAATGACAATAAAGACTTATCTTGCATAGTGTCCATCTGTGACGTTTAGTGTTTTAAAGCATGTATAAGAGAGAAGATGGAGTGACCCGATGTAATACACTGTTAACCTTTGAGCCCCAGCTCTCTCACTGGTTAATATAGTTTTTAATCTGGCTACTTTCACTTTTACTTACTAGTGTGACTGGATTTAGAAAAAAATACCACAACTTACAACAACTTGGGTAAAATACAACAATTTACTCTCTATTTATTGGTATTGTACGCATCGTGGGTCTAAAGGTAAAGAACACCAAATCTCTGAGCTGCCAGAAAATTTGATAACAAAATTATTATTTCTTTATTATACCAACTAATGACAAATAAAAATTAACATTACACCATTGGCTGGGGTTTTGGTTCCTGTTTTTCTTGTTTTTAACTATTATTCTAGCTGAAACACTGCTTCCCGATCTTTGTCTCAACTAAGTGTTAGTGTTTTCTGGTGTTTCCCCATCATAGTCATTATGTTTTGAGTTAAGAGTTAATAAGACAGAAAAAATTACATCATATTTTATTTTCCTGTTGGAAATGTAAATAATTAAATTTAACGCTTGTAGTTAATATATTTATTATAGTTTTATAGGTTTTTATTATAGGTTTTTTTTTTTATTTAATTTTTTGTTTATAATTAAGTATAGTTTCAGTTAGTTTCCAGACTAGTTTTTGTTTCAGTTAAGTTTTTATTCTTGTAAATGTTTAGTTGTATTTGAGGTCTTATTCATTTCAGTGTTTCAGTTTTAGTCTTTTTAATCATTCTTGTAAGGAGGACACATATCAGAGGGAAAATTACCAAAAATCAGTACAGGTGTTAAAAAAATAAAAACGTTTTAAAAGCAGTTTACTCACACAGACATCTAGAGTCTCGATAAACATATCCATCTATGCCATCAGGCAAGTTTTAGTAATTTTTTTTTCAACCACACTAATAGACACTAAAACTAAGGATATTTCTTTATATATATTTAATTTTATTTTAGTTTTAAACAATTTTTCAAAAGTCTAGTTTTTATTGTTGTCTTAGTTAAATAAAATATTTTTTTCATGCCTAGTTTTATTTATTTTTTTATTTTATTTTAGTAAAATATAATAAACTTGTGTATAACATTCATGTTTTTATTGTAAACGGTAAAACAGCTTTTGACTTCATTATAAATAACTATACATTTAGAATTATTTATAGGTTACTATAAACTGTTACACATTATATAAAAAGTAAGGTATTGTTTCTTAATTTGATAAACGTACACTTTATAATTACACTGTTTGTACACCTTTCTCTTTTAAACGTATTTTACTGTGTCTGCAGGTCAGAACTGAAACAGTTTGAAGACCTCACCTCAGGCTGGGATCAGGACAGCAGACTCCTGGTTTAAACAGCAGAGGTTCAGACTTTGACTCGTTGCTCTTCAAGGACAAACAGCTGAGTTTAGACTCAGCCTCAGACGTCTCTGATCTGTGATGGATCCTGTTAGAAGACCACCAAAGAGCATTACCTGTGATGCTTTACTGAGCTTCCTGTATCATATTAACTATCATTAGTCAGGAAATCAACACTTAAGAAACAGTAAAGTTGCTCAGGATGTCTTGAGCTAAAACGTGAATGTTAGAAATAGCTTGCCTGTGCTCAGCACAGCAAAAGCCTTCTTTAAAAGGGAGAGGTTCAGCCTTTGACTCATTACTCTTCAAAGACAAACAGCTGACTCCAGAATCTGCTTCAGGAGAAACTGACCTCTGGTAAAACCTGGAAGAGACCAGAAGATAACCGGAAAGACGGCAACCATCATTGTCTGATTGTCTCTCAAGTATTTGACAAGAAAATACATAAAAGATAGAAGTAACTAAGTAATTAGTTCAGTGAGTAATGCTTCACTGCAGCTCTGAGTTACTTCTACTGCACTGGATTTGATCTTAGAGCTTTAGTTACTGCTTACTGTCTCACTTTCTCTGTCACACATTACAAAAAAGAAAAGTTATTCACAGTTTAAACTTCTTAACCTTATATAAAGCATTAATTATCATCTGAAGACAGCACTTTGTGATAGTTTTTATTCAAGCAAACAAAGAATCAGCAGATCAATTATAAATCCATGATGAAATAATCATCAGTTACAGTCTGGAGTGAAACAAGGAAAAACAGCTCTGAAAGGAAACAGCTTTATAAACACTGACACATACAAAATAAAGCAATGTTTCTACTGTAGGAACACATACACATCAGTGAAGTCTTCTGTAAAAGATTCTGTGTGGAGTTAAAAACAAGTTACCGTTCATTATACAGAAATGCATAATGCTGACTTACATCATGTTTTCAGAAGGTTGTCTGTCAAATACAATGGGCGGACTCATGGTGGCTCCTCGTGGACCTGCAGGTCATCATTCTGAGAAATGATGGTGACAAAAAACAAAATGTCATGAACGCACTAATCCGACAGTCTCCATGTCACAGACGTATATAAGCTGCAGCGTTCATAACGCTTTTCATTCAGAAATATTCAGCTCATTACTTCCATAGATGTCACTGATGGTGATGGTAACAGGAAACTGCAGGATGTTAGTCTGAACCAGATAACCAGCTGTTATATATCTATTACACACATGTTGTATTAGAGCTCATGTGTTCTCCATGTTATTTCACCCAAGCTCTCCTCATAATTTCCTAAAAAAAAAACCTCAGGTTCAGTCATGAATCAAGGAATATTAAAAGGAAGCATGAAGCTGATTTTATAGTAAAATTATTGTTTTAACACAAAATGAATCTGGTTTCAAGCTGACTGACTTTATGTTAGGTTTTGTTGCTGGTTTGACAGAATCCAGCTGTGCTGTGGCCACCTCAGATTTAAAATCAGTAGGACATTTGTGTACTTTTGACCAGGGGTCCGTTCTTCGTACCTCGCTTACTACATCCAAGATCACATGACACATCCAAGATCAAATCATCGCGCCAACTTTGAGCTCGCTAATCCGGTTCTCCGAACACACCTGTTGTTGACGATTAGTATAGCTGGATGAAGTAATCTGAGATCACTGGGTGGCTTAAAAGGGGCTACGCATCGATAGTAGAAACATTGATCGGCAACCCTTTGATTGGTCGGCGAAGATGTCGAAGGAGCGCGCTCAGTATTTTTCGGCAGCAGAGCAAGAACTCTTGATTGAGGGATATCAGGAGTTTCAGAGTTTAATTAAAACGCAAGGGAACACTGCAAAGGCTGCAAAAGCAAGGAGAGAGGGCTGGCAGAAAGTTGCTGACAAATTAAACTCGTAAGTAATTTATTATATTATATTATATTACATCATATCATATTATATTATATTATATTATATCATATTATATTATATTACATTATATCCTCTTCCACATTAGAGCCACAACAGGACCCACTAGAACATGGGAACAAGTAAAAGTGAAATATAAGAATATTCTACAGAATGGCAATATTTATCTCTTATATTGCTTTTAGTCTCTTGAAAAGAGACCCTGAAATAATCTGTTTGTTTGTTTATAACAGCAACCAAGAAAAGGGCAGAGCAAATAAAGACAGGTGGTGGTCCTGCACCCCCTCGTCACACCCCGGCAGAGGAGCTGGCCCTAGGGTTGAATGCCACCAGACCCATTGTTGAGGGCATCCCTGGGGGCAGCTCTTCCTTAGACCAGCAGCCGGGGTGCAGTAGCAGCACCTTCATAACTGGTAAATGAGCTCATAATTCTATTTGTACAATGTAAAATATTTGGTTGTTGCCTTAATTAAAATGCTTTTTGTACTGTGACATGTATTGACATTGTGGGGTTTTTTGTGTGTAGTTTTACATAACACCCCATCACTTCTACCTGTTCCCATGCAAGGGGTGACTGAAGCATGCACAGTAAGTTGAGATATGTGTGTATATATATATATATATATATATATATATATATATATATATATCCCGTCTATCCCGCAATATACGCTGAATTCTGAAAACTCTCCTTATCAATCTTGCACCTTCCGCAATGGGTTGCTCGCGTACAAACGGACAGGACATGGCTGCGACAGACTTCCCAAATCCACCTTCGCTTTTATAGCCGTGGTCTCTCATCTTGATAATTTACTATTACTACTCTAAAATATGAATTACATCTGAAATAATCAAATACATGAAATAGAATGATTAATAGTACATTTCCCTTTTTTTAGGAAATGACCTGTATGTATCTGTATGACATCAATAAAAGAATCAAATACTGCATTATCTTTAGTTACATTGATAATATTTATTTATGGAAAAACAGTGGAGAAATATCGCTGTTGCTTTCGTATAAATGAAGCGGACATACCTGAGTGGCCGCGATCTAATCCTGTTTACATAAAGTAAGCCTGCTCCCAAGCAGGTTTACGCTTACGGATCTGTTGCTATGACAGCAAGTCCCGGATGAGCTTCGGAGAACAGAACGATCCAAGATCACGCGAAATCGTCAACAATCAAATCCAGCTAACTTACTTAGCGACCCCGGTACTTAGATTTTTGAAAAGCGGCCTCTACAGCAACATCACAGACTTTAAATCAACCAAAAACATCTAATGAGAGACTTTCTGGAAACATTTTAAATCCTTACATCTATAAAAGTTTCCATAAAATTTGATCCAGCTGAGCATCAGTGTGTTAACTTTGCTCAGCTTATCTTGTTGCTCTGTGTGCATTTTAATATTTTTAATCATGTTTTTAATGGAATTAGTGTCAGTAAATGTAACTGAGTTATAACCTACATCACTCAGGCCACTCACACACGGACTTTTCGTGTCTTTTCTTTGCACTTTCTCAGAGCACTTTGCAACTATTTTGTTTTCCAAAGTTCGCCTTTCTCTTATTTTTTCTATACATTTCTCTTAATTTAATAAATATATTTCTCTCCTGATTTCCATTTATTCCCACTGTCTACTAGTAGTTTTATATTCTTGCACAGTTGGTGTGGCGCATCTACATTTTCGTTCTAGATGTACAATGACAATAAAGGGCTATTCTATTCTATTTATAGGAAGCAGGAGGCAAACGTTCAGAATTTCATCATCCTGGATAAACCCGGTGTGTTTTCCCCGCGGGCCGGCTTCCCCGCCCACCTCAGTGAAAACAGATCAGCGGGTGTGGGCGTGAGGCACTCGGTGAATTTAACAGGTGTTTTGTTTCAGAGAACTCGGACACCTTCAACTGCGGCTGCGCAGACTCACCTGTCCAGTCCGTTCACAAACATTTCCGGTGAGCAACCGAAACTGAACAGCTGCCCAGAAACAAGCAGAGAGAGAGAGAGAGAGAGAGAGAGAGAGAGAGAGAGAGAGCCGTCTGTAGACACTGAAAACACGAAACAAGCCAAACGGAGCCCACGCACCGCGGGGCAGGTCACAGAAAAACACGTGACACCCAGAAAATGACTCTGCTTAAACTGCAGACTGAGACACTAGAAAACATTACAAAGATGTTTATCCTCCTTCGAAACATGACGCAATGAGTAACAGTAATAATATATAATATTGTGGACGCACAAAAACATCCACTTCACACTATAATCACACCTCTGATGGCAGCCACTCACCTGCCTTTAAAAAGCTTCCAGCTGCGAGGATTCAGTCATTACAAGGAGCCTCGTCCCGGAAGCCCACTCACAAAACTCAGCAAAGGTCGCGAATCCACCCTGTATGTTCATCCACTCTTCCTCTTAGTCCCTCCCACCAGAGCTCTGAGTGGAGGAGGCGGAGGAAGCGACACAAAGAGGGAGGATTGTTTAAATTCAATGTTCTTGTTTTTAAACGTCTATTAAATTAAACGACAGCATGGACAGTTTTGTTTGCTGTATTTTACGAGCTCAGGTGTGACACGACGTGTTTCATATTTACAGCCACTTTAAACAGAATTCATAACATGAAGTATTGTGACATCAGGTGATCTGTTTATGCAGTAGTTGTTTAAAGACTTTTCCTTCCTCTGTTCTTCCGTATTGTGAAGGTAAAACTACTTCTAAGGGGTACAACTGTGCATCCTTCATAATGGCTTCATCTCCCACTGTGACACATTTTAGGATCCGAGACATCCTTCATCATGCTGTGCTGAGACTGACTTCTGCAACAGCATGCTCATCCTTTTGTTCTTTGTGCACACTGCCACGCTTCCATATAGTTTTTATACATCAGATATTTCCTGATAAGTAAACATCTTTTTGAGTTGCTTATAGTTTATCTTCTCGGTTACCACCCTATGTTGCTTACAGTGTCTTGTTCAGTGTTTGGGCCAGGCTGTGACCTCTGACACCTCAAAAGTCAATCATAACACTATAACCGTGATTTGTGATAAAACTGCTGCTGCCCTTTGGAATTTGTTTGGCAGGTTGTTTCCATAAAAATGGATGAAAATCGCCAGAGTTCCTGTATGGGCATATCTGATACTGCAGGTGGGGTCACAGGGTTTCCGTCACTGTTACCAGGATTGTGTCGTACATAAGTACCACCATTAGAAGGACTTAAAGATGGGGGGCAGCCTGATCAGAATCTGGTTAGAGAGACATAGCTGTTGTGATGTTTTGCTTGTATCTGGTTTGTTGAGTATTGAGTTATGCATTAGTTATGTGTGTATTTGACCAGATGATGTCAATCCTTTAGATTTTCTGATGTAGAATTAGCCCTTCGAGCCATGTTCACCTGTTGTGAAGCAGGTTAAAAAGAAGAACATGAAAATAATTCTTGAAGTGAACCTGTGTGAATGAGGATTCTCCAATCTAAACTATGCTGCTGGCTCTGGATTGAATCAAGCTGACTGACTGTTTTTAGTGAAGCTGGGGTAAACCACGAGTTATCTTTGAGTGATTGAGTCATTGTTGTTCAGGCTGAAACTGAAGTGGAGTGGGGCAGGCTAAGAAATAGTAACGCTAGTGCCTCTGCTGTTCCTTTCATGTTTGGTGCCTTTGTTTTGTGAAAAGCAATGCGGTATATTTTTTTCTACTTGGGACAGAGAATAGAGATCAATCTGATGGTCACCGCATGTTACTCGATCCTGGGCTCTTCTGTGATTTCGGTCTGAATGTTTATACTGTGACAGAATTAAAGCAACCAGTGAAGTGATGTTTTCTTGTTTATACCAGAAAATTAATGTGGATCTGTTCTGATAATTGTTGAATCATCTTCCAATCATCTGCATGTTGAAACTCTTAACTGTTTTGAAGTTTTTATTTCATCATCTCTGGCTGTAATCTGATTATTTGAAGCTTTCGTATTGTTGTCCCGCTGAAACAAACAGTGGGAACCTTTCAGCGATTGCTGATATTTACCAGACAAATCAATATTTTGAGTAAACAGTCTGCAGACTGATCAGTGAGGAAGAGTCTGCAGCTGCAACCACAGATAAATAGAGAAACAGAGACATCCAAACAGCTGATCTTTGTTATATGACACCATTTTATTGAAAAATTAAACAAGTAATAAGCTGATATAAATTCACCTTCAGTATATAAAGTAATACAATAATAACTGAGTGAGAAAAATGATCTAGAATTACAATTACAACATCAATTAATTAAAAATCTTAATATATTATTTTCACTGTTACTCTTTCAATCACAGAAACCAGCCAGAATAAGAAGTGGAGAAGTGTTCGGCTGGATTAATTACTTAAACCTCAGAAAGAATGAGTAGAAACAATTTATTCCATTGAAGGAAAATAAATATCGGCCATTCTAATGCAAATGTGTAAAATATTCACAGATTTTTAAAGAAAGAAAAAAGCCCTCCACTTAGGTTCAGGCAAGTTTGGGCTGAACTTGTATGGATATGTCCCTAGTTACCCCGGGTGGAGTTACGCATTTGGTGATATTAGTCATTTGTGCACTTTATTTAAAAGATAACATTAGATTAAGAGACTAGAAGTTAAACATTGGGGCAAGGCAACTGTGAGTAACCTTAACTGTCATTTCTTTTCTTTTTGTTTTTGTTCATATGAAATTGATCACTGGTTCTTTATAAACAACCGAGTCAACAGGCTGTTAAAAACAACCAAAGGTCTCAGTTTTAAGATGTTTTCTAATTTGTTCAGATTTTGGCTAAAAAACATAACACAGCATTTTGTTTTAAACACCAAATACATGCTATAAAAAACAGATGCAGTGTAAAAAACAAGGAACATTGTCTACAACTGCAAAACTTTAAAGATAATTTGTAACATAATAATAATTTCCTGGTTATTTATACATCACAAACAGGTTACAGCATAGTTATCATTTCAGTATTGTAAGAGTGAGTATGAATAAAAATAGTTTGAACGAAAACTTCTTTAGGTAATAATGTCTGAATGTCTCTGAGCAGTTTTTAAATTTGTCTTAATCCAGGAATCTGAAAATGTGTCTAAGTGAAATAGACAGATATTTACAGACTTAACTGTACTCTGATACAATTTCAACTGAGTATATTTTTAACAAGAGGACACTCTTTATACTAAACTACACACAGACTCACTGAGGCTCTATCCCAGAGTGTAAATCCAGGATAAAGAGGTTCAGTGAAAGTGGTGTTGAAGGTGTGGAGGTGGATCAGAGTGTCAGAGGAGACTCTGTAGAAGGACAGAGTGCCAGCAGGACAGTCCACATACACTGCTACTCTGTTAGAGACAGAGGAGGAGGAGGAGATATGTGTTTTTTTGTTATTGTAAGAGACACAGTAAGGATTACTTTCAGAGAACCACAAACTCCAGGAATGATCATTCCATCCAAATGCACCAGTATTATTTCTTCCTTTCCTTTTGATTTTGCTGTAACTTACAGATAGATCAGAATATCCTCTCCACTCAACCTCCCAGTAGCAGCGACCCCTCAGGGGATCACGACACAGACACTGAGGCCGTTCAAATCTTTCTGGATGATCAGGATATGACTGAAATGGTCGTCCACGTGTCACCTTCCTGTTGTTGTCAGACAGATGAAGTTCTCTGCTAATTGTGTTCATGTCAATTGTAAGTTCACAGGCATCTGATGGAGGGAACAAACATAATAAACATCTGTTGAAGATGGTTGAATGTGAGCTGCTTTGTTTTCATGAATCACATTAAAAACACACTTACACTTCCTCAGACCTGGTCTCAACCATCGGACTCCAGCAGGCTCCACCCTGAAAGGAGGAGGGGGGTCAGACCAGCACAGTCTCTTCCAGCATGCACACATGAACACTACATCGCTCTCATACACATACTGTTAGACAGTGATGACAGAAGAGCACAACATTTGAACTAATCCAGACTAATTAACCAAATGTTTTTACATACATCTTTTTTTATTTGTTGTACTGACCCGTGGCAGATATATTCTCTGTCACTTTGGTGACAGAAAATTTAAACGTAGCACAAAAAGTGAGGAAATTTGTATTTAAATGAAACCATTTGATTTCCCCTTAAATGTTACCATATTTGTGCCATAAGAAAAATGTATTTGTGGGTTAAGGAGGAGAATTGAGTATGTAGGTTGCACCCATAAAAACTTGCCAAATCTTCTTTGAGGATTTGGCAAGTTTTGCAGCATGAGTTTGTTGCGGCAGCTCTCTCTATACCTCAAAGTGTCAAGACTCCAGTGTGAATCCTTCACTCCAGAAGACAGAAGCTTTACTGCTGAGTATCCTGGATGATTGTAGCTCAAATCCAGTTCTCTCAGATGGAAGGGCTTGGAGCTCAGAGCTAAAGCCAAATCATTACTTCCTTCTTCTGTGATCATACAACCTGAAAGCCTGCAGACACATAAACCAATTCACATGACAGGTTCTCTGAAAGAATTGTTTTCTGCCGTGAATAATATAAGAGAAAACTGTTTCCAACATATAATTAAACATTCACCGAGTAAGGGAGTTGGTGAGTTAGAAATGACTGTGATTTATGTTTTGTAGATGCTCATCTGTGTTACAGTTAAGACACATTTGAGCAAAATTCTACAGCCATTAAACAATGCTTATATGCACCTTCAAAAATAAGTCATACTGAAATCTAACATTTATAAAGTTTAATTGCCTGCCAACTCGGTTTTGTGGACACGTATGAGCCTCTGAATTGTATTAGTAACAATTCTTAGTGGTTAATTTTCTCAAACAATAAAAATAGAGCTCAACATTACCTTAGAGTTTCCAATGTACATTGTGGACTCTTCAGTCCAGCAGAAAGCATCTTTATTCCTGAGTCCTTCAGGTCATTGTTGCTCAGGTCCAGCTCTTTTAAAGATGTGGGATGTAGTCCAAGAATTGAGGAAAGTGCCTCACAGCTTCTCTCTGTGAGGTTGCACATACTTAATCTGAAAAAAATGCAATAATATAAATATGTATAAACTTGAATTTAATAGTAAAAATAATGTCTCTCTCACTCTCTCTAATATCCACATACAAACATACACATCCGACCTTAATGTTTCCAGTGTACAGTGCTGACTCTTCAGTTCAGCAAACAGCATCTTTGCTCCTGAATCCATTAGGTTGTTGTTACTTAGGTCCAGCTCTCTCAGACTGGAGGACTGGGATCTAAGAACTGAGGACAGAGCTTCACAGCTTCTCTCTGAAAGGTTACAGTTGCTCAGTCTGAAGAAACATAAATATGGAGAGAAATATAAAGAAATATGTATATCTGGTTGAAAATGTGGTAGAATATTTCTAAAAAAACAAAAAAACAAAAAACAAAAACAAAACCCAAGTTGCATAAACTTATTAATTTATTTAAAAGTCTTTAGACTGAATAAGACTGGCAATAAATTGGAACCCACTAGTGTAGCACCGCCTACTTCCACTATCCAATCAGGCCATGCTGTGTATTTAGTTGTGTATTGTGTGTGTATTGTGTAATGAAGTTTTTCTTTATCTAGAGGAGCTAGATTTGTTATTTTTTATATATATATATTGTAAATAATGCTTTGTTTTTGTAGAGGAAAATTGATCTGGTAGCTGTAGTGGTGGAAAGCCTTTTTCTTTTAAAGCCTTTTTCTCCCTTAGGTTTAGGTTAGGAAGACAAGTCAGAGGCCTGTATTTTCTTTTGCTTCTTGTGATAGGTACATAAGTTTGCTGAGTTTCCTTTCTAGAATGTTTTGTTTATTGTTTTTGCTATTCCCACCCTGATTTCTATGGCTAAAGGGAAATAAAATGTCCTCTGTTTGAAATTACAAGTCCTGCTGTACCTTCCTTGGGGAGCAGGTCTGCATGTTGCGCTTTGGGTTTCCCCTACGCCAGGGCTTAACATGATTTAACTCAAACCTTGATGATAATGATGTCCAGTGCCTTACTTTTCATAAAAGAACTAGTATATTCATTAATGAATATATTGTAGTATATGTGTACATACATAGCTTTGTTAGAGGCTTTGACCACTGGCAACAATCTCAGAAGAACCTCCTCTGAAGGAGAGTAACTCTTCAGATCAAACACTTCAAGAGCTTCTTCTAATGACAGTAACATGAAGACCAGAGCTGACCACTGAGCAGGAGACAGTTTATCTGTGGAAAAACGTTTTGAACTCAACGATTGTTGGATCTTCTTCACCAGAGAACGATCATTCAGTTCATTCAGACAATGGAACAAATTGATGCTTTGCTCTGTAGACAGATTCCTACTGAGCCTCATTTTTATATACTGAGCTGCTTTTCTATTGGTCTGTGAGCTACTTCCAGTCAGTGTCAACAAACATTGTGACAGAATTTGATTTGTCCGTGAGCTATTTGGTGTATGTGCCAACAGTCCTTGCAGAAGACATTGATTATTATGAAGCGAAAGACCCAGAAGGAAGCGGAGGAACAAGTCCAGATGTCCATTTGGGCTCTGTAAGGCCTTGTTCACGGCACTCTGGTAGAAATGTTTCTTTCCAGGTTTTCTTGTTTCAAATTTCTGGGAGTCTTTTTGATTTTCTTCCATCAGATTGACTCCAGACTTTACAAATGTCAGGTGAACATGAAGAGCAGCCAAAAACTCCTGAACACTCAGATGGACAAAGCAGAACACCTTGTCCTGGTACAGTCCTCTCTCCTCTTTAAAGATCTGTGTGAACACTCCTGAGTACACTGAGGCTGCTCTGATATCGATGCCACACTCTGTCAGGTCTGACTCATAGAAGATCAGGTTGTCTTTCTGCAGCTGCTCAAAAGCCAGTTTTCCCAGAGACTCAATCATCTTCCTGCTCTCTGGACTCCAGTGTGGATCTGTTTCAGCTCCTCCATCATACTTGACCTTCTTCACTTTGGCCTGAACCACCAGGAAGTGGATGTACATCTGAGTCAGGGTCTTGGGAAGCTCTCCTCCCTCTCTGGTTTTCAGCACATCCTCCAGAACTGTAGCAGTGATCCAGCAGAAGACTGGGATGTGGCACATGATGTGGAGGCTTCGTGATGTCTTGATGTGGGAGATGATCCTGCTGGCCAGTCGCTCGTCTGTGGATCTCTTTCTGAAGTACTCCTCCTTCTGTGGGTCAGTGAACCCCCTGACCTCTGTCACCATGTCAATGCAATTAGCAGGGATCTGATTGGCTGCTGCAGGTCGTGTGGTTATCCAGAGGCGAGCAGTAGGAAGCAGATCACCTCTGATGAGATTTGTCAGCAGCACATCTATTGAGGTGGACTTTCTAGGGTCAGTTAGGATTTCAGTATTGTAGAAGTCCAGAGGAAGTCGACACTCATCGAGACCGTCAAAAATAAAGACAACCTTGAAATCTTCAAAGCTACAGATTCTTGCTTCTTTGGTTTCAGTAAAGAAATAATGAACAAGTTCCATCAAGCTGAAGTTTCCCTCTTTCAGCACATTCAGCTCTCTGAAAGTGAATGGAAACATGAACTGGATGTCCTGGTTGGCTTTTTCTTCAGCCCAATCCACAGTTACCTTCTGAGTTAAGATTGTTTTCCCAATACCAGCCACCCCTGTTGTCAGCATTGCTCTGATTGGTTTCTCTCTTCCAGGTGAGGTTTGAAAGATGTCTTCTTGTCTGATTGTTGTTTCTGGTCTGTCTGGTTTCCTGGCTCTTGTTTCAATCTGTCTAATCTCATGTTCATCATTGACCTCTGCAGTCCCTCCCTCTGTGATGTAGAGCTCTGTGTAGATCTGATTGAGCAGGGTTGGGTTTCCTGCTTTAGCGATCCCCTCAAAGACACACTGGAACTTCCTCTTCAGCTTCGATTTTAGGTTATGTTGATAAAGTGGAGCAAACATTTCTGAAAAATACACAACAAATAAGTCAAATAAATGAATTATAGTACTTAAATAATCCCAACATCCCATTCCTCAAGAGAATTATTGTCATGAATATACAGTCCTGTGAAAAACTTTGCAATGTGCTTCAGTGCTTCAGTCCACTTGAGAGTTGAATTTTACTGAGCCATTGCAATGTCTTGAGTCTTTTATTTTTCATCCATTCTGTATTTGATTTGCTGCTGCCCTTGTCTATGGCCCAGTTGTGGCCAAGTTTCAGCTTCTGGACAGTTATCATCATTTTGAGAATTTGTCTCTAGAATAACTTTTTATAAACGGAGTTCATGGCTAATTTAATGACTGCAAGGTGCCCAGGTCCCATCGCTGCAAAACAACCCCAAATCATCATCCTCCCTTACCGTGCTTCACAGTTGGTATGAGGCATTTGTGCTCCTGTGCTGTGTTTAGTTTTCTCTGAACACAAACTGTGCCTTATGACCAAACTTCATTATTATTGTCTGTCCAAAGGACATCAGGCTTAATTTACTAATATTTGCATGCAAATATTCCTATCCTATGCAAACAATGTGTACTCACACAAAATTGCCATGGGATCTATTCAATTCAATTCAATGCAATTTTATTTATATAGTGCCAAATCACATCAGCAGTCGCCTCAAGGCGCTTTATATTGTACAGTAGATCATACAATAATACGATCTACTGTTGTACTCTACTGTTTCAGAGCCTCTGCCTAATAATCTGTAACGCACATACTAGTCTGTTTTGTTGGTAAATTTTGTTCTCATTGTGTATGTAAGACCTGTGTATGTTTGTGCAATTGTGCAATCTCCAGAGAATTTAAACACTGTCTGCATACTGGCCCACTCACATTTCTTATATAACAAAACACATTAAGGTGAAGCAGAGAAACTGATGATGATTTTTCTTTTTTTTCTTTTTTCTTTTTTCCCCTGTCCCGTTTGGATCTTTAGCCATCAGAATTGTTGTCTTAAGGCCAAGAGAGATGCCAAGCGGATTTACTTTACCAAGTGGATCATCATGGCCTTGCCATATTGGTCCATTTGATTGACCTTTATTATAGTTATGTATTTATTTTATTTTCGGTTGTTACAGTCGGGACAGACATGACTGGGGGATAGGACAGGGAGAAAGAATGAAAGAAAGAGAGAGAGAGAAAGAAAAAATAGAGGGGTGAAGAGATGGTGAGAAAGGGGAGAAGAAAGAAAGAAAAAACAAACAAAACACCTGGATCACCTGTATGGAGAAAAAAAAACAGAAGAGAAAACAAACAAACAAAAAACAGCAACATAATAAATATAGCACCATCACAATAAACTAGCTAGCAGTAGATAACAGTAGATACTAAATATTAAATGTTATTGTGCAGCACGCAAGATAGACAGCGCACAATGTGCTTTGAGGTAGCAGCCAAGAAAGGTGTAGTTTGTGTCTGTGTACACCTGTGCGTACACCTGTGTGGATAAGCATGCTTGTATTCCAAAGGTTTCTCCATGTAACGGTCTGCTAGGTAGTGAGGGGAGCCATAGCCCCGTCCCCCAGGGCATGAAGCAGGTATGGAGGAGATCCAAGCCCCAGACATCCAGAGGCCCCAGAGTACGAGGACCCAAGGAGGACCACCAAAGGGGGGCAACCGTGCCACCCTCCTGGGAAGAGCTGAGTAGAGCCCCAAACGAGAGGTCACCCAGCAGCCACGGAGCAGAGGCCAGAGGGGGTTGCAGTGGCGTGGCCGCGGGCTCTGCCGGCAGCCAGCTGCGCCAGAGAGGACCGAGCTTCAGGCCCAGAGGCCAGAGGCCTGAGGGTACCCCAACCCCCGGAGGGGGCCCAGCCGGGCCACAGGCGCCAGGCCCCGCCAATCGGCCACCAGGAGTGAGCCGGCACATACATGAGCGCCCAGCCCCAGTCGACAAGAACCACCAGCACACCAACGTCTGAGGGCATCAGCCACCGGCAGGGAGTGTGGTGAGGGGAGATAGGCCTCCGTACTTTGGAGGGCCTGAGATGTTCCCAGAGAGGTCGAGTCTAAGACCCAACCTGACATATAGACACAGACGAACAGGCGCACGCAGACTCAAACGTGCATTCCCACCCCCATATACACAACCAAATACTCGGCACTTACCCAACGTGTAGACAGACACAAATAGACACTGCACAGACAATCACACTCCCCAAACATACTCTATATCCCAGGTCCAGGTACCCCCACCCCCAGAGGGGCAAGCCGCACCTAGACCCAGGAGGTGTGACCCTTCTCTCTGGGGTGGAGGCAAGCAGACCGCCTCCTTATCTGCAGTAGCAGGGAGGCCCCGCATCCCAGACCCCAATCTGATGGCCAGCACCTCCTCCCAGCCCCCCAGCCCTGACGGCTAACAGAACCGGGGTGAGTGAAGACCCCAAACCTCCCTCCGCCCGCTCATATGTAGTGTTGCTGTGTGCTGTTCTAAAGTGCATTTAAAATGATGATTTTTCTAAGAGAAAAGCCTGCACTTCTAAGGCAAAAATTAAAGAGAAAGTCTCACTATGGAGAACTGAATAGTACTGTCCGGGCTCCAAGGAGGACGCCAGAAGAGAAGCTGTTTTCCAAAGTGTTTCCATGGAAGTGATGACTGTTTAAAAAAATTCTACAAAAAAAAATTATAATTAGAGTTTTGTGGCAGAGGTGTGGTCCCTGGCTCAGCTGGAGTGGAGGAGTGAACAAATACATAAATATAAGTGGAAATATTTTATTTAAGATACTTGGGCTCAAATAACATATAATAGCATATAATTTTCCCCAAGACACTTACTCTGACTTGAGTAAAAAAAAAATAAATAAAAAAAACTGGAATCAATGTTCATATGAAAAAGACTAACAGATTACAAGAAAAAGAATAAAACATGTGGAGGTCTGATCTGTCAGCTTCAGATGAGAAAATTAATGCAATGAAAAAAAAAATCCAGATTCACTGGTATTCATGGGATCAGTGCCAAGAAATTATTCTGTAAGTGACAACATCCACAGTGTGCTTCAAACTCAACACTAAACCCTCCAGGTTGAGCTGGATGCCACCACCTGAAGTACCCAACAGAACAACACCATCTGCAAAAAGAGGAGATGAAATTCTGAGGCTATCAAAGTGCAATCCTTCTGCCATCTGGCTATGTCTAGAAATTCTACGCATAAGAATTCTGAACAGGATTCAAGTGAAAAAAGTACGGCCCGCTGGAGTCCGACACCCTCTGCGAACAAGTTCAGCTTATTGCTGGCAATACAGAACAAGTTCCTGTAACTGTTATATAGGGAATGAATTGCTTGTAGCAACAAGCCAGACACTCAATACACCCGAGCTACCCCTCACAGGATACTCCAAGGGATGCACTCAAATGCCTTCTTTAATTCCACAAAACATGAATGGCAAACTCCCACGTACCATCAAATATCCTCAGGAGGATAAAGAGCTGGTCTAGTGTTTTCTGACCAGGTTAAAAACAACATTGTTCTTCCTTTATTTGAGACTCAACTAACCTCTTCAGCGCCCTGGACATAGACATTCCCAGTGATGCTGAGAAGTCTGATCCCCTCTCCCAAAGAGACTGTTTCATTATCCCAGGACGTTACTAATGACATTCACACTACTAGATCAGATAATTTCTCCCACTCAATCAAAATCTCCTCACCCATAGTTCAGCCTTTTCCTGTTAGCAAGGCACCTCAAAGTCCACCATTCCCTTCACCTGTTCATTCTGCTCAGGTGAGGGCAGTTAATGTTCAGCCATCGCCTGTTCCTGTGCCAGCTCCCAGGACGAGGGCAGCTGTGACCCAGTCTACCTCCACAACCGTTCCTGTTTCTCGGGTGGGGATTACTGGTGTCCAGCCACCTTCTGTGCCTGTCCCAGCGCCCAGGGTGAGGGCAGCCAGAATCCAGGCTGACCTCCCTAGAGGCTCGAAAGAGCTAGCCTCTCCACGTGCCAGTCTACCACTTCATCCACCTCCTCATCCAGCTTTACACACCGTATCTCAATCCCTGGTTAAATTAACAGAGCTATTCCCAGCTCAAGCACCCGGTTTATTATCTCAGGCTGCAGCACTGTCACCATCTCTAACCCAACCATCAGCCATTAACCTCACCAACAGTAGCACAGTCACCTGTAGCTCAGTCTCCCGTCCTCCAGTCGCCTGTAGCTCAGTCTCCCGTCCTCCAGTCGCCTGTAGCTCAGTCTCCCGTCCTCCAGTCGCCTGTAGCTCAGTCTCCCGTCCTCCAGTCACCTGTAGCTCAGTCTCCCGTCCTCCAGTCACCTGTGGCTCAGTCTGTCGCCCAGTCCCCTGTATTCCAGTCAGTCGAGTCTGTAGTCCACTCTCCTGTAGCTCAGTCGCCCGTTGCCCATTCTCCTATCCAGTCTCTGGCCTAGTCACTCATTCATCCCCTTGTTCAGTTCTTCAGCCAAAGGTTTCCGCACCTGCTGGCCCTGCACCGCCAGCTCCCACACCGTCGCCTGCAGCCACTCCGCCACCGCCGGCTCCCACGCCGTCGCCTGCAGCTGCCCTGTCACTATCTGGTCTCGCTTCATCTAGTCCGGCGAGTCCCACGCCACCTCCTCGCCCACATCTGATTTAACGTTGGCGGCCACCTTGCAGGCCACTGACTGGACCTTGTCGCCGGCGTGGTCGGCCTCTGGATCTGCTCAGTTGCCGCCACTGCCTTCCCCGTGGCCGCCCTCCTGAACTGTCTCAGTGTCATTAGTTCTACTTTCTGTTTCATTATGTTCAGCTGTGTTTTCACTGGTCCCCAATCATCATCATTAGCCAGTGTACTTAAGGATTGGAGCCTTTCTCTATAAAGGGGAGAGGAAGCAGGAAAGGGGAGGGGGGGGGAGGTTGCAGCCGGGAAGCCTCGGAGACTCCAGAATGAAGTGTGCACATTTTAAAAGATTTTTAACCTGGCCTGGTTTTGCTTTTAAAATAATCTGCGGATGTTGGAGGGAGGACTCATTTTAATTGGGATTTGTGTGGATCTGCTGGGAGAAAAAACACTGGATTGGAGACTCTCTGCGCCCATGAAAAGGAAACTGGACAAGTTTTAGGGAAGTTTCAGCTCAAGAGTGGAAGCCCCAGGATTTGATGTGGAGACCCAACCTCGAACGACACCAGGCCTGAAAAGGTGGGTGGCAACCCTTTCTGAGGAAGATGCAGGATTGATATGTTTTTGGCTGCTTGTTCTTCCAAGTGACCACCTTTCCCCTGTTTGTAACCAGGCTAACAACCCTGGCCGTGGTGGCTTTGGGCCTTGGATTCCTGGCCAGGGTTGTCTTCAGCCAGTAGTTTGACTGAGGAAAAAAATCTTGTGTACCCCATTGCAGTGTGCGTGTGGTGGTTCCTTACTGGTCAATATTAGAGCTACTACTTTCTTGCACAGAGGCCATTTTGGGCCTTACGTAACATAAATTTTATAGGACATCCACTCTTGTTAAGACTCTGGCAACGTCTTAAAACACACCTGAATGCTCCAGCAATAAGTTTGATCATTTTTCACAGGACTGCATAGATTCTTTTGCAAACTTTCTTTATCACATTTATGGAGCAGTTTAAATATTGAGAGAAATCTTCTTACTGCTCTGCAAACAGTCAGCCAGATCCTCCTGCTTCATTCTCCTCAGGAAGTGCAGTGTGATTTTCACAAATGCCTCTCTGCTGCTGTTCCTCTGCTCTTGATTCTCAGTGTCTAACACCTCCTCATCCTCCTTCTGACTCTCTAGGTTTTGCCTGTAACCGGGATTCAGAACCTCCTGGATCTTCTTCAACTCATTCTTCACAAAAGTGACAATGTTTTCCTCCAGCAGCTGGAACACAACAGTAGTTGCATTAATGAACCAGTTAGACTGAAATTGTGGACCACAATATAAGATCCATGAAACAGTGACATTGCACTGGTCTACAAATTGCATCATGTAGATGACTGTGAATACAATAGATGTAAAAGTACAGTAGTTGTTGTACATGTACAGACCATAAATATGGAGTCCAGGTGTTTTGGATTCTGCTGGGCAGAATGAACACTGGGAACCAATGAGCGCTTCGTGTCCACTCTGTGGAGAAATCATGATTAGTTCAAAGTGTATGTAGTAACTGATATTTTGACAAAAACACTGAAGCAAGTGACTCCCTGTGGTTGTAATAACCCCACAGAAATAGTTTCTGCTTATCCCACTAAGAATAAATGGCTCATCTTTGAGTTTTGCTTTGAGTTTGACTTCTTGCACCGTTGGATGGATGTACAGCAGATGAGGAAGTAGTGATTCTATTCAAGATTCCCTAGATCCCCTCATGTTCTTAATCCAGTGCAGCAGAGCGAGCAGAGAATAAATCCTTATTCGTCTTTTGAGATGGCAGCTATTTGACCATGACTAGTTCTCCTTTTACAAAATCTACTCTGTTCTCTCTCCACTCCCACTGAGATCACTCTTTTTTTTTACTCTTGTTGCTCCACATTGATTTCCTGGTTTTAACAGTTACTGTGTTAGATCGGTTAATGATAATACAGAATAAAAAAAAATACAATTTAAAAAATCACATGTGTGTATATTTCTAAACTCTGTACTTTATCAGCTATAATAGGGCTAAATATTAAAGCCATTATTTAGAGAGTTCAAGTTTAATGAGGGGACTCAACCTCTTTGACACATCAGACTTGCATACACTCCAGTTCATTTACTGTGTGCCCCTAGAGCAGCACATCACCCAGAAAACCACCATGCATTCCTGCACTCCAAGATTCTGTACTTGTAAATATATTTAAAGGTTAATAGCATTATTATTAATATTTATTACTGATAATTCATTTTTTAACATAATTTTTTGATTGATTATTTAAAAACAAGCAAACAAACAGTGGGTGTGTTGTGTGAAATTAGAGTTGCCATAGTGATTGTTTTGGTGTTTAAAGCTGTTAGGAGTGGAGCAGTGTGGCCTAGCTGCAGCTGAAGGACAGGCATTAGTACTTATGTTTGATCAGAAAGAGTAAGGTATTATTATTATTATTATAATTATTATTATAATTACTATTATTATTATTCACTCAAATGTGTGTAAAAAGAGTTCAACATTTATTCAGAAAAAAATTACCTCTCTGCTGGAGAATGCTGTTCTCTAAAATCTTCACCAATACCTTTTGAGAAGTTGCTGTTTAAAGACACACAGCTGGGTTCAGGTATAGGCCAAGGCTCAAGTTTAAGTTGGTTCCTGTGAATAATGATGGAGCAGTGATGTGAGTGCTGAGCTATGACATGGAGAAGAGTTACGGACAGTCAGAGGTGGTCATCTCACACATCAGAACTACAAATGCTACTGCAGTTACACTGTGATTCACCAATGTGAGAGGCACTCCTGCACTCCAAGACTCTGTCCTTGAAATTTTTTTTTCCAATATACAAGGTTGAATAACATTATAATGTTTATTATTCACTATCATTATAACTGGAAGATTTTTTTTTCTTTTTAAAAAACTGAGTGTTTTGTGTCAAAATATATTGATTGTTTTGTTGTTTACAGCTTCTGGGAGTGAAGTGTGTCCTGCCACTGTTGAAAGGACAGACAACACAACTTATGTTTGTTAAGAAAGGCTAAAGTATTCTTATTATTTAAAAAACAAATCCCTTTAACACAGACTGTGTAACACATGAACACAAAAATGTATGTGTGAAAAAGAGTAAAGACATTTGCAGGTTACCTTTCTGGTGGAGAATGTTGTCCCATAAAATCTTCACCAATACCTTTTGAGAAGTTGCTCTTTAAGGACACACAGCTGGGTTCAGCTCCAGGTTGGTTCCTGTGAATAATGATGGAGCAGTGATGTGAGTGTTGAGCTGTGACATGGAGAAGAGTCATGGACAGTTAGAGATGGTCATCTCACCTCTGAGCTTTGGTCTGGCTCTCATGTTCCCCACACAGAGTGGTTTTAGATGGAGGGAATCCCTCCTCTCTGTCCTCACACTGATCCATGCTGCTGAATTCACATCCACATCAGCTCACACACACTTTCTATCTTCACCTGCAGAGGAAACACAAATCATTCATGTGCACATCAACTGAAATCCTCCTTTCCATCATGTGTGCTGTCCAAATATCAGCTGCTTCTTTCCTGCTTCATCTCAGTGTCAGCTGAATGCAGTCAGACAGCAGTGTGAGGCAGAGGAAGCTGCCATCAGCTGCTCTACTTCTACTAGCAGTCCATTAGATGGCGCCATGAAGCTACTTTGACTGAATATTTTAATTTCTTCCTCATCACCTGAACCCCTAATTGGATAATCAGAAGGAAAAAATGAAAAGCTGTACAGTAATGAGTTACCAGAACTTTTTTTTTTTAAAGAAAGTAAGCAAACTCAAAAAAACAAAAAACAAAGTTATGCTTACTTAGGATAGATAATTTAGGGCAACTTATTCATTCTGAAGTGTCTGAGAAAAAGAGTAAATTTGATTTGTATGTAGATGTAGACCTCTAAACAACAGTAATACTCACCATCAAGAAACTGACTCAGAGCTGCAATTGGTAAACTTAACTGATGTTTTACCAGAGAAATTTCACAAGCAGACAGTGGTGGAAATCTAACTTCCAGCCCAGCGAGCAGATGTTTTTTAAACTTTTTAAAACAGATATTATTTAAAAGCTTCAATGAATGAATTGCTATGGGGAGATGGTGATCAGTAGGAAAAGATGTAAAACATAAAAATACAGTTAGAAGTCCAAAATATTCCAAAGCCGTCCAGCAGGTAGGATTAGTCTTTGCCGGGCTGATTCAGTCCCTGGGCCTAATGCTTGACACCCCTGACTTAGAGGGAACCAGCAGGGGGCTCTCAGCAATTCCTGTTAAATATTCTCCATGAATTATGGAGAATATTTAACCGAAATGAACTATGATCCTTCATAAAACAATCTGATCATGAACATGAAATCCAGGATTTTTATAGTTTTACAGTTTGATAGTGAGCTTGTTCAGAGTCCATCTTACTAAACATCACATTACAGTCAGACTTTCTCTGATCGGATCTGATATGAAGTGAACACTGAGACACATTCCGTGATGCTGTTAACAACCTGTTGTTGCCTGATAAAGAAAAACACAAACTGTCAGTCTGATGTGATGCGAGGAGAAAACGATCTCCTTTCATGGATTGGTTTGAAAAGGTCTAAATTGGTTATCAAAGACTTTTTCATTAAAGGAATTTTGTGTATTGTTTTTATTGATTTCATCCAATACAAGATGTATTCAGAGATTTATCAGAGATGTAATGAGTCTCAATCTGTTCCCCAAACAAACACACATTAACAAAGAGCAGCAGCTCTGTGATGAAGAAGAAATCTCAGAGACTCAAATGAATCAAAGTTGCACTTACTCAGCTTGTTCCCATGAATTTAACTCTGCAGCTCTCTGCTGCCTGGACCAGCTTTCTATTGAAAAACAGAAAATCCTCTGCTTCTTCTCTGTGATCGCTCCTCTGCATCAGGAGGCTTCTGCAAAATAAAACACTTCAAACCACTAAAGAATCCTAATCTGCAGCTCACAGGTCAAAGATTAGCTTCACACTGAAATGACTTTAATGGCATCAATAATTAACCTGCAGCTACTATATGTTAGAGATACAACATCTCTAACAGTGCCAGCACCCACACTCTGTGCTGTATTTGGAATATCAAGGTTGCCTATCATCCTGTGACATAGAGCTACGTTTTTGTCCTGTATTGCATTAAATTTAGTAGTTTTTTGTTTTCCCTGCCCCAAAATAATTGAAACATTTTTCTGGCATGAAATTCAGAATTTGAAAAGTTGAAATGCAAAAACTAGAAGTAAAACTGACACTGAATGAAATGTCTTATTTGAAAAATGTAATTTAAATTATTTTTTGTTTTGTTTTTATTTTGTGCAGAAACCTTTAAGGTCACCAGTTTAGACAATTCATAGGAAACAGTGGCAAACAAATTTAAGATGCAACCGAAACATTACAAATAATGAAAACACAGTTCACAAACGAAACCCTGAATAAATGATCAGCAATAAAATGACCATATAAACAATAAATTATAAGCAGAAGACTGCACAAAAGTTGCACCACACGCTGCTCAAAACAAGGATAAACATGAAATCAATATAAAATGTAACATAAAAAAGTAAGAATAAGAACTATATGAGTGTCATCACAAGTAAATCAAGACAGAACTGCATGAAGTTAGCAAGAAGAAACTTTGTGATAATCTGAACAAACGGATAAATGAGACTTGACATGAACTGATTTGTGTTCTCTGACTGGTGCTCAGGTCAGGTACTCAGAGGCTCAGGTAGGATTTAGCAAGACTTGAAGCAAAAGCGTTTGTCTTATAGCACTCACGGAGAGCTTTCATTTGATACAATGTTGATGGAGGCGGCACTTAGAGGCTTTTACATCTAAAGACTTAATTCAAGATTCAAAGCGTTTATTGTCATTTGTACAAGAAAAATTAGCCTCTGATCCAAGTCCACTTGCATCTGCCAATCCCTGGCAACCTTCAGCGGGCCCAGGTCTGGGTTTGACGGGCTCGTCCTCAGCTTGTCTCCTTCCCGGACAAATGCTGATAAAAACTGATGTTCCTCTTGGTTCGTGAAAGGTTGAGCTTTGATGGATTTTCTTTTGCGCTCAACTTTCTCAGCTAGACACCTGAGAACCTGGTTGTGTCTCCACGTGTACCTGCCCTGAGTAAGGCTAGTCCTACAACAAACCAAGATGTGCTTAAGTGTAGCTGGGACTGTACACAGGGGCCAGGATGGGTCCTTTCTGAACCACAGCTGCAGATTTATTGGGGAAAGCAGCACATTGCATGTCGCTCGGATGATGAAACTTAGTCTGTTAGACGCCCCAGATTTCACTCCAAGAGAATTTCCTCTTTTCAGCACTCTCCCAATTCATCCAACAACCCTGCTTGGCCAGTGCCACGGCTCTGGCATGTCTGGCTGTTTCCTCCTGTCGTCGCACTTCCTCCACTATCATTTTCCGACGTTCAGTTACAGATGCCTATTGCCACCGAGGTGTTACTGCTCCAAGACCAATTCCTCCTCTGCCCGCATCGTGACGTGACCCACCACGTCACGATGCTGAAGAGCAGATTTGGCCTGTAGCACAGATGTGGCTGGGGTCCACTTCCTCCCCGTTGCTAGGGTGGGAGCAGCGCCTCTCACTATGGGGTCCCGGGAGTCCGTGAATGACATCTCAAACCTCACTTTTGCACATTTAAACTTCTCTACCAGGCTAGGGATAGGCAATGCCAGTATCCCGTTGCTATAGAGTGCAACGCTGCTGAGGCATTTGGGAAGTCCAAGCCACTTCTCAACATAGGAGCTCACTAGCCTCTCTAGTCGATTGGCATGATTGAGCGAGACCTCGTACATTGTCAACGGCCACAGTAGTCTGGGTAATAACCCAAACTGGAAGCACCAGAGCTTCAGTTTCCCTGGGAGTGCAGTGTTGTTAATCCGCTTGAGGTCATCAGCCAAGTTCTGCCTTAGTTGTTCTAGTTGCCACGTATCATTGAGGTCTGCATTATACCACCGTCCCAGGCTCTTTATGGGCTTCTGTAATACTGTTGGAATTGGTTTTCCACTGATATAAAATTGCTCGGTTGTCAGTTTTCCTTTTACGATGGAGATGCTGCGAGATTTACTTGGGTTAAACTCCATTCTTGCCCATTTGATGTTTTCCTGGAGCTTCTGTAGCAATCGCCTAGTACATGGTTTTGTTGTTCTAATGATGGTCATGTCATCCATGTAGGCTCTAATGGGAGGAAGACGAAGGCCACTCTTGAGTCTCTCACCTCCCACTACCCACCGAGATGCCCGCATGACCAACATAGGAGAGGAACGCAAGCCGCTGCACTAGTGCATCTCCACCAGTGGGGATCTTTGTACAACAGGGAAAATCCCTCTCCAACGTACGCTCATTAGGGAGTAAAATAGATGACTGCTATTGATGGGGAAAAACAGAGACCTGTGATCTTCTGCTGTATTGCACTTCAGAGAAACAATGCTGTGCGGATCGATACTGGAGTCTGAACTGCAGCTGGCAGGATTTCAGCTCTTCAGTGGCGATTGCCACATGGAGCTCTCCAGCCAGACAAATGTTGGAGCCATCTGCTTTTGGACCAGCAGTGGCTGATACAATGATGTGACTGTTATTCAGCAAGACTGCGCTCCACAGCTGGGATCTTTTTTCATTCAGTGCAAATCTTTTTACTTCCCTCATGAGTTTACTTCATTCATTCTGATTGGGATGTATATTCCACCACAAGCCAAAGTACAGGCTGATAAAAACAAACAAAAAAAAGACTCCTTAGGTAATTATTCTCGAACTGCAGTGAGAAGTGAGATACAAACACATTAATCAAAAACAAATCTTAAAACCAGCAGTTAAAAGTCTTTAATGTGTGTGTGATATTTTAGCATTAAAAATATATCAATAAAGAGCTTGTGTATACACATACATCTTCAGTAATGTGTGAATGTCTCTGAGCTGTTTGTAAATATTTTGGGTCACTGCAGCTCAGTGATTCCTTTTTGACTAACAGTTTGTTTATCAAACAAACGTAGTCAGCAGTGGCGATAGAGCATCTCTGGAGGCTGACCGCAAAGTCAGTGGGGGTGATGTAGGCGAAGCAGATATGGAGGCCGACTGTGCGGAAAGCAGTGGTGGTGTAGAGACAGTTCACGGCCAACCGTGTGGAAAATGGGTCTGGCCACGTGGAAAAAGTGGCAACACAATCCAGGAGGCCGCACGTGACGGGAAAGATCCTCAACTGACGGCCTGGAAAGTAGCCAGTGACAGTGTGGTGGTAGACATGGACAGGCAGGCCGTGCTGGACGTAGTGGTGGTGGACGTGGACGGGCAGGCCGTGGTGGATGTGGATGAGCAGGCCATGGTGGACGTGGTGGTGGACGTGGACAGCCAGGCCATGCTGGATGTGGACGGGCAGGCCATGGTGGACATGGATGACCAGACTAGGCAGGAGCAGACGAGGCAGGTCCTACCACAGGCGGCGGCGCTGGACCAGATGGTGGCTTGGTAGCTACAGGCGATGGAACAGGTGGTGGCACTACAGGCGACGGCATGGAAGCCACTGGTGGTGAAGCAGGAGGTGGCTGAACGGACTCACTAGAGCCGTCAGCAGACACAAGGAGGTGCTGGCTGGACGGGCCCCTCGGAACCCCCAGCAGGAACAGAAACAGGAACAGCAGGTGCAGAAACCCCTGGCTGAGGTGAAGCTGGCTGGAGCTGTGCAAGGTATTAGCTCTGCTCAGGCAGCGACAGCAAGGTGCAGTCCTCAGCTGGCTGATTGAGCTCCCAGCAGAGGATGGAGGTGGCTGGGTTGACTCGCCCAGCAGAGACTGAAGGCTGAGACGCTCAACAGAGCTTTTAGTAGAGGCTGCCGTAGACAGCTGAGATGGCTGGGTTGGTTGTTAGTTACAGGAGCGGAGGTCGGCTGTGTCTTGCCTCACCTCAGGGACCGAAAGGGTCTTATAATTTAGATCTCTGAAATCAGAGACTCTGAAAAACAAAACAAAAAGGCTGTATTTTTTTCTCTTCATAAAAAAATACAAAACATAAAAAAAAAACCTTGAACAGATCTCACACTGTGAATTACATAAAGGGCAACATGTGTCTGTAATAAATACTATAAGAGGAGCTGTGGGTCAGCTGAGTAAAAGTTCATGTTTACTGTTTTTCAGCAGAGGTCTGTTATCCTTTCAAATCAATGGAACATTTAATTGAGACGTCACTCTTTAAGGATACACAGCTGGGTTCAGCTCCAGGTTGGTTCCTGTGAGTAATGATGGAGCAGCGATTTGAGTGCTGAGCTGTGACATGGAGAAGAGTCATGGACAGTTAGAGATGGTCATCTCACCTCTGAGCTTTGGTCTGGCTCTCATGTTCCCCACACAGAGTGGCTTTAGAGGGAGGGACTCCCTCCTGTCTGTCCTCACACTGATCCACACACACTTTCTACCTTCACCTTCCGAGGAAATACAAATTAGACACAATGTATTCACTGACACACAGGCCCGGTTACAGTCCAGCCCAACACTGTCTACCTACAAACTCTCAGAGAGCATATGGTTCAGCAAAGACTCTACGAAAGTGCAGCACCTTGTTGTGATTGATGACACCTACCCCTAAAAAGAAGACACTCCACCTGTAGAGACACCTGTCATAAAGTGGGAGTCACAACTGAACATGACCAGCCTGATTCACTTTGCCTGGAAGCTTCATTCATTTCCAGACATTTCATCTGAATGGTGAAGAAAAACTTTAATAGTTTTTTTTTTTCATTTTTAACTTTAACAATGTCATTTTTTAAAGAGTAAATCAAAAAGATGTTATATCTAATATGCAGTGCACTTTAATGTTTCCAGCAGCTGGAAATGGTGGAGCTGGTTATTACACTTTAGCCCAGTTTTTCCCCCTTTTTCTGAATATTATAGTTAAAAATTATATTAAATAAGACTGTACCTGGTAACTTAAAAGTTGTGACTGGAGGAGAAAACAGAAGCAGAGACAGAAAGTGCTGCATTTTACATTTTACTGCATTTTATATATATATATATATATATATATAGTGTACCAAAACACAGGTGCAGGCTGTGTAAAGATGCCCATGAGACAATCCAGCACATAACAGTTTCGAGTATGGACTGGAAGTCCCGAGGTCAAAATGGGAGACGCTCCCTAGGGTGGTGGAGAATGACCGAGCTAAGATCCTGTGAGACTTCCAGATACAGACGGACAAAATGGTGATGGCTTACCAACCTACCACCACCAACATAGTGGTGGTAGACAAACAGAAGAAAATGGCCATAGTGATAGATGTAGCGGTTCCAAATGACAGCAACATCAGGAAGAAGGAACACAAGAAGCAGAAGAAATACCAAGGGCTCAGAGAAGAGCTCAAGAAAATGTGGAGGGTGAAGGTAACAGTGGTCCCAGTGGTAATAGACGCACTAGGTGCGGTGACTCCCAAACTAGGCGAGTGGCTCCAGCAGATCCCAGGAGCAACATCTGAGATCTCTGTCCAGAAGACAGTCCTAGGAACAGCAAAGATACTGTACAGGACCCTCAAGCTCCCTGGCCTCTGGTAGAGGACCCGAGCTCGCCCGCAGGGGCGAGAGGGCTTTTTTAAAAAAAACAACAAAAAAAAATGTATCTATAAAATGAAAGTGATGATAAAGTTATTGTGTCATTCATAAATACTATTGCAGTCATGAAGTGCACCATGTTAAATGACCTGGCCACGTTGGGTAAAACCACTCTGACAGTACACAACACTGCATACATTGTTCATGAGGGAGAGAAGAATTCACAAGAATCATTTTCACACTGACCCTGAGGTTTATTTTTCGTCATTCTGATCATGAGAACAATGATAATAATAAACTGTTTCAACACTGTTGTCAGCAGTAACACTCATTTAATAATAACACCCAACACTCATTTGGAAAAATTGTCAGCTGTATTTAGTCAGATATCTATCAGATAAACAGAACGTTTTTTTTTTTAATATAATTTAATTTCGCTATATGTTGAATGTGAAGCTCGGGTGACTGGGAGAACTGGGAAGCACCCAGTACAAGTGGTGAGTCCACAGATGATATGCAAAATTTTGTTTTTACTGGACCTTTATTCAGATTAACGCATTACAGAAACGTTTTATTTTATTTTTATCATTTTATTGCCATCCAGTGGTCACTCTCAGTAACTACAACTCCATGCATACAGCACCGACAAGAACGATATTCACATTGGCATTCAGTGCTAACGTTCATCACTGATGTGAATGTATTTAATATTAAACATCATGTAAATGACAGATAAGAGCAGTGACCAGCCAGAGTCTTGGTCCAGTCTTGATTCGCATCCAGAACCTTGATAGGCAGATTTAGCCAAGCAAGTGTTTTGATACATTTTATCCAACACATTCAAAACCACCAGCAGTTGCTGCTTCTATACTTCTTACAAAACCAGTGTCGTATTTTTTATATATACCTCAGTAACTGTAACCATGTATGAATCACTCAGATCATTGCATTCAAATCTGAGTTGCTGATTAAAAATAAATAAGAAACAGGCAGCAGATGTGAAGTGGTACAGGCTTATCGAGACTATTTAAAGCTCTTGGTAACTGGAAGGTGTACTGAGCTATAGTTGGTAACAAACTACAAGTCCACAAAATAAAATCTTTACAGACACTTTCAATATGTACAACATACACGATGTTTTCAGTTTGAGCATAACTTCTTGAAAACAGTTCAGAGTTCCCGAGTCAATTCTTTCAAAATTTACACACTATATAATGAAATATAAGCGACCAGCATTTAACACATTGCACAGAAAAAGGTTGTGAGGGATGGCTGAGCAGTGGAGATGGAAAGAAAAAGCTTTTAAATAGTTTGATAGTCCTGTCTTCTTAATTCCTGCCTTCTGCGCTTTCACTGTGCACATTAGTTGGCCAAACTGAGGAAAAGCTCAAGCTGAGAAAAAATAAATAACTAGGTATCCCAACTTCAAAACCACCTAAAACTAATTTCCCCCAAGAACGAGACCATGAAAGAAAGGGCCCAGACTGGATTGGCAGTTCCTGGGTCCAAACTAAAGAGGAGGCCAAGTGCAGTGGAAGGAGAGGAAAGACACAAACACAAATCTTAAAACTTTTAATCAGAAGGTCTTTTTCTGATGTCATGCGTGATTTTGCAGCAATACATGCACAGCATGTCACGATTGCTGTGTGGACGTGGAGAAGAGGGGACCCAAACGCAGGACTCGTAGGCTGGTGAAGGACGCGGACGGTGTTTATTGTGATAGCAGGATGAACAGAACATGAGACAACTGACTGACTGACTGACTGGCACACACAGGATTGATGATGACAAGACAAGGAACTGAGGAAACTGAGGGCTTAAATAGGCAGGATAATGATGATGATAAGAGACAGATGAGTGCACAGCTGAATATATATAACTAATGAGACACGAGAAATACAACTGAACGTAATGCACACAGAACAAAGGCTAACACAATAAAACAGGAAACATACATTTGAAGTTAAACGGTGAGAGAGTACAAACTGAAAACGTTGGGTCAACAACCCAGGAACCCTCACACAGCACAGATAGTTTATAAATGTAGTGTACTGTGTTGAGAGTTGATGGGTCTTTCTGTGAAACAAGTATTGACAAAATACAGTTAAAAAAACATAATTCAATGATTCAATTACTGGACAAATCCACAACAATTATCAGTGTGACTCATGGTATGTGTCCACAGGAGCGTTTCTTTTTGCACTTCACAGTCGTTGCCTATTTAGCCACGCAACTTCAGCAGCATTACATCGGTTTGGAGTGATGGGGTAGTTACCTGAGTTGTTCATAATTGCATGGAGTTTTGTTCTGGTATGTTTTCAGTCCTTTTGCAAACACTTAAAAACACACTTGTTGTTGAATGAAATTATCTTAAATAAACTCAGTGTTTCTGCAAAATAGTGTCATTGTTTAAAGTTTAGTTCATCAAGTGTACAAAAACAGCTTGTGGACAGTTACCATTACAACAGTGACAGCCAGCAGAAAACAGACTACCTCATAGTGTTAGGATCAAAGTGTTAAATCTTCTGGATTTAAAGACTGTGGGTGAGTAATTTTATCAATTAGGGAAACTTTCTAAGAAACTACGAGTCAAAACTGGAGGACTAGCAGACAAAAAAGTTGAGGTGTTTAAAACTAAAAGAACTATCTGGTCTGCAGCGGGCTGGTTTTGGGTGACAATGTGACAGTAAGACTAAGCTAAAGTCCATGCAGCTGGTGTGGTGATTGACAGTTGAACAGATGTCACAATAGACATCTGTAGGGTGTATCCTACTTTACTATCCTCTCAGTTATTACATTATAATTCATTCACTGACACATATTCATACAGTACTTTATCTATGACACCTAGTTCAGCAACCATGAGGCCTTGTACCTCCATATCCACAGCCACCTAAATAAACTGAGAACTAAATACTTCCACTTGTGAAAGTCTAAGGTAGTGAGTGCTGAACTGAGCTTTGGGGACTATCTATACTAAACTGAACACAGAGATGCTGAAGAACCAAGAGTGATCGAAAACCCTGATGAAGTCCTGAACACAAATCCAAATCCAGGATAAAGAGGTTCAGTGAATAGTGTGTTGAAGGTGTGGAGGTGGATCAGAGTGTCAGAGGAGACTCTGTAGAAGGACAGAGTGCCAGTGGGCCAGTCCAGATACACTGCTACTCTGCCAGACCAAAAATAGGAAGAGCAGATGAACGTTTCTCTATTGTTGTGCCAAGCAGAGCAACCTTTATCAGATATGCTGAGACACCAGGACTGATCATTAAATCCGAATTCAATTTCATTTCTAATATCTCTGTGTCCCTTTCTTGGGATTCTTCTGTAGCTCACTGAAATGTGAACCTGGCCACTTTTCTCAACCTCCCAGTAACAGCGACCAGTCAGACCTTCTCTACACAGCACCTGGGGGCACCATTTATCAAATCTATCTGAATGCTTTGGATATCGTTGATCCTTGTCCACATATGTCACCTTCCTGTTGTTGTCAGACAGTTTGAGGTTTCTATTTACTGTGTTTGTGTCGATTGTGAGTTGACAGGAATCTGATGGAGAGAACAAACACAATCCAGCTGCAGTTATTGATCCATCATCTGTTCATTGATAAACACTTTGATGATGACTCCTGACATCAGAGATGTGAATGAGTGATGTGACAGTTTGAAGATAGTTGAATGTGTGCTGCTTTGTTTTCATGAATCACATTAAAAACACACTTACACTTCCTCAGACCTGGTGTCAACCATTGTTCTCCAGCAGGCTCCACCCTGAAAGGAGGAGGGGGGTCAGACCAGCACAGTCTCTTTTATTATGGAAACATGCACATTACACATATTTCACAAATAAAAATGTCTATACATATATGTACACTTATAATTCATAATGTTAACACATTTATTCATCGAAATGTGAATTACAGTTCCATTGTTGTTGTTTGAATTTGAATCTCAGAATGATTTAGTTTTCTGTTTTTGTTTAATCTAAATTTACCACAAGTCTTAGTGCTAAACTAAAATGACATAGTGCTCCTTTAACAATAGAGAGCTGTCCAAACTAAAAAGCAGCTGGTTATAACTGGTGTTCCTGATGTATCTGCTACAAATAGAGCTCCTGTATACCTTCTATATTTATTTATCTCAAGTATATTTAGTGTCTCTGTAAGAAAAGGAAAAAGATTTTCACATTGCCTAATAATATACCAGTCATATCTATTATTAGGTAAACACACAGGTGCACAGCAGATAACAGAGCATTTTCCCCATCTCTTCCTTCTCTATTGGACATGACTGTGGCTACAAAAGCCATTTCCATACCTAAGAGTGTCCAGACTCCAATGTGGATCTTCCAGTCCAGAATACAGGGCTTTCATTCCTGAGTCTCCTGGATGATTGTAACTCAGGTCCAGCTCTCTCAGATGTGAGGGGTTGGAGGTTAGAGCTGAGGCCAGAGAATTGCAGCCTTCATCTGTGATCAGACAGCCTGACAGGCTGCAGACACACAAAACAGCAGACATGATACATATTTTAGCAAATCTAAACATCAACATATCAAACTAAGTCCAACTATGTCCAACTACTAACAACAAGTTGAACTATATCCATATGTGTGTGAAATTTTAATTAACCAGGCTAGGAAGTGGATGTTTTTGAGGATCAAAGTAACTCAAGTCTGCACGATGATAATTGTCAAGTGTAAAATGGCAGCAGGAAATATGAACCAAACTTGCTGAGTGTATTACTTGTAGATTTTATCAAATTCAGTCCAACAAAATTGTTTGATCTATGAGACTCTCTATTTGGATGTGATGAAGAGTGAAGTGTCACCAACAGATACTGTGCGACAAAACTGTAACTACGGCAAAATCAAATTAGCCACGAGACAGAAGCAACAAGTTAGTTATGAAAACACTAAAACAAACAAAAAAACAAAAACAGTCCTTATGAAGGCTAACACACTGAGTATAAAAACTACTGCAAAAAATTATTTCACAAATTATACAATCCTACAAATGAATCCATTATCGTAAACCAATTATACACCATCTTAAATTGAGTTTATACTGACCGGAGAGTTTCCACTTTACAGTGCTGGCTCTCTAGTCCAGAAGAGAGCAGATTCACTCCTGAATTCTGAAGGTCATTGTTACTCAAGTCGAGTATTCTGAGATTTGAAGACTGAGAGCTGAGAACTGAGGACAGACCTTCACAGCTTCTCTCTGAAAGGTTACAGACATTCACTCTGAAAATGTGAAAATAAGAAGATATGTAGTAAGTTAGCAGTGCAGTGTATAAAAAAATGCATCCTACTTTTTACTTACAATACTTTTCTTGATGCTTTAATGATTGGCAGAAGCCTCAGAAGAGCCTGCTCTGAAGCAGAGTATTTCTTCAGATCAAACACATCCAGATCTTCTTCGGATGACAGTAAGATGAAGGCCAGAGCTGACCACTGAACAGGAGAAAGTTTATCTGTGGAGAGACGTCCTGAACTCAAGGACTGCTGGATCTCCTCCAATAAAGAACGATCATTCAGTTCATTCAGGCAATGGAATAAATTGATGCTTTTCTCTGCAGACAGGTTTTCACTGAGCTTCTTCTTGATGTACTGGACTGTTCCCTGGTTGGTCCCTGAGCTATTTTCCATCTTTGTTAGCAGACCTCGTAGGAGAGTTTGATTGGCCTCCAGTGAAAGACCCAGCAGGAAGCGGAGGAACAAGTCCAGGTGTCCATTTGAACTCTGTAACGCCTTGTTCACAGCACTCTGGTGCAACGATTGTAATTTTGATTTTTTAAATAATGCATACCATATAGAGGTTGTTTGCTGTTCTTCCAGCAGATTGACTGCAGAGTTAATGAAAGTCAGGTGAACATGAAGAGCAGCCAGAAACTCCTGAACACTCAGATGGATGAAGCAGAACACCTTGTCCTGGTACAGTCCTCTCTCCTCTTTAAAGATCTGTGTGAACACTCCTGAGTACACTGAGGCTGCTCTGATATCGATGCCACACTCTGTCAGGTCTGATTCATAGAAGATCAGGTTTCCTTTCTGCAGCTGCTCAAAAGCCAGTTTTCCCAGAGACTCAATCATCTTACTGCTCTCTGGACTCCAGTGTTGATCTGTCTCAGCTCCTCCATCATACTTGACCTTTTTCACTTTGGCCTGAATTACCAGCAAGTGCACATACATCTCAGTCAGAGTCTTAAGAAGTTTTGTCCTTTTTCTAGTTTTCAGCACATCCTCCAGGACTGTAGCAGTGATCCAGCAGAAGACTGGAATGTGGCACATGATGTGGAGGCTTCTTGATGTCTTGATATGGGAGATGATCCTGTTGGCCTGCTCCTCTTCTCTGAATCTTTTTCTGAAGTACTTTTCTTTCTGTTGGTCAGTGAACCCTCTGATCTCAGTTACCATGGTAACACACTCAGGAGGGATCTGATTGGCTGCTGCGGGCCGTGTGGTTATCCAGAGATGAGCAGAGGGAAGCAGGTTCCCCTTGATGAGGTTTATCAGCAGTACATCCACTGAAGTCGGCTCTGTAACATCAGTCAGGGTCTTTGTGATATTGAAGTTAAGTGGAAATCGACACTCATCTAGACCATCAAAGACGAACAAAACCTGGAAGTCCTCAAAGTTGCAGATTCCTTCTTTGGTTTTAGTAAAAAAGTGATGAACAAGTTCCACCAAGCTGAACACTTTCTCTTTTAGCACATTCAGCTCTCTGAATGTAAATGGAAATATGAACTGGATGTCCTGGTTGGCTTTGTCTTCAGCCCAGTCTAGAATAAACTTCTGTGTTAAGATTGTTTTCCCAATGCCAGCCACTCCCTTTGTCAGGACTGTTCTGATTGGTTCATCTCTTCCAGGTGAGTCTTTAAAGATATCTTCTTGTCTGATTGTTCTTTCTGGTTGGTGCTGTTTTGTAGATGCAATTTCAATATGTCTGACCTCATGTTCATCATTGACCTTTTCAGTCCCTCCCTCTGTGATGTAGAGCTCTGTGTAGATCTCATTCAGCAGGGTTGGGTTTCCTGCTTTAGCGATCCCCTCAAACACATGCCTGAACTTATTCTTCAGAGTAGACTTTAGATGTTGACAAAATCCAGTGGGAGTTCCTATTTGGAAATGAAAGGGAAAGAACTCAAGATATTAAGTAGATATTTATAGAGTTCTTATTAAAATCTAATCTCCCTAAACAATGGGAAAAAAAGAACTACAAATCCTCTTACTGCTCTTGAGACGATCAACCAGCTCCTCCTGTTTCATTCTCTTCAGGAAGTACAGTGTTATCTTTACAAATGCCTCTCTGCTGCTCCTCATCTGCTCTCCATCCTTATCTTCCAGCACTTCCTCATCCTCCCTTTGACCATTTAAGTATTCTGTATAATTGGGACTCAGAACCTTGTGGAACTTCTTCAGCTCGTTCCTCACAAAAGTAATGATGTTGTCCTCAAGCAGCTGGAACAGAATTTTACATGAATGACTTAGTCAGACTGAAATCATGCAGCCAAATATCAGATCCATGTTGGACATACTGATAATCAACTGGTCTACCAAGAGCAGCATGGAGATGACTGAACAGAATACATATAAAAGTATTTGTTGTACACATAGATACCATAAATATGGAGTCAAGATGTCTTTCATGGTCTTGGGCAGACTGATGACTAGGAACATCTGAGCTCTCCTGGTCCAGCCTGTGGGTAAATCATCAAGAATTAGTTCAAGCACCAGATAAAGATACAGTAATTGATACTATGACTAGATGGAGAAGCAGATGACTCCATGTACCTAAGAAGTCTTAACAGCCTTACTGATCATAAAAATCATAACTTTCTACCTCAAGACATGAACTTTGGAGAAGTTTAGAAACTTAGTTTTTCCCATATCCTTATGCAAGTAATAATACCCAGATTTTCTCTTTTTCCAACCTGAATTCCACAAAAGTTGAGACGTTCTTTAAAATTGAACAAAATGAAAACAAAAACAGTTTTAAATCACATAAGTCAACACTTTATTCACAGCAGAACATAAACAACATAACTTGACATAACATTTGTTATGTCAAGTTAAATGAGAATATCTTGACGCATGCTCAATCATCCAGGTAAGGAAATCCCAAAAAGTCAATTCTGTTCATCTGGATGTAGCATTTTCAGTGGGAGAAATGTTGAATTACTCATCCAAGTGACTTCTTCAGTCTCAGCTGAGTGCAGGTTTCAACAGCCTTATAAACAGTACCGTTGCCTAATGAATGAAACTAGTGCAACTGACGAACAATCTCTGAATCGAGGAGAGGGCCTAAGTGTACATGTTTCACCATCTTACAATGCTGTTATTGCAGCCATTCCCCAACTCTCGCCTGACCCAAATCCAAAAAAACAACTCTGTCATCTCACTAGGAGAATGCATCAGTGTTATCAGGTATGCATACAAGAACATACTAACTACTGGGTACCATTTGGAGTTGCTCCAATTAAGCTTTGGCAAAATAGATTAGCCTGTCTCACTAATGGTTTCCCTTTGGTTTTGACAATGTTGACAACCAAACTGACATGATTTGGAAAGACACACTTCTATAGAAGGCCCACAGCTGTTAGTGCAACAGAAAACTATTTGCTGCACTGAAGGTTCCCAAGAACACAATGGCATCCATAATTCTCGGATGGAAGATGTTTACTGGGACTCTTGCAAGAACTAGTTGCCTGGAAAAAGTGAGCAAGCCAGAGAGACAGACCTTAGTGACAGAAGTGACCAAGAACCTGATGGTCACTCTGACTGTACTGCAGAAACCAGGTGTGGAGATGTGACTAGGCTCCAAAAGGACAACCATCATTGCAGCCCTCTACAGACCTTGGCTTTATGGCAGAATGAGTAGATGGAAGCTTCTCCACACTGCAAAACACATGAAAGCCCTATTGGAGTTTAAGAAAAGAGCACCCAAAGGATTCTCAGACTGTGATAGCAAGACTCTTTGAAATTAAGATTGAACATTTTTGGACTCTGTTTTAAATATAATGTTTTAAGGAAACCAAATACTGCTCATCACCTGCCCAGTAAAATCCCAAAAATGAAGGATGGTATTTACAGTATCATGTTTTGGTCCTGTGAGCCTGTGAGCCCTGGACAGTGTGCAGGATGAATGTTCACATTCCAAAATGGTAAAGACCCTGAACACAGTGAAGACATCACAGGTATGGCTTAGGGATAACTCTATAAATGTCCCAGAGTGGTCCAGCCAGAGACCTGACTTAAACCTTATTGAACATCTGATCTGAAAATGGCTGTCCACCGACTGTCCCCATTGCTGCCAAATGTGTATCGGCTGTGTACTACGTTAGGGTCTGCATGCTTATTATGTAAATTTCATATTTAAGTTTTTTCTTCTTGACAAATTTACACAAAAATCCTAAAATTCTACTTTCAATTTCTCATTATGTGGAAGTTACTGTTAAAGAACCAGGATACAGGGGCTACTGAGGCTACTAGGATATAAGGCATACGTGGACAAGAGTTGACAGTATGGAATTTATAGCATAATATGTCTGCCAACCCAGTGTGAGGTTATATGCAAAACATCTGGGAACTATGCAACTCTAGATGAGTTGAAAGCCAACATCATCTCTGACCAAGAAGTGCCTGAAAACTCAATGCATTAATATCAATAAAAGACAGCTTCTCTCAATGCCAGAGCTTCAGAGTCTACAGCACAGAGGAAACAATAGTAAACAGTATGGCATAATGAGCCAGCCCTGGTAGAAGAGAGCAGTGTAACTGAACCAGGTAATGTCCAGTCACCTGCAATGACAGACACATCTACTGAGCTGAGGATAAACACCAAACTTAAATCAGCCACTTAATGCCGGGCTCACACTGTGCGATTTTTTCAGTCGCGCGATTCAGCTCCTGCTCAAACTGTACGATTGACTCGCAGGGGTTAGAAGTTCATAGGTCACGATGCAGGGTCTCACACTATACGGCCCGATGCTCTGATGCGACCTGAGTGCTCAAACTGTGCGTTCATAAAATGAAGGTTATAACAGAAATTCTGTCGCTCGCTCTCCCTCTCTGTCTTTCACTCACACAGACACGCACACCACCACCATCAACTTTATGAAAAACATTGATCAGGCAGCTGTGATTGAGCAGCAATGTAAATCCAACTATTTTCACGGTTGTTGTGGTCGTGATAATTTTGTGAGGCCACATCGAAAAGGCTCGGATGAGCTTTCCAAAGTTCTACAAGTTGTGCCTCCATCGCTTGTGTCCAGATCACACGCTGCACTGCCGTGCTGCGCCGTCTTTTTCGCTGACATTTGTGTTTGCGCGTGCGCAGTGTGAGAAGCTGCAGTGACACCCTCCCGACGGTCGGGAGGATTTCAAACATGTTTGAAATCCTCCCGACCAAGCGATTGATGATCGGGAGCTGGTCGTGAGGTGTTAATCGTTTCTCGTTACCCCACGTACACTACACGATGCACGACGCACGATGAAGGACAAACTCGGGCCGATCACCAAAACGGTCGCACGACTCAAAAATCGGCTCAAAATGGGCCAAAAATCGCACAGTGTGAGCCCGGCATTACAGAGACCACAATAACCCCGGCTTGGTGGCAAAGTCCCACCAGAGAAGATACTTGCAGACAATGTTCCCTCTAATTTTTCATGTGTCTGAGCGAACACACAAACTCCCTGAGTGATCCCTTGGACCACTGTGAGCAACAGCAGACGTGTGCACTGTGGTCACGCCAGCATCGAATCCATCCAAGTTACATGATTTATTAAAATAATCAAATTACAGCATTTACATTTATGTTAGACTACTTTTAATTAACTGCTTTAGCCCACTTACAATGAAAATTTAAAAAAATCTTGTTCATGACCTGTGTAGTATGTTAACACTATTGGAAGTAAAAAATAACTTAAACTCCAATTTTGAAAACACAACTTTCTTTTTACTTTATATAAAGCTCTGACTTGTATTATAAGTATGAGTCTGTGGTCTGGGAGAGAGTCCTCTCTGGGACATTTATACAGAGATGTCTGCAAAATACAGTATATAATGACCAATGTTGGGCAATTAATTATATAGTTACTTCTTCAAAAAAGTAACTGAGTTTTGCAAACAACAAAGTTTTTGCAGCTGTTTACCTAAAAATGCAGCCAAGGCGTTTTTTAAAATAAACATTTCAAACTATTTACAGAACAATCAGGTGTTCTGCATCAAATTTGATGCCACACAAATGATTTGTGCCACTCCAAAAAATAGTTCCACTATGAGATAAAGGAGAACAACAGCCTGATACCTGCAGGCCTGACAACAGGAGATGTATCACTCCTGTAACACCTGTAACATTCAGCAGTCGCCTCATTGTTCTGACACACACAACAAAACTGCCCAGATAGCAAGACGACATTGAATCTATGTTGATTTTTCATCCGAACCGTCGTATATGGTCGGGGTTGAAATGCCAATGTTGTAACAACATTGAAATACTGTGGTAAACCGACGGTCTTACTATAGAGACGTTGTAACGATGTTGATTCACCGTTGTTTTTTTGTCATTGATATTTGATCTATTTATAGTCGACCAGGTGACAACAACAATGTCGAGAAAACGTCTATTTATAGTTGACGATCGATCGGCTCTGGTCACCATCAAAAACCATCGATTTGTAGTTGAGCATTAAATTGCATTGCAACTGATCGGGTATAAAGTACCAGAGAAAGTAGATTTATTGTTCATTTGTTATCAATGACTTGGTGTGGTTCACCAGCTTTAAAAAATCGTGTCTACGTGCAATTTATGTATAGTTGACCGGGAAATTAAAGCAGCGATCACTTGGACTATTCCACAGCACCCCTGTCACATTGGTACATCCCTCCAGGTATTCATTGTCTTCTACAGTAGAGCGGGACATTTGATTTACTCTCAGCGGAATTGACCGGAGAAGGCATCAGTTCATGCACTGCACTGGCCTGCACCACGATTAGTATAAGGTAAGAATGAATGATTTTTTTTCCTACTCGTTATTTCCATGTTTGCATTTGAATAACAGTAAAAAACTCGTTAATGTTGTACATTAACGAGTTTTTTACAGTTATTTAAGTTGCTCCCACAAAATGTGGGAGCCCGAAATTGTGTCTATACTTCTTACAATCCGGCAACAAATAAATTGCACTGCGAACAAAGTATATCAACAAAGAAAACATTTTTGTTTCATAATTTCTTCGTTATATTCCCTTACAAAGCTAGCTTTAACGCTTCGAGGTTTCCTTAGTTCTTGCCGTCGCCTCGGCGCTTGACCCAGACTTTCGCTCTGTAGTTGCTTAGTACTACAAAAAATTCTAAATCTGTGATATATGATTGATAAACGTAAAGTTAACTGTATAAACGTGTTCAATGACTTTGTTACTTTTGATGATTGGAGAGCACTCGCTTCAATTCGCACACGAAAACTTTAGACTCAGTTTGAAAGCTCACGCAGCATGCCCAAGTGACTGTACGTTGCACGCTCACCTAACTTTAAGTTGCACGCGTACATGACTTTCCGTTTGTGCCTTGAATAATGAATAAGGCTACGTCCACACGTACCAGGGTATTTTTGAAACCGCTGATTTTTCTATGCGTTTGCACCTTTTGTCCACACGTAATGTATGTCTGGCCGTACATTGTGTTTGTATTTCCAGGCACATTTCACGAAGCAGAACGCAGTCTTCAGAGATATCCACGTGAACGCTGTGATACGTCTGACCTTCAGTCCGAAGAAGAAACCCAGACCAGTCTTAAAAGAAAGCACAAGTAAAACCTTTTTATTCACAAACATATCTTTGATTGTTAAGAATTTATGATCTTGTCTTTTATACATATCTGTGGTGCTTGCATACTGCAATATCGCCACATAATATAGTCCAAAAAGTGGAAGTTTGTAAACTTTTTAAAAATGCAAAGCCGTGTACACTTGTGCACTTCAAAAATTCATTGTATACTGTACCTTCTTGCACGTCTCTGTTTCCTGTGTGTGTTGTTAGAAATCAAACTAACTTTAGGAAACAATATGCCAAAAGCATATTTACAATTACTTAAGACCGTTTTTAATTTATTTTCTTTAGACCAAATCCCCTGTACACATATACGGACTCAGAGGATGAGCAGCCCACAAAAAAACGGTTTCCCCAGGCCCCTCGAGTGAAAATACCAGGTAATAAAATACTGTCTAGTGTCTGTGTACATATCTGTGTCTGACACAAGGAAACTTTTTTGACAAGTTGTCTGTATTCTTAAATACTTAAAAAATTATCTTTTTCTAAACAGCCCTCATCACTCCGCAGTCTGCCCCCCAGCCCACTGATAGCAACCATCATAATGCCCCACCCAGCTTCCGGCACCTTTCGCCACTCCGGCACAAACCGACACAGCTTTGCGATCTCCCCAGCATGCAGAGTCTGATGTCTTCCCTATAGATGGTATGCTTTTAAAAAAGCTTTAAAGCTGCATCACAATGTCATTGTACTCTTATCTTCAAAACACCAGTTTATACTCCTGAATGTCATCTTGTTGTGATTTTTTTTTCTGTAGATTCCAGAGACTCTGTGAGGCCACTATTGCAAGGCAAGTTTGAAAATCTTGGAATTTCACAGTTTACATGGTATAACAAATATATGTGACAGGCAAAAACTAGTAAACACTTTTAGCAGTTACAAGAACTAACAAATGAATATCCAACAAAAGGGAATAGAAATACATTGTACTGCCAATACTTTGGTTTATTCTTTGTATGACTTGAAAACCAGGCTTTAGGGAAAACCAAATGACATGTTTCTATCATCAATTACATGAAGTAAACACACAAGCACTTGCATACACATTTAAGACATGAGACACACTAATTCCATCTCTTAAAATGTGTCTATAGGTGAGACGCTTTGCGTTGATTGGTGCTGCTGGACCACACTGGAGGTGCGAGTCCGCCGTGTAATGGTTTATGCCATTACAAAGGAGCTGGCCTCTGTACTCAACTGGGCAGGGGAAAAAAAACCAAGGACCAGACAAAGCAAAAAAGGGCATTTAAAGAGACAGCACTGTGCAGATGCATATTTGGTAAGTTTTAACATTTATTGTAGTTTTATGAGCCTAAAGTGAACAATAAAGAAACACACCCAATTGATGTGCTGGGTGTGTTTCACATTTCCTATGTCTGTTTTTTGCTATATTACTTTGTCTTTCTTAATAACAAGACTTTCATGTCCGGTTAATCTGGAGATGGAGTCTTTGGTCTTCGGCTTGTTTTGTCCTCGGGTTGTACACTTTGTACAGCCCGAGGACCCATGTTTTCTTTTTTTTTTTTTTAAAGGATACACGGCACACCATGCTAAGACATATCACATTTTCAGCTTATAGCTCTTTGGGAATCAAATGTGGCAGTTTGCTGATTTCCGCCTGGTGACTTTCATGTTTATTAGCCTAGGAGTTTACATACTTTCTCCCTGCTGAAGACAATTAACAAGAGCTTATTCATGTGCTCTAATTCCCTTTTTTTGTCTTTGTTTTTTTGTGTGTGTGTCTATTTTTGTCCTAGATGGCCTGGCGCAGCAGGTAGGGGCGAACTCTATGTCTGAGTTGGTCTTTGCTCAAGCAGTCCAGAAATGGCTCAGATATGCTCCAGATCGTACGGGTGGCACGCAGGACGCCCATCATCCATCCCCATCCCGGAGTAAATAATAAAAAGTGACGTGAAACATAGAAATGTAAATAGGAAACTTTGTCTTTTAATAAAGTATTTTGCAAATGATACATGTCTATTGACCTTTTTTGTTTTTTTGTTTTTTTTCAATAAAAAGCAACTGTGCGAAAGAGGTGGAAAATCAACACCATAGCTCAACAGTGTTTCAATATCAGAATCTGACATTGTTTCAATGTCAACAGTGTTAGAAAATATAACATCGAATCAATGTCAGGTTTCAACATTGATTCAACATCAAAACCTGACCTGCAAGAGTGACGTTGGGTCAACGTCAGATCTCAACGTTGGTTCAATGACATCGCCTGATATTGACTCAACATTGTTTCAATGTTTCCTTGCTATCTGGGTGTTGACTACACTACACACTAACTACACAAGAGTTGCGCTAAAGGTCGCAAATCTCAAAACACCGCCGTCACTCCTAAAACTTCCCCCTTCCTAAACAACTACATGCCATTTTTTGATTGGTCGACATGGTACATTTTTCGACCAATGGGAAAGGGTGGGGGGTGTTTTGGTTTCATCTTTGCTCACCGGCGGAGAGTAGTGATGGTAAATTCGATTCTTTTTACTGAATCGAGTTTTAATGAGTCACTCACCAAAGTGAATCGGGTTTCTTGAGTCATTTGAGTCACTGAGTCAGTTGACCAGAGAGTGCAAAAATGTATATTTTCACTCAAACTTAATTTGTTTATCTTTTAATGTAAATCCTACTGCTAAGATGAATGATTGTAAAAGAAAACAACTATTTTCTTTAGAGCAAAAAAGAACAAAAAAATTCTAAAGGGAACATTTATTAATTTTTATTTTATTTGTATTTTCCTTAAATGTGTCAAATATAAATTTTCTCATCTAAATGTCCACTGAGCTGTGAGCCAGGGGGCGATAAAGTGCCTTAACATTGGTTGCCAACCACGAAGAAGAAGAAGAAGAAGAAGCTGTGAGCCAGGAGGGAGGGGGTGAGTCAGTGAGTCAGTGGGCGTTTATCAATATGCATACTTGTGCGTACTTGCGTTCTCGTGTACTCGTGATACGTCATCAGTCGGAGACCAAGTACTGTTCCAATTCGAAGTACGCATCACCATGTGTTCTCGATCCGCCCGTTTTATCGAGCATGCATCGGTGTAGACTTGGGACAGCTAAATATCCCAGAATGCATTTCGTCCAAAACTCAACAGCAGACTCCCGGCACATCGTTTCCAACCCCCCCCCCCAAACCGCTCGCGGACTTCTCACTACTCAGGTTAAAGAAACCCCAGCAGCTGTCTATAGTATTGAGTGTCCACTAGAATAGAAATAAAACATCTCTAACATCTCACCTGCTTGTTTTTATTAAGGTATGTACACGTATGTACATGTACACTATTTTTATTAATAGAGGTTTCACTACTGAGGTTAACAATGATATATAAGTCACTTAGATCACTTCTAAATGTTAATGTTTGGTTTATTTCAGTGTTTTATTTGTTCCTGAGTAAACTGGTTTGGCTGTGATTAAAGTTAAGCTTCATAACATGTTACTTACAGTTAAATTAAGAGGGGACGGCAGTAAAAACTCCGGACCTGTGACATCATCACGTACGCTGGTGTTCCGACTGTACAAATCACGAGTCCGTGCTCGCGTACTTGAGAATTGAGAAACGGCCCACGAGTCCGTGCTCGCGTTCTCGGCGGGTAACTACTCCCGTGCGTTCTCGGCGGGTACGTACTCACCGAGAACGCGAGTACGTACTTGCGTACTTGGGCATTGATAAACGGCCAGTGATTCAGTGATTCGTTCAACTCGTTTGAGCTGTGAGCCAGGAGGGAGGGGGTGAGTGATTTGCCTTACGCTATGATTCAGCACAGCAAGGAAGGGGGTGAGTACCTCAAATTTGCTGTTAGCATGCTAGCTGAGCGATGCTACTGTGACCCGAGGAGCTATTGTCTTGATGTGAGCTTCTACTCAGGGTTTTTTCTTCCAGTTCAGAGCAGGAATGTTTTTGTTAATAAACTGGCTGTTGTTTATTTCCCCACAATTTTAATTATAAGCTAGATATATTTCTACTAATGGAATTAGTTTGCTAACAGCAACAGGGATGAGTCAGTGAGTCAGTTGCGCTTGTGAATCATGATTCACGAGTCAGTAAAGTGATTCTCGAGTATTGAACGATTCGTTCACGAATCGAACATCACTAGCGGAGAGTGCTTTCGAGCGTTTTCCTTATAAAACGCCGTTTTTACCATTTCTTCCCGCAGTAAATATAAACAACGATAGTATTCAGGAAGAAACAGGGTTCGTACGGGCGCTTGAAATCCTGGAAAGTGCTTGAATTCTAATGTCCTCTTTTCAAGGTTTGGAAAGTGCTTGAATTTCAGATGTGGTGCTTAAAAGTGCTTGAAAATGTAACTGTATTTCATTCACAATAAATAGCTATCTGATTGAATTGTTTTCTTATCAGATAGAGAAATAAAATGAGTCACAAAAAGCAAAAGCAAAATTTCCCCGCCTGGGCTGCCTTGCGTCTGTTTCAATATGTGACCCCGCATATTGAAATGCGCCCTTCCCTCGGACAGTCGGGGATGAGTGCGCTAACATACCTGTAGGTTGCTGTTTTAATGAGTGTTTGATGGAAAACAACAATGGCGGAGTTTGCGCTCTCCGGTCGCATGATAGGTAAGTCCTAGTAAATAATTTTCCAGTACGCGTACGTTACACATGCTATTTTTTTTTTTTAAAAAATATGATTATTATTTTGCTAGCTATCAAACTCGCTGGAGAAATGATTGAAATGCACTGAGTGTGATGCAGTATGGCAGCACTATTACGGAATATGCTGTGAACTTACCTAACATTACTTAGCAGTAATATGAGTTAATTTACTCAAGTGAAAGCTTTAAACATTAGCCCGATACATAACTAGCTAACTTAAGGCTTTCTGATTAACCCTCTGGGGTCGACGGACCCAGAGTCTCCATTTCAACTTGGGTCGAACGTGCTGACTTCAAGCTATATACCAGTTTTTAAATTGCGTTGATAGGTCACGTAAAACCGATGTTTTGGGTGGGGTTCTGAATACAACAGTGGCGTTTACTCCAGGAAGAAACGGTAAAAACGGCGTTTTTTATGGAGAGCGCTAGCATACACGCTTTGCTTGTGAGTGAAAAAAGAAAAACACTCCTTCCCTATTGGTGGAAAAATGTACCATGTCGACCAATCAAAAAATGATACGGCAACATGTGGTATTTGGTTGTTGGGAAGAGAGAGAAGAGAGAGAGAGCGAGTGAGCGATAAAGAGAGCGAGAGTTTTGATACGTGAGAGATTGGTGACGTTTATCGTGTTTGGAGTCTCAAGTTAGTGTTGTCTTGTGTAGTTAGTGTGTAGTGCAGTCGTTTTGTGTTTTGTGTGTCAGTTCTACTAGTGAACGTTACAGTTGCTGCAAAAAAGCCACCAAAGGTAGATTGCAGTGTAAACGCTGAGTGACACACCTGCTGTCAGACCTGCAGGTTTATCCCTGTGCTGTTCTCATCTGTGTTATAGTGGACACAAACTATTTTTTGGAGTTGCATAAATAATTTGTGTGCCTTCTTATTTGATGCAGAGCACCTGATTGTTCTGTAAATAGTTTTGAATGGTTATATAAAAAACGTCTGAGCCTTGGCTGCATTTTTAGGTAAATAGTACCATATAACTTTGTTGTTTGCAAAACTTGTTCATATTTTTTAAAAATGTCCAATTTCTATTTGCATTTCAAGTTATGAAAATGATTCCTTAAACATCCTTGTGGTTTTTACAGTCAAAAATATCACTTTCTACTGGTATTTTAAATTTTGTCTGAATTTAGATCAATTGTGCTGACACATTATGTCAAAATGAGATAATAACAGATTGGCAAGATAAACAGTTTTTAAAGGTGAAATATAGAGGCCAAATCAAAAGTAGTCAAAAATGGCCAATTATACCCTGGACACCAGAGGGTTAACGGCTAAAAACAAAGTTGTCACCAAGTACTGTTTATATTTGTGTGTATTGCTGCAGCATTTTTGAGTATTAATTTGGTGCCTTTGGGTGAAATAATGGTAATATGAGTGATCCGTATGGTCACAAAGAATAGCCACTTATTTCTGTGCTACCAAGGTTCCCCGGCTTTCATTCAAAATGTGTTTATCGCCACCTACACATTAAACTACTTAAACAGTCAGTGCTGTTCTCCATGCCTGTCTGACTTGATGTTATTAGCACAAACACTTTAAAGGTGATCATTTAGGACTTCAGCAATAATACACACAGCAATGTAGTTAGCAATAAAACAGTTTTATTGGGAAATAACTTAAAAAACAAACATCTGTCTCCTATTTTTTTGGCACACAGGAAAGAAGCATCAATATCTAGACTTATTTCTTTATTTTTCGTTGTTTTTTTTTTCAACAGGAGAAGTATATCTCTAACAAGTTGATTTGTTCACATTTGCACATCTTAATTTTTAAGTGAAATGTGCATTTTGAGTTTATACACTAAGAATATAAGGTGACCGTTCCTTTTGCAGTATTTTTGTGTGGTGCATTTTTCTATGTCCTAACAAAAGGGGAGCTAAGGTGTCTTTTCACATGGTCTTACTGAGGTGATGCAAATTGAAACATGCATTCTTTTTTTTTTTGGGTGGGGAGGGAGGGTGCTGGAAAAGCTTAAAAACGGATCTTGAAAGTGCTTAAAAAGTGCTTGAATTTGACCCTGAAAAAAGCGTACGAACCCTGAAGAAAACCAAACATTGCATATATTTTTATCATAACTCTGGTTTTACGTGGCCTATCAACACAATTTAAAAACTGGTATAAAGTCCACACTTTTTCCGTCAATTGTTCCGTCTGTCCTGCTCACATCTCCAATGGTTGTACACGTTGTCATTAACGTGGCTTCACTCCACATCAGCCACGCCGCTTTGCTAGCTAAAACACCGGTGTCGGCACATAAGGACGCTGTCATAGCCTGTCACCGACGTTGATTAGCTGCGTATATACGAATGTGAATCGCATCATTGGCTGGACTATGGGATAAGGTGGCATCGTTCTAATCCCATTCGGGAGCAGCCAGTCACTTACTGACTAACACTGCAAAACAGAATTGTTAAAGTTTTAATTTTAATTTCAATTCAGGTTATTTTTTTTTTTGTGCGCAACGCAGATTTTCTGTGCGCAGAGACCGTGCCAGCAGTGCGCCATTGCGCATGCGCGCAGCTTAGAGGGAACTTTGCTTGCAGATATAAACACTGCTCTGTGCACCATCCCCACAACGAGTATCACTTAAACAAAGGTGCATCAAGGGTGCATGTGTAGGAAGCCCCTGCATGGAGAAGGCTGGAAGCCAAAATCAGGGAAGACCTCCAGCATCCATTCCTTACACTTTGGAGACGGTGCGTTTAAAAATAAATAAATGAATAAATGAAAATAAATAGCTGAAGAATTTATTCAGAAAAACTGTTCTGAGTCATTTAGGTACAACATACCCCTTCGAAGCGGGACTTTGCGCTTTTTCAAACTTGATACCAGCTTCCTTTGACCAGTTGCTCTTTAAGGACACACAGCTGGGTTCAGCTCCAGGTTGGTTCCTGTGAATAATGATGGAGCAGTCATGTGAGTGCTGAGCTGTGACATGGAGAAGAGTCATGGACAGTTAGAGATGGTCATCTCACCTCTGAGCTTTGGTCTGGCTCTCATGTTCCCCACACAGAGTGGTTTTAGAGGGAGGGACTCCCTCCTCTCTGTCCTCACACTGATCCATGCTGCTGAATTCACATCCACATCAGCTCACACACACTTTCTACCTTCACCTGCAGAGGAAACACAAATCATTCATGGGACATCAACTGAAATCCTCCTTTCCATCATGTGTGCTGTCCAAATATCAGCTGCTTCTTTTCTGCTTCATCTCAGTGTCAGCTGAATGCAGTCAGACAGCAGTGTGAGGCAGAGGAAGCTGGCTGTACAGTCACTCATCTATATTTGTTGCTTCATATGTTTAGCGTGCTGAAAAGCTTCCAGACAGTCACAGAAAGAGCAAAATCACCTGAATAAAATCAAACATATTATAAATTACATGAATATAATTTTTATTCCAAAACAACTGACAGGAAACAGCAGATTGAATTTGATCCATAGCAAATTTTGCAGCATTGCATACCACTAAGTAAATACCAGGTCAGTAATACCGATACCAAGTACTGTTACCTGAGACTGGTTACCTATAATTTTAACTAGTAATAGCAACTTCTGTATTTTCATGTAAAGGAGAGCAGTGTGTCATGATTTCTAGGATGAATCCATCACAGTGTTTAATTTGAATTCATTTTAATGACTGCTAAATGACTGTGATCTTTGCTTTCTAGTTTAAAAACAAGAAAACACACAATTCACAGTTTTCACATTTTTTTAAACTTTTTTTTTTTTTTTGGAGACCTTGAAGGTAAATGTGTTTGTCTGGAAGGCACTTTGAGTCCAATTCTGGTATTTTGATTGTGCTACATAAAAAAGAAATGCTTGACCGTTAAGACAAAAGGCAATCTTTGGAAAGAAGAGAGACTGGACGTCTTTAAGTTTGACCTCTCATCTGAGAAGCTTCTTCAGTTCTAAGACCAAATGATTGAGAGTCCCAGGTATTTAAGAGCTAATGGGAGTTGTCCCTTAAGAGGGTCGTAGGCCCACTGTTGATCATGTGCCTCATCACATGAGCCAAAGTGTAAAAAAGGGTGTGGGTCATTATCAGCAGAGGTTTCGGGTGACACCTTGCCTCACCGTATCATGTATCACGCATATTTTTTCTTTTCTGTTTCTAGGTTTTATATGTTTTTATTACTGATGTTGCCACAGTTCAGAATTCCCTTCCCGCACACACTGCTGTTTGCAGTGTTTAAATTTACAGTCTTCACCAGATGCTCCTCTTTCCAACTCACTGTCACGCTGCTTAAGCATGCTTGCTAGAAGTATAGCATTTTCATAGAAAATCGCCTATGAAAGCCCACCCCTAACAGCATCAACACACAGTAAAACTCATAAAGACAAACTGTTAAAGGAGGAAACAAAGCAAACTTACAGTATTTTCTAACAGTGCTGAAAAAGAAGAATCTCCACTCCACTCTGTCTTGACTTGAGCTTTTGTTGCATGTTATTGCAAATCATTTAAATGCTCTTTGGCTCTGTCTGTACTATTGAGGATTCATCAGGAACGCTCTCACAAGCCTCGGCATGTTAGAAAAAACAGACGCAACGCAGGAAGTGAAAAGTTGGAAATAATATTGCACTGTGGGAAATAAATAAATGGAAAGTGGGAGCGATGTTGCTGATTAGCATGAATCACCTTCCATGTTGCCAAGAATATTTTTCAAAAGTTCAGACTTTTGTTCAAGGTCAACATAAAACAGTTTTTTTTGTAAATCTACCAGATTAATTAGGACATTAGAGTTTATAACTACTTCGATCAAAATAAATACAAAACAGATATAAAGATAATTGAATGTCTTCTTCAGTGGGGAAGTCATCAGGTTAAAAAAAAAATGTAATGAATTTACAGTATAACGAGAATTATATCCACTAAGCTTTGAACTCTTGGTGGAAGAGATGTGACTCTCTTTGTGTTACAGGCCTGACACACCTGAAGTGTATTTGAATATTAATTAAACTGCATATTAGGTCAGAGCCAAGTGCCCTTTGGGCTTTCTGTTGAGTTTATGCCTGAAGAATGTAGTGTGTAACCTAACTCGTTCCAGATTAAAAGTCATCACTTAATGACCAATCAGTTCTCTGGAAATAGTGTCAGCATTTCTGGGATGTCTGTCAGATCCCTGTGGGCAGAAAGTAGGAGGTTCTAAAGTCTTCGTATTTCCCAGATGAGTATTGGTAATGAATATAGAGTTGTAGATGAATTTTTATTCAGTGATTTTTATGACAGTTTATCAATACATGGTCCTGAAACAGGACAAGTATTTGTACTTGCTGCAGCTGAAAGAATAAAAACTTAAACCTTCCTTTAAACTTTAATTGTATAAAATACTCGATTATAATATGTCAGATTCTCCCGTGTCATACAGACAGAGTGGTGATAGCGAAGTCTTTCTTGGCTTCAAATAGGCTAAACTTCATTAATAAAAATACGTCTGTTCTAGCCTTACTGTTCAAAGCGCTCCCACATTCATACAACATACATTTAATACTAAACTACTGTAAAGAGCTCTTCCTCTCACAAACACTCAAAACACTGCTGTTGTTGCTGTCAGTCTGTATTATGTGTGTTCATATTTTTCATAGTATAGTTTTATCTTCATTCAAAGAATCAGCTGCTCTGTTGCCAGTGCATTTATCTTGTTTCTGTTTGGTAAGATGCTGCTGACGCTGTGCATGTCCGCAGTCTTTGCAAGTAGATGTTATGCTTGAATTTTTGTTGGTGTGCTTTTTGTTTTGTTTGTTTTTTTGTTTTTTCAAAGGGACTTGTGAAAAACCTGCATAAGAATATAACAGATATGTTGAATATCACATTTTGGACTTTTTCTTCACTTGTTTTTTCCCTTGAAAATGATTACCCGGCTTCCTGTGTGAGTGAAGCTTGTGTGGTGTTATAATGTAAATAGGCACCATTTACTCTTATCTGTGGTTCCAGTCCAGTCCTGATTTGAGTCTTCTTGCGGGCTTTGTGAATGAACAAAATTATATCCCTGTAAGACGAACAGTCAGCAAATGTGCTGAGCAGCCGTAAAGTTTGGTTTAAATGTGCTTCTAAGCAAATGGAAGCTTGGTAATGGCTCTTGATCGGGTAATTTTGAACAATTCTTCACTTGCAGCTGGCCGAAGAGCCTCCTCCTCCTTTGTCATCTTCTCCTTCTTTTACATTCTGTGTCTTTTCTTTTGGTTGTAGAAAGAGTGAAAAAGTTTTTTTAACTAAAACATTTCAATTACTTTCTTTAGCAAAATAGAGTTGTAAAAAAAACTGTAAACTCCAAAAGCTTTGGTGACTTTTCACTTTTGACCTGTTTATTGAGAGCTTGTGTTTCTTATATGTCATTTATATTGCATTATTGGAGCTCATCCTAGCTATCAGAGGGTAAGAATTTATAGAGTTCACGTATGTTAATGAATTGTTATCAGAATTGTTTGATTCAATATTGTGTTTTTCCCTATTTGGTTTTACTATTTTAACAATTCTATATATCAATAATAAACAAATGAGTCACACATTTACTACAGTCAAGCTGAGCTGTGTGGCTAAACTGCAGGATCCTCTCGTTCTTAGCACTCTGCTCTTACTGAATCAAATTGCCAAGTTCATATCAAGTAATATATCAACTCTACAAGCCCAAACTTGCATAGTTGCACTTCATAATCAGAATCAATACTGAGTAGGCCTACTTGGAATGTGGATGGGACTCCACCTATGATGGGAAAATGATGGGAATGAGAAGGAGGGAGATAGATTGTCACAATGAGAGGACACGTTACTGGATGACTTTGATTTATTTTATGCAGAGGACTGAGATGGACTGATGTTATCTGACTAATGGATCAAAGTATAACAGATTTATTCTCATACAGCAGAAGACTGTTTTTATCACAGTGTAAAAATCCCAGATCTTAAAAAAAAATCCATCAATAAATTCCACAAATGTGGAATAAGTTATTAATCTATTAAAATCTTATTACTTTGACTCCAGCCTCATCAAACAGTTAAAATCTGTATTTCATTGTTTTATAAATCATTTAGCAAATATTATCAACAACTCTTTACAGACTGGTTATTTCTCTCAGTTGTTTTGTAATCACACTGCTAGTCAAGAAAAACAACTTAAATCAGTTGGTAATTATAAATTATGGGCATATTTCTTATCTTCTTTTTTCTTCTCTGCAAAATGTTTGAAAATGATGTTTCTAAACTACTGAATGAATACCTTTCATCCCACCAGGTTTCCGAACCAATGGCAGCACAAAAACAGGTCATCAAATACCTGAAACTCTCCGTGAATCACTGTTACACACAGTTAGTGATGGTGTGATGAAGCCCCATGAATGTGTCAAATATTTCCGGCCAATTGCGGCTTTGCCAAAAGGCAGATCACACAAAGTGTTTAACAGCTCATGTAGGAGTACTGAATACTGGCATGAATGCTGTGACATTACGTGAATGTAATGATGTATATATATATATATATGTTAGTGTCGGTAATCGTGGTTGTAGGTATCATCCGTAGTGCTGCATTAACATCATCTAGCAGACCTTCTGAGGGTACTTCACGTAATCTTGGTAACCGAGAGAGGTAACACCAGAGAGATAGAAGGCAGGAGAATAAACCAGCTGTTCTCCACAGAACCAGCAAAGGTGTACTCTCAGTGGCAAGGGAACAATAAGAGAACAGCACCACCAAGGCTGGAGACGGAGCAATACTGGAAGAGCATATGGGAGAAGGACGCAACCCATAACGGCAATGCTCAGTGGCTAGTGGATCTGAGGGCAGACCATAGCGACCTCCCTGAACAGGGTCCAGTAACCATCACAGTGGCAGACATCCAAGAAAGGGTCTCCAGTATGAAGAGTTGGACAGTACCAGGGCCCGACATGGTTCACGCCTACTGGCTGAAGAAGCTGACTGCACTCCACGAGCGTCTGGCAGCACAAATGAACCAGCTGCTAGTTAACGAGAGACACCCGGAATGGTTAACCGAAGGTCGGACGGTCCTGATCCCCAAGGACCCCAAGAAGGGACCGGTCCCATCCAACTACCGACCAATAACCTGCCTCAGTACTACATGGAAGCTCCTGTCAGGCATCATATCGGCTAAGATGAACAGGCACATGGGTCAATACATGAGCGGGGCACAGAAAGGGATTGGCAAGAATACCAGAGGCGAGAAACACCAGCTACTGGTAGACAGAACAGTCAGCCGAGACTGCAAGACCAGACTGACCAACCTGTGCACAGCCTGGATTGATTACAAGAAGGCCTATGACTCAATGCCCCACAGCTGGATACTGGAATGCCTAGAATTGTACAAGATCAACAGGACCCTAAGAGCCTTCATCAGGAACTCAATGGGGATGTGGCGTACAATACTAGAGGCCAACTCCAAGCCCATAGCACAAGTCACCATCAAGTGCGGGCTCTACCAAGGAGATGCTCTGTCCCCACTGCTGTTCTGCATAGGCCTGAACCCCCTCAGTGAGATCATTAACAAGACTGGCTACGGATACCGACTACGAAACGGAGCGGTTGTCAGCCACCTCCTGTACATGGATGACATCAAGCTGTATGCCAAGAGTGAACGAGACATCGATTCACTGATCCACACTACCAGGCTATACAGCAATGACATTGGAATGTCGTTCGGACTGGAGAAGTGTAGTCGGATGGTAACAAAGAGAGGGAAGGTAGTCAGAACTGAGGGGATTGAACTACCAGAAGGCAACATTGCAGACATAGAGGACAGTTAGAAGTACCTGGGGATCCCGCAGGCAAATGGGAACCATGAAGAGGCCGCTAGGAAAGCTGCAACCACCAAGTACCTGCAGAGGGTCAGGCAAGTCCTGAGGAGTCAGCTGAACGGTAAGAACAAGATCCGGGCCATCAACACCTACGCCCTGCCCGTGATCAGGTACCCTGCTGGGGTAATAGGCTGGCCAAAGGAGGAGATAGAAGCCACTGACATAAAGACAAGAAAGCTCCTGACCATGCATGGAGGGTTTCACCCCAAGTCCAGCACCCTGAGGCTGTACGCTAAGCGGAAGGAAGGAGGCCGGGGACTGGTGAGTGTCAGCACCACAGTCCAGGATGAGACAACAAACATCCACGAATACATCACGAAGATGGCCCCAACTGACAGCGTGCTCAGTGAATACCTCAGGCAGCAGAAACCCAAGAAAGAGGAGGAAGGCGAGGAACCATCATGGAAGGACAGGCCCCTGCACGGTATGTACCACCGGCAGATAGAGGAGGTGGCTGATATCCAGAAATCCTACCAGTGGCTGGACAAAACTGGACTGAAAGACAGCACGGAGGCACTAATCATGGCAGCACAGGAACAAGCTCTGAGTACAAGATCCATAGAGGCTGGGGTCTATCACACCAGGCAAGACCCCAGGTGCAGGCTGTGTAAAGATGCCCCTGAGACAATCCAGCACATAACAGCAGGGTGCAAGATGCTAGCAGGCAGGGCATACATGGAGCGCCATAACCAAGTGGCCGGCATAGTATACAGAAACATCTGTGCCGAGTATGGCCTGGAAGTTCCGAGGTCAAAATGGGAGACGCCCCCAAGGGTGGTGGAGAATGACCGGGCTAAGATCCTGTGGGACTTCCAGATACAGACGGACAAAATGGTGGTGGCTAACCAACCGGACATAGTGGTGGTAGACAAACAGAAGAAGACGGCCGTAGTGATTGATGTAGCGGTTCCGAATGACAGCAACATCAGAAAGAAGGAACACGAGAAGCTGGAGAAATACCAAGGGCTCAGAGAAGAGCTCGAGAGGATGTGGAGGGTGAAGGTAACGGTGGTCCCCGTGGTAATCAGAGCACTATATACATATATTATTAATGTATGCACTATATACATATATTAATATATATATATATATATATATATATATATACACATACATATATTAGTGCTGTCAAAATTAACGTTAACATAAATTAAACCGCCATCACAGTCAACGCGATTAAAATTTTTTATGCAATTAACGCATCTGGAGTGCAGAATGACTCAAAATCCCTGAAATGTTTCTGTCAATGCATTTTGGGCAGTTTGTCCAAATACAGTTACCTTCGTACATGCGCAAATGGGCAGCTGATCTGGTAGTGACGGGCAGCTGAACCAATCAACTCAATATGGAAGATGATAAACGCACATTGGCCCTCTCGATGCGAAATTTGAGTATTAAAAAAATAACAAGATGGAACAGTCGACCAACACCGACACATTGTGCAAGAAGGAATTTTCTTTTCACCAAAGCGCCTCCATCTTAAAATATCACAGTGACGCGAAGCATAAGTTAGTTGGGGATGCTGCTAGGACTTTGGCTAATGCGTCACCCAGCTTGCAACAAACCACTCACGGAGCATTGGGGACTCAGTAAGTCTACCTCGGACATATTGACTGACACAATTGCCAAGCGGATTGCAACAAACTGCAGACCTATTAATATTGTTGAGAACACACGCTTTATATAGCTTTGGTTCCTTGTTTCAAAGACTTGAAGTGCCTCCCCAAGAGTGACAGAAAGAGAGTGGATAAGTGTTTACAGAGTTTTTTTGTTAACATAAATGTTCAAGATGTTCAATAAACATGTTAAGTCAGTCACATGACAGGGCTTTAATGTCAGACGTAACATCACAACACACAGTTACATGACATTAGTGAAGATGTGATGAAGTTCATCTCTGTTCAACAGCTCGTCTGGAAGTGCTAACATCTGCTGCTGATTCAATGCATAATCAAATCTGTCCTGGAACATGCTCAGTGTACAAACATCTGTAGCAACATACACTAAGTTCTGAAATATTTTAATTGTGGTATCACTTTGGCAAAAATCAAATTAAAAAATTCAAAGGCTAAAACGAATGGTACTAAGGGTAATGAACTCTACTGTAAAAAAAAAAAGGGTCAAATTTTACCCAGACAGTATGCAAGGAAGGCTTAAAAACCGACATTTATATTGAAAATAAATCCTTTTTCCTCAATATAAATGTCATTCTTTATATAGAGAGGTTTCTTTAAAGTTGAAGACCATAAAATGATGTTTTCTATTTGATTACACTTATAACTTCATTCATTCATCAAGACATGGTGACATCAAAGTTTGGACAGTACAGAGAGAAATAATAAGGCAAGACGCTATTTATACTAAACTGAACACAGAGAAGCTGAAGAATCAAGAGAGATCGAAAACCCTGATGTTGTTCTGAACACAAACCCAAACCCAGGATAAAGAGGTTCAGTGAATGTGGTGTTGAAGGTGTGGAGGTGGATCAGAGTGTCAGAGGAGACTCTGTAGAAGGACAGAGTGCCAGCAGGACAGTCCACATACACTGCTACTCTGCCAGACCAAGAATAGGAAGAGCAGATGAACGTTTCTCTATTGTTGTGCCAAGCAAAGCAACCTTGTTTAGAGAAGCTGAGACACCAGGACTGATCGTTAAATCCGAATTCAATGTCATTTCTTTCATCTCTGTGCCCTTTTCTTGGGATTCTTTCATAACTCACTGATATGTGAACCTGTCCATTTTTCTCGACCTCCCAGTAACAGCGACCAGTCAGACCTTCTCTACACAGCACCTGGGGGCACCATTCATCAAATCTGTCTGGATGATCAGGATATGGCTGCTCCTCCTTAACATATGTCACCTTCCTGTTGTTGTCAGACAGCTTAAGATTCTTGTGTACTGTGTTTGTGTCGATTGTGAGTTGACAGGAATCTGATAGAGAGAACAAACACAATCCAGCTGCAGTTATTGATCCATCATCTGTTCATTGATTGACACTTTGATGATGACTCCTGACATCAGAGATCTGAATGAGTGATTTGACAGTTTGAAGATAGTTGAATGTGTGCTGCTTTGTTTTCATGAATCACATTAAAAACACACTTACACTTCCTCAGACCTGGTGTCAACCATTGTTCTCCTGAAGGCTCCACCCTGAGAGAAGGAGGGGTTACATCCTGCACATTACATCGCTCTTTTACACACAAGGACAGACACACACATCTGTCTAAACTAAAACAATGACAAAGATGTTCCTGCAGCTGCTACACACAAATATCTCCAATTTATGTTCACTGCCTCTTGTAAGAGGAAAAATGCTCCTAACATCAGTGATTAACATATCAGTCAAAATTTCACAATAGTCCAATAAACAAATCCACAGTGAGAAATATTTTCAATCACTCCTCCCACTATTAGAAATTGTCTGTGGGTGCAGCAGTCCTCTCCATACCTGAGAGTGTCCAGACTCCAGTCTGGATTCTCCAGTCCAGAAGACAAGAGCTTCACTGCTGACTCTCCCAGATGATTGTAGCTCAGGTCGAGTTCTCTCAGATGGGAGGGGTTGGACGTTAGAGCTGAGGCCAGAGAATCAGAGCCTTCTTTTGCGATCAGACAGCCCGATAGACTACAGACACACACAACATATATGAAGGAAACTCTCAGGGAATTTCTGTGTGCTGTGAAATAATATGAAATATTGAAATAAGAAGAGCAAGTATTCTAAATATCAGTATATATATCAGTCTATATCTGTCATTTGTGTGTTCATCTTTAAAGCCATTTCTTGTGCTGTGTTTCCAGATTTGATTCCACCTATTCAAATCTGTCATTGAGTTGGTTCTTATTAAGCATTTGAAGAGATGAGGTCCCCTCGCTTACACCAATCACATGTGAGAGAGGGTAAAAGGACTCAACATCCAGCCTTGTATGTTTAAAATGATACAGAATGCTATGAATAAATTATCTTAATCCATGGTGCTAGTTTCAGTCGTTATGCAAATGTACTGTTTATAAGGTTGGGGAAACTTTCAATCAGCTGAGACTAAAGAAGTCGCTTGGGTGAGTGATGAAATGTTTCTCCCACTGAGAACACTACGTCTTCTTCTTAATCAGAAATATAATCAAAGTCTAATAATATGATGAATGAGCAATACAGTTTATAATGTCTGCTCCAATGTATGGATTTTGTGTGTAGACATGATCCAGCTTCCGCCTTGTGAAAAGAAAAGAAATGTGTCTCCAGCCCATCATTATATATGATTCTGAATGAGAATAAAGGTATTAAGTATGTTGTAACTGTTAAACACAGAACCATAATTCATATGTGAATTTGCTGACAGTTGATCATACTTAACTGCTTAAATGCTTCTCACTGAGAGTGTGTGTGAAGTTGGCCTTGGAGGCTGTGTGTGTGTGTGTGTGTGTGTGTGTGTGTGTGTGTGTGTGTGTGTGTGTGTGTGTGTGTGTGTGTGAAAAAGGTGGGAGGGGGGAGTGAGTGTGACATTGAGAAGCCGGGAATATAAAAAAATCTCTGACTATAACATATGTATGAGCTAATAAAATAAACTTTAGTAAGTATATTTACTATTACTATAGTTATCTATATAGTATAATTGACAAGCACAGAATTTTGAAGAGAAATAGTAAGAAAAAATTATTCCTTTGTATTTGAATTTAAAAAAGAATTATGTTAAAACTGATTTTCATATGAGGATGAGTTGATGATAAATTTAACTCAAGTATCAGAAGAAATCAGCATTCGTTCAGAGTAGGTCAATTAACTTAGTATAACTCAGGTGATTTAATTATTGTTTAAAAATCTGAGTATTAATCCCAAATTAGTTAGTAGCTCTTACAGGTTACTCCAGGCTTTTAAAAGTTACAGACCCCTGTGGCTTAGTTTACCAAGTCACTAAAATAAAACCAGTCATATTCCTAGAGCACTGATCTAGACGGGAGCTGTCATTAATATGTGTTGCTGAGAATTCTCCCTTGAGCTACAAGGGTTTCTCAGAGATAAGCAGGATAGACATCCAGAATAGATGCAGTTTAAACTGAGCAAATCCCCTCATCTGTTGGCTACATCTAAGCTCTGCACTCCCAACTGGATAATACTCATAGGATCAGAGACTAGACTTTATAAACAGAGAGCCAAGGCACACTTCCTGTACTGGGGTCCTGGTTTCACAGATCAACATAGTTCACTTGATATCCTTCCTTAGTCCATCCAGCATGTGAACATTGGAATATTATGAAAATACTTTTTTGTAATTTAATGTGGTATGGTAAACTTTTATGTATTCTATAGTGAAAGTGAAACATTTCAAGCCTTTGTTTTAACATTGATAATTGTAGCTTATAGCTCATGATAATCAGAAATCTCAACTATGGTCATATTACCGTAAAAAAGTATTCAAACATTGTATAAGCAGTCTAGGTCAGTAACACCCAACCACAGTCATGGAGAACAGTGTTGATAGTTGACAGTTGTACAGACTATGATGATTAACACCTTCCACAAAAAGCATAAAAAATACAGACTACCTCAAGGCCGCTATCAAATCACCGTTGGCTTTAGTAACACCAGACAAAGGTCTTCTTAGAGCTGTGGTTCATTAAGCCAAAAATATTGACCCGATGATGAAAAGTAAAATCATCAAACTTATTATATTTTTATGAGGACAAAGTGAATATCTAAAAGAACGTCACCGAAGTGTCATTCAGAAGGAAAAGTCTAAAAATATTTTATCATCACAGTTCAAACATTCAAATGTATTGAAGGGTGAAGTGTTTGACAAGAGTATTACTAAAAAGTTTTTTAAACGTGAATTCACAGTCACAAGCAAGAAGCAAAAGCAGAAGAAAATAATATAAAATCTTATTAAAACTAATATCCAAAATAAAGAAGGATATGCAGCAATTAATTTGCAAATCATACAGTCTTACAAATTCATCTACATGTTATGAGTTGTAACAGATATAGGAATCCTGACCTGAGACTTTCCACTATACAATGCGAACTCTTCAGTCCGGAAGCCAGCAGCTTCACTCCTGAATCATGCAGGTTGTTGTTACTCAGGTTAAGTTCTTTGAGATTAGAGGCCAGGGAGCTGAGAACTGAGGACAGACCTTCACAGCTTCTCACTGACAGGTTACAGATATTCAGTCTGCAAAATGTAAAAAATAAAATAAAATAAGAGAAAATGGAAATAAGAAAATGTGTAGTAAGTTATTAAATACTCTCCACTGTCCACTAAGAAAGTAATGGATTGTAAAGAGACACAACTGTTTACTTACAGAGCTTTGCAGGAGGCTTTGGTCACTGGCAGCAGCCTCAAAAGAGCCTCCTCTGAAGCAGAGTATTTCTTCAGGTCAAACACATTCAGATCTTCTTCTGATGACAGTAAGATGAAGACCAGAGCTGACCACTGAGCAGGAGACAGTTTATCTGTAGAGAGACTTCCTGAACTCAGGGCTTGTTGGATCTCCTCCACTAGAGAATGATCATTCAGTTCATTCAGACAGTGGAACAGGTTGATGCTTTTCTCTGCAGACAGATTCTGACTGATCTTCTCTTTGATGTACCGGATATTTTCCTGCTTGGTCTGTGAGCTACATCCTATCTGTGTCAAAAGACCTCGTAGGAGAGTCTGATTTTCCTTCAGTGAGAGACCAAGAAGGAAGCGGAGTAACAAGTCCAGGTGTCCATTTGGACTCTTTAAAGTCTTGTCCACAGCACTCACAAAGAATTGTGTCACTGCAAATTCTCTTGTTTCACACTTCTGGGAGATTTGATCTTCCAGCAGATTGATAGCAGACTTAATAAAGGTCAGATGGACATGAAGAGCAGCCAGAAACTCCTGAACACTCAGATGGATGAAGCAGAACACCTTGTCCTGGTACAGGCCTCTCTCCTCTTTAAAGATCTGTGTGAACACTCCTGAGTACACTGAGGCTGCTCTGATATCGATGCCACACTCTGTCAGGTCTGATTCATAGAAGATCAGGTTTCCTTTCTGCAGCTGCTCAAAAGCCAGTTTTCCCAAAGACTCAATCATCTTCCTGCTCTCTGGACTCCAGTGTGGATCTGTCTCAGATCCTCCATCATACTTGACCTTCTTCACTTTGGCCTGAACCACCAGGAAGTGGATGTACATCTCAGTCAAGTTCTTAGGCAACTCTCTCCTCTTTTTGGTTTTCAGCACATCCTCCAGAACTGTCGCAGTGATCCAGCAGAAGACTGGGATGTGGCACATGATGTGGAGGCTTCGTGATGTCTTGATATGGGAGATGATTTTGCTGGCCTGCTCTTCTCTGAATCTATTCCTGAAGTACTCCTCCTTCTGTTGTTCAGTGAACCCTCTAACCTCTGTCACCATGTCAACACACTCAGGATGGATCTGATTGGCTGCTGCAGGTCGTGTGGTTATCCATATTCGAGCAGATGGAACCAGCTTACCCCTGATGAGGTTTGTGAGCAGCACACCCACTGCAGTGGGCTCTGTAACGTCAGTCAGGGTCTCTGTGTAGTCGAAGTCCAGATGAAGTCGACACTCATCCAGACCATCAAAGATAAACAGAACCTGGAAGTCTTCAAAGCTGCAGATTCCTGCTTCTTTGGTTTCAGTAAAGAAGTGATGAACAAGTTCCACCAGACTGATCTTTTTCTCTTTCAACAAATTCAGCTCTCTGAAAGTGAATGGAAACATGAATTGGATGTCCTGGTTGGCTTTTTCAGCGGCCCAATCTAGTGTGTACTTCCGCGTTAAGAATGTTTTTCCAATGCCAGCCACTCCCTTTGTCAGGACTGTTCTGATTGGCTTATCTCTTCCAAGTGAAGTTTTAAAGATGTCTTCTTGTCTAATTGTTGTTTCTGGTCTGTCTGATTTCCTGGATGCTGTTTCAATCTGTCTAATCTCATGTTCTTGGTTGACCTCTGCAGTTCCTCCCTCTGTGATGTACAGCTCTGTGTAGATCTGATTCAGAACGGTGGGATTTCCTTCTTTAGGAATTCCCTCAAACACACACTGGAACTTCTTCTTCAGGTTAGATTTAAGTTTATTCTGACACATGATGGGGAATCCTAAAAGAATACACAAACAACATTTATGTAATATAAATAATAATAGTAATAATAATACAATGGCCTACCGCTTATTATATCTTTAGAGAAATCCTCTTACTATTCTCCAGACGTTGAGCCAGCACCTCCTGCTTCATTATTCTCAGGAAGTTCGCTGTGATCCTAAGAAATGCCTCACTGCTGCTCTTCCGCTCCATCTCATGGTCACCCCGCAACACCTCCTCTGCCTGACTCTTTATGTAATCTGGACTTAGAACCTTCTGGATCTTTCTCAGTTCATTCTTCACAAAAGCATTGAGGTTCTCCTCCAACAGCTGGAAAACATTATTTGAATGCTACAGTCAGACTGAAATCATAGAGAAACATCAGCCAAGCATCAGCAAGCATGTTGGACATACTGTTTATGTAATGGTCTAGTTCTTTTTTTATTGCCCTTTTTATTGAAGCAAGCATTAGCCATGATTGCTTTTTACACAATTATAACAGTATCTGATGATACAATATATGTTTTATGCCTCTCCGGTGAAGTGATTCTCCTGACCGGACTTACCGGCTACCTTGTTTTTCTCCTACAGTGAAAAGGGACATGGCGAATCAGCACTGGTGTGCTGGAAGAAGAACAGAACCTTGATATTCTCTGAAGTTCTGTTTATATTCACAATCCAAAGCTCTAAAAAAGGATAACTAAATATTTAAGCAAGTTGCTAAATAGACTATACGAACAATAACCACATAATCGATGCGTGGTTATCATGGATTTTGTTACCTGGTAAAGTATTTAGAAGGATTAGACTAGGATTTCGATTCAGTAATTGTTTTGCATATAATACCATTTACAACCACCTATAATTTAACAATATTACATAAATCAGTCAATGGTTACTTATTATCATTAACTTAAAAAATATTGGCAAGATATTTTATCATCCAGATGAGCAACATAGGATTGGAATGATCAGCTGACTTTATCCACTTCATTTTGTTACATTAGACACCTTGAAATTTGTCCATACTAGCAAAAAGAGCATTAGCTAACGTCAGCCAGAAGAAAGCCAAGTCAGTCAAATTCCTGTTAGCCCAGACCCAGTTTTCAATCGATAAAACTTGCTTTCTTCCTGCTAAAGGTAGTTAACATTAGCTTAACTGAAAGTGCAAATAAACTTTCTCCTAGTTTTAATCTAATTCAATCTGTTTGTAGTCCTTATGTGGAGTTTCTGCTTGAATAAAGTTCCATCAGGAGCTAAATCAAATTATTCAGCTTTTCTTTTGAATTTTATTCTTTGTAAAAAATTGTAAAAACTTACAATGAAATGAACAGAAAAAAACAAGTAATTGTAAACGTACAGACCTTAAATATGGAGTCCAGGTGTGTTTTATCCTGCGGGACAGTCGGACCAGTGGGAACATCTGACCTGGTGATACTGTAAAGAAAATTTCAAGAATTGGCTCCATTCAGTTTTATGCTTTGGCAAGTGATTTTTATACACTTTGCCCATACAAGTATACAGGGTTTTTTTTTATATGTGTTGCTGCCATCAAATTCAAAATGAGCAACTGTTCTTGTTCAAATGACACATTTTTGTCATTTAAACATTTGATATGTTTTCTATTTTCTGTGTAAATGTGTAAATTAACAACTACTGTATAATAAAATGGTTAAAAATCCATAAACGTGGCATCACAATTTTTATAAATTCAAATCACTTAAACTAAACCATCATTCTTCAGTAATAAACAAAGCCAGCTAAGTATCTATCCTAAGATGTCAATCAGCTACTCAGCAGGTGGAATATAAGGCAGCTTTGCTAACCAGCACATTTCTGCAGCACTAAAGATGTTGAACTACAAACAAGACAGAGAAGGCTAATAATACAAATAAATATGCAGGAATCACTCAAACTTAACGCAGACAAACACAAGGCTAAAAAATTGCACAAGAATCTATGTATTATAGACCCTACCAAAACAGCTAATGGAAATAAACAGCCAAAAACCTCAAGATATAAAGGAGAAACATAACAATTGAATGTAACAATTAAAAAAACTAGATAACAAACAGAACTTTAAATAATAAGCAAAAATTCGTTACAAAAAGTCAAAACTCTGGATCAAAGACCCAGGATTAGGAAAAATGTTTTGTTTTTTTGATTATGGTTAAGTTATGATGGTGACAAAAGTGGTGCTAAAAAAAACAGAACCATTGTGTAATAATTAATTAATTAAATAAAAAATATCATCTTGGAGAGGCAGAGTTTCTCTGAAATAAAGATGGGTAATTTGTAGATGCAAGAAAATGCATCTACAAATTACTGAACAATTTCAGAATAATGTTCCTCATTGTAAATTTGTGTAGTCTGTGACTATCTCATCATCTACTGCATCATCAAAGGGTGCCAATAGAAGATCATCACTTGTTCCATTGGCAGATTTATTTCACTTATTTCAAGCAAGAATATCTTGTATTAAGTGAAAAAACTGCCAATGAAACAAGTGAAAATTCTCCAGGTCCAAGATGCACTGTCTAAAAACAAGTTCCTATATCTCACTGAAATGTTACTCTCTAGCTGATTTTCTTATTTCAAGTGTAATGAGATTATTTTGGCTAGAAATTAGACAAATGTACTTGGTAAGATTTTGAAATGCAGGTTAAAGCTTTTTCATGCAAAAAAAAAAAAGTGATAAGTGAAAATAATCCAGAAATAGCACTGCTTTCTCCGGGCCAAAGCTTATTTAAAATGGACTGAGGAAAAGTGGAAAACTGTTCTGTAGTCAGACAAAAGGAAATTTGAAATTCTTTTTGAAAGACATGGATCTTGCATCCCCCTGTGTTCAATTTGACAGCCTGGGCCTCCGATGTGTGGGCGTGCATTGGTGCCTATGGAACTCACAGCTTGCAAATCTTAAAGGCACCATCAATGCTAAACGGTTTTAGAGGAGCTTGAATGTAGAACTGGCCTACCTGTAGTCCAGATCTTCAGCCAACTAAAATCTTTGGTGCGTCATAAAATGAAAAATATGACAAAGAAGACGTGGGACTGTTGAACAGCGAGAATACTATATCAAACAAGAATGGGACACCATTGCTCTTCCAAAGGTCCAGCAACTGGTCCCAGATGTTTATGGACTGTTGTGTAAAGAAGAGAGTTCTACACAGTGGTAACCTTGTTCCACTGGGCTGTGTTGCTGCCATCAAATTCAAAATGAGCTACTGCTCTTCTTAAAATGGTACATTGTCTTATTTAAAGATTTTATATGTTGTCTGTATTCAGTTGTGAATAAGATGTGGATTTATGAGATTTTAAAATGATCAAATACTAATTGTATTTACATTTACATAGCGTCTTTAACGCAGTTAACTCTTTATTAACTTGGTTTTTCTGGGTTTTTCTTTTTTTTTTTTTCAACATATTCGTAAATCTATTTTCATTTCAAACACACACTAGACTCATAAACTCCGTCATCAGCCGTAAATATTTCCTCCTGTTTTAGTTTTGTCTACTTTGACTTTCACTAAAAACAAAAACACATCATGCTGAGCTCATGTTGAAAAACTGACATATTCCTTTGTTAGACATTTCGGAGCTTATGTTTACCTCTCCGCAGTACAGGGCTGTCCTTTAAATTCAATGACCCGTTCAGCCGAGGCGGTGCTCTTCAAGGACACATTGCTAGGTTCAGGACTGGAGTCAGATCCAGCTGTAGTCCTAACTGTATTTCTGTAAATAAAGACAGTGCATTGATGTGGGGGCTCAGCAGTGCCATGGAGGTCAGAGAGTTTGTGACAGTTAGACATGGCAAACTCACATTTGAGCTCTAGTCTCGCTCTCATCCTGCTCTCTAATAACATTAATATGATGTTCAACTGAGGCAGCAGTCTTCAGGGAAATGTAGCTGTGCTCAGGTTCATGTTCAAAATACAGAGTTTTTAACAGCTTACATAGTATGAAAGAAGGTAACAAGAAAGGCATTCTTCCTACACTAACAACTCTCTTTGTTTGCAGTAGTTTGTGACTCGTTTCATGACGACAAAAAAACACTCAGCTGATGATTCCCTGCTGGCTTTGCTCCTCTCCTCTGATGGTTACCTTTGAATCTGAGATCATGTTGTGCCTTCAGTTTGCAGCCGGCGTTGGTTCACATGGTTCAGTGTAGGGCTGCCACAAACGATTATTTTGATAGTCGACTAGTCATTGATTATGTTTGCGATTAGTCGACTAATCAGATCATGCATCCATTGGACATAAAATGTACAGCTTATTGCACCAGCATGCATCTGCTCTTATATAACTATCATTAGCTTAGTGTTTAAAGTGTTTACAGTATGTGCTAACCAAAAATAAAGACAAGATGATAGTTTATTAAATTTTAATGAAATTTGCAGATTGTCTTGGTGGAGTTTAAGAAACTCAGCGGTCTGCTCCTTGCTATCTAAAACATAACAGGACACTGGAGTAAATTCTCTACCATCTCACACTTCTATTTAATCGGTTTTCTGTTTGATGTTTATTCAGCTGTGTGAAAACTAAAACTTTAATCTCAGTCAACCTGATTTACTCAGGAACAAACAAAACACTGAAAAAAGCCAAACAATAACATTTTTAAGTTATCTAAGTGACTTATATATCATGTGAAACCTGAGTAGCGAAAGACCACGGATGGTTTGAAAATGATGTGCCGGGAGTTGAACCTTGACCTCCCGGCCAGCTCGTCTCCAAAAATGTTGGAGCACTTTTGCAAATGTGTGATGTCTTGATAAATTGAGCAGATATTTTAAGTTTACACAGCTACATTCTCGCCTGAAAATATCTGAAAACTTTATTTCCAGAAAGAGTAATAAGAGTAACATTAAAACTAAGTAGCTGCCGCCATTGTTGGAAACTGGAATTGGCTGAGCCACGCTATGAATTCTGGGATAGGTTGTGTCACGAAGGATACACCCGACCAATCCTTTAAAAATCCTTTAAACTAAGGACGCATTTGCCTGCCGCATTTAGAGAAGTCTTCGAGTTTGGACAGCCTTTGTCGCGCCGCGGTAACGTAATCCGCCTACAAATGCGGCCCCTGAATTTGGACACAGCTACCGGAGACTGCTTCTTCTTCTTTGGCGTTTAACAGCAGCTGGCATCCTTGTAGATGCATTGTTGCCATCTTCTGTTTCAGTCCGTTACTACACTCTTACATCCTACTACTTATTCCTGCGTCTTTCAGGATCTTAAAAAGCTTCAAAAGATGCGTTGACTATTAAATTAGTCGTCGACGATTTTAATAGTCGACGTAATCGTGACTAGTTGGGGAATCGTGGCAGCCCTAGTTCACAGTGTTTGTGTAATATGGGTAAGTTAACAATTACTGTATAATGAAATGGTTGGAAACAAATTAGAAAGGCATCACATTTGTTTTAGTGGAAGATTAAAAACTGCTGACCTCGCTGAGTGGAAAAAGAAATTCTAGTCACTTAAACTAATTCATCATACTTCAGTAATGAACAAAGCCAAATAAGTGTCGTCCTAAGATATTAATCAGTTACTCAACAGGTGTAATATAAGGTAGAGGCCGTCTGTGCTAACAAGCATATAAAGAAAATGAAGGTCTGTATGTCGATTCTAACCACCTGAGCAGAATGATAAAAACACAGACGTGAGGCCGATGACCTGCTGCTGCTAGCACTGCTGATGGTAGCAGTACTCATCTCTACTTTGGGTTTTAAAAAGCCTTTCTTTACATCTAAAAGACATGATAGACACGTATTACTTGTCTTTGTTCCATCTCTGTATCAGGAAGCTGCCACTGTATATCAGTTCTATGCTACCTGGTCCTATAAACCACCTCAAACTCATTTCAGTGACAGGATCATACCGCAGGTCTCTGAAGTCTGTCCTCAGCTCAGAAGATCTGTTTTAGTTCCTAAACTGTATTCTTTGTTAACACTTGTTTAATTTAACGGGAACAGGAAGCATTCAGATTCTGTGAGTAGCTGTTTTAGATGATTTACCTCTTGAATGCAAAATGCAAGTGCGCATGCGCCAACCAGCGTGCAGCCTGTTGCAGTCGCTCCTGCTTTTTCTCTTAGTTTAGCTTTGTTTTCTTACTATTCTTTTTTTTTCTGACTTGTATTTTCATCCGTTTATTATCTTTCACCCAGTCATGTGGATTGAGAGAGTTTTTGTTCTTCTGGTGGCCGTGGAACTATTACTTTTATCAAGGAACGGGACCGCGGCACATCTCCTACACTCATGGACTGTTTACTCCAGAGATCAGCTGATCGCCCTGATGCCGGCCGGCTCGCTGGCCAGACCCGCAGAAGTACCAGCTGAAATTTGGAGAAAAACACATCGGGGATGCAGAGGTCAAGGACAGAATAGAAAAAAGAAGAAGACGGTGAGACAGCGGAGGCTCGAAGTGAGGAGGAGGTATAAACCGTGTCTGCCGTCTATCGTGATGGGAAATGTACGGTCCTTAGCGAATAAAATCGACGAGCTCTCAGCACTGGTACGGAGTCAGAGGGAATACCGTGAGTGTAGCCTGATGTGTTTCACCGAATCATGGATGCACCAGGACATTCCCGACGAGAATGCCTCCGTGGAAGGCTTCCACACTGTTCGGGCGGACAGGGACAGCATCGCTAGCGGTAAGCGGAAAGGAGGTGGACTTGCTGTTTTAGTTAACAACCGGTGGTGTAACCCTGCCAACATAACAATCAAAGAAAGGATTTGTTGCCCGGACACTGAACTGTGTGCTGTTGGACTCAGGCCGTATTATTTACCCAGGGAATTCTCTCACGTCATCTTGGTGGCTGTTTATGTTCCTCCCTCTGCTAACCCCACAGCTGCATGTGACACTATCCACTCTGCCATAGCCCGGTTACAGACTCAGCACCCGAGTGCCTTTATTGTGATCTCGGGTGACTTCAACCATGTATCACTGGACAATACACTACCAACATTCAGACAATATGTGGACTGTCCGACCAGGGGAGAGAAAATTTTAGACCTACTGTATGCTAATGTCAAGGATGCATACAGCTCCTCCTCCCTCCCCCCACTTGGTAGGTCAGATCACAACCTGATTCACCTCACCCCCCGCTATGTGCCAATTGTGAGGAGGGAACCTGTGACCACGAGGAGCGTTAGGAGGTGGTCAGAGGAGGCCTTAGCGGAGCTACAGGGCTGTTTCGAGGTGACAGACTGGGAAACACTCTGTGAGCCTCATGCCGAGGACATCAACGGGCTTACTGAGTGTATCACAGACTACATAACTTTCTGCACCGACTCCATTGTTCCAACTCAGACTGTTCATTGTTACCCAAATAACAAGCCGTGGGTGACTAAGGACATCAAAGCCCTCCTCAACAACAAGAAGAGGGCTTTCAGAGGGGGCAATAAAGAGGAGGTGAGGAAGGTCCAGGTGTTACTAAAGGACAAGATCAGAGAGGCTAAGGACAATTACAGGAGGAAGCTGGAGTGGAAACTCCAGCAGAACAGCATGAGAGAGGTGTGGAGGGGCATGAAGACCATCACTGGATTCAGGCCAACCAACAGCAGGGGAGCTGAGGGAGGTGAGGATAGAGCTAACGAGTTTAATCTGTTTTTCAATAGATTCGACACCACAGTGTCTGCTCACACCCCCACAACCTCACCTGTAGTCAGCCTGGAACCCAGAGCCACACCACTGTGCCAGCCTCTCTCTTCACATGGCGCTGTTGCCTCCTGTGGGATTCCTGACACCCCTCCCCCACCCATCACCTTCACTCAATACCAGGTTGAGAGGCAAATGAGGAGACTTCACTCAGGCAAGTCTGCTGGACCAGACGGAGTGAGTCCCCGCGTCCTCAAGGCCTGTGCCCCCCAGCTGTGTGGAGTCTTTCATAAACTGTTTATGCTGAGTTTGATCCTGCAAAGGGTCCCAGTGATGTGGAAGACATCATGCCTCGTCCCTATTCCAAAGACGCCACGTCCCAGTGGCCCCCAGGATTACAGGCCCGTGGCACTGACCTCCCACATCATGAAGACTTTGGAAAGGCTCATCCTGGACCAGCTGCGACCCATTGTCAGACCACATCTGGATCCCCTGCAATTTGCCTATCAGCCTCGTCTCGGAACAGAGGACGCCATCATCTACCTGCTCAAACGTGTCTACACCCATCTGGACCAGCCGGTGAGCACTGTGAGGGTCATGTTTTTTGACTTTTCCAGTGCTTTCAACACCATCAGGCCGACCCTCCTGGGTGATAAGTTAACAGCGATGCAGGTGGATGCTTCACTGGTGTCCTGGATTGTTGATTACCTGACAGGAAGACCACAATATGTACGTCTCCCACAGTGTGTGTCTGACAAGGTAATCAGCAACACAGGGGCACCACAGGGGACTGTCCTCTCTCCCTTCCTCTTCACCCTCTACACCACAGACTTCAGCCACTGCACAGAGACCTGCCATCTTCAGAAGTTTTCTGATGACTCCGCGGTGGTTGGATGCATCAGCAGGGATGATGAGATGGAGTACCGGGCTGTGGTCGACTCCTTTGTCACGTGGTGTGAGCAGAATCATCTGCAGCTCAACGTGGCAAAGACCAAGGAATTAATAGTGGACTTCAGGAAGACCAGGAAACACTTGGCTCCTGTTTCAATCCAGGGGGTCAGTGTTGACATTGTGGAGGACTATAAATACCTTGGAGTCTACATTGACAATAAACTGAACTGGACAAAAAACACCACAGCACTTTACAGAAAGGGCCAGAGTCGTCTCTATTTTTTGAGGCGACTGAGGTCCTTTAACATCTGCCAGAAAATGCTCAGGATTTTCTATGAGTCTGTTGTGGCCAGTGCGATCCTCTATGCTGTTGCATGCTGGGGGAGCAGGCTGAGGGTCGCTGATGCCAACAGACTCGATAAACTGATCCGTAAGGCCAGTAATGTTGTGGGGATGGAGCTGGACTCCCTCAAGGTGGTGTCGGAGAGGCGGATGTTGTCCAAAATAAAGACAATGTTGGATAACACCTCCCACCCACTACATGACATGCTGGTCAGTCACAGGAGCACGTTCAGTGAGAGACTGAGATTACCGAAAAGCACCACTGAACGACACAGGAAATCTTTCCTGCCTGTGGCCATCTCCCTCTATAACTTATCCACTTAACACACACATGTTTCTTTTTTCTTTTTCTTTTTTAGCTATTTATTAATAAATGACTTATGTATATATATGCCTGTATATATTGTACTATTCTTAGTTAGTGTATTGTCTGTCTTGTTAATGTCTGTTTATTATGGAGCACTGTAACAAAAAAAAAAAAATAATAATAATTTCCCCTAGGGATCAATAAAGTATTCTGATTCTGATTCTGAATCCTTCAATAACTGTGTTTGTATCTTTTAAATTTTTTTTTAACATATTTTAAATTGTATTTTTCATTTTAAACTTGTGGTAAACTATTAAACTCTGTCATGTAAATAAGACCCAAAAAAGCCCATGTTCATGTTTACCTCCCTGCAGCAGAGGGTTGTTGTTTTCTAAATTCAATGTGGCGTTCAACTGAGGCATCACTCTTTAAGGACACACAACTGGGTTCAGCTTCAGGTTGGTTCCTGTGAATAATGATGGAGCAGTGATGTGAGTGCTGAGCTGTGACATGGAGAAGAGTCATGGACAGTTAGAGATGGTAATCTCACCTCTGAGCTTTGGTCTGGCTCTCATGCTCCCCACACAGAGTGGTTTTAGAGGGAGGGACTCCCTCCTCTCGGTCCTCACACTGATCCATGCTGCTGAATTCAAATCCACACACACACACTTTCTACCTTCACCTGCAGAGGAAACACAAATCATCCCAGAACATACAGAATGCATTCACTGACACAAGTATCTAGTTCTAATCTGACCCTTCACCCTCTGTGTTTGAATGAAGGGTCTGCTGTTCTAAACTGACCAGCCTTTAGGGTCAGTGGGTCTGTCCAACAGTGAGTCAGCACACATGCCACTCATTACCAAAATCACCTGTTTTTGACTGATAAGGAGGAAACTCCAAAAACAGATACCCCACCCTACATTAAGAAACCAGGACACATGTAGACACCCGTCCTGGAGTGTGACAGTTTTCAGGTCAGATTTAAACTGGACCAGTGGATCACTTTGACTGGAAAATTCAGTCAATCCAGCAAATATTTTCAAACACTTCAGCTGATTGGTGAAGAAAGAAAAGTGTTTAAAAAAGACAGATGTTACAGCTCATACAGAGTAAGACACTGATTAAAAACAACAAAAATTTGCAAACTGCAAGTCATGTTTCCTTCCAAAGGTTGTGTTAATCTTTCCACCAGTAACAATCTGCTTTCATGAGCATTACAGACTATTTCTTTATTTACAATTTCCAGCTGGTGAACCTGGTGAACCTGGTCACTACTGTTATTAATGGGCATGTGGTAGGCACAGAGTGGACCCATTAATTAATCATTTCCTCTAACCTTTACATTTTGTTCCTATTTCATACCTTCACAGTGTAATCCAGGTTAATTTCGATCCAGGCAAGGTTTCCCACATCATGTCTGCAACAAATCTTGAGCTATAGATTTGAATGTATAAATAGCATGTCTGACATTATTACAAGAAGAAAGAAGGGAGACTGTACAACACTTTGTTTAGAAGGAAAAAACATCTACTATCCCATAATATCATGCCCTGTTTCACCTAAGACATGAAAACATGACAGGCATAATAATTTAAATGAAAAATGTATGTGAAAATAAGGAATGACCATTTGACCTTTACCTTCACTGCAAGGTCAAAGTTCACTTTGTCAAAGTTCGCGATCAAAGGTTACCTTGAAATAAAAATAAAAAACACATTGAGTAATATAGCATATGAAAGGCCATTGAGAGGGCTGTAAAACACACTAATTCTTTTTTTTTTTTTAATATGACGCCCTGCACGTCACAATGATGCCATGACATGCTGACGCCATCCTACTGTAATTAAAAACATCATTAAACATCAAACTTTTACTTTTGCCCTCCTGTATAGAGCGCTTCTGGAGTCCATCTAAGTAATAACCAGCATTCTGTCGAGAGCAGCGTCTCAAAGGTCAGCGTGGATGCATTTGCCGCTGCGCCCACAGCTTTGAGGCCATTACGCACTGGCAACACTCCTATCACTACAAGTATCATAACAACACGCATGATTTTGTAATTCTGTAATTAACATTAACATTAACAACATCCTCCTTAAAGTGAAAGTGTTATAAACATAACTTCTCACACGGCCAACATAAGACACGCAGGAATTTGACACACAATGAAGCTGCTCTTAAACTTGACCTGAAAAGTATGTAAGGATTAACATTATTTACCGACAGATGTAAGCTGTCTTTTAAAGTTGTGAGTGGTTGGGGTGACTGAGGTTGTTGTATTTAAAAACAGCGGTCGACTGCGTTTATATTTGGAGTTATTTGGGGGGAAATGTCAGGTTTCAGCGGCAGTGTTGCCTCATATAACGGAAACCAGCGCCCCGACTAAAGTTACCAAAGTCACCGGAAGAGCCGAGCGGCGGCTTTCTGCTGATTCTATATGAAGCAGAGTGAAAGCAGACACTTCTCTGACAGCGAGCATACAGTTTGAAATAAGGGAAAACTTACAGTCCCAAGCACACGGTGAGGAAATCCAGCTGCTCTACCAGTGGTCTTCTTCTTTGGCTATTAGAAACCGGCGCATTAGCGCCAACTGCTGGATATGAATAAAATAAACTTCATTCTGATGAGGACAAATCAGCTATGGCCACAAAGAAGAATTTCCTAATGAAATAATATCTGTAAGGGAGCCTTGAAATATTCCTATTAACAATTAATGTTAATTATTAATTCACTACCTGCCGTCACTTCTTCCTATAATCAGATCATTTCAATTCAATTGAATTGTATTCATTCACTTTATTTACTTTATTTCATTCTTCACTTTGAGGTGCTTTATATTTATATGTAAATAATACAGAGAAAACCCCAATGAGCAGGCAGCTCACTGTGAACAAGCACTTGGCAACACCAGGAAAAACTCTCCAGCAGAACCACACCCAGCTGCCATGGCTGGTTTAGGAAGGATGTGAGGAGGACAGGACAATAGGCATACTGTGGAGAAGTTACAGGCAAGACAGCACAAATTATAATCAAATTTTCTTTTTCTTTCTTTAATTCTTTATTAACTCTTTATGGAAAGCAGTGTGAAGAAACTACTACTGCTTCACTTGCTGCTTTCAAGTGTCAGAAGTTACATGTCAAATAAAGCATCAGAAAAAGTCACTTTGATAGTTTCGTCACAGAGAATTAATAACAGACTGGAACATCTATTTTACAGTTTTATTTAACAATTTGAACTAACGTCCTTTAGCTAATAACCCATTTGTATTTGTAAAGGCTAAGCTTACGCTTGAAGCCACTGAGGTGTTTTCTTGGCGAGGGTGACGTGATGTCACTGGTATGCATTAACTTATTAAACTTGATACAGTCCAGTAACTCAAGCCATACTTATCTTGTCCTTTAGATTCTTAATTCCAATATGATTTAACATAACAGTGCAGCGGTCACAAACTGTTTACTTCTTCGCAATCAACAACACACCTGGTATTACATGTGCGTCTACCTTTAATACAATCACCATACAAACACAAAACACAAACATGACCCCAGCAGCATGCATAAGATAACAACCCCCCCAAAAATCACTCCTACGGTATTGTCACATTATAATACATCCAGTGAGGGACACAAATAAGTGATTTCATTATGAAAACAGAAAAAAGGCATGGCAGTCTCAGACACCGGTGGTCCCCTTTGAGACAAGAGTTTAGACATACAGGCTGATGTATTTTATTGAAACATATTAAAATAAATGGAGTATTTCACCAGGCTCAGGAACCCAATTTCCAAAACACAGTCAGATTTGGCAGCAAAAGGTGTTTGTGTGAAATTACAGCTTAATGATCTTTGGAAACCCCTCTTTATTAGCAAGTAATATCATTTGAACATGATCTTTGGTATTATTTAAAGACAAAAAAATCATTATTATTTAGTATAATTACTGATCAATCACGAATTACAAAAGAACTACTTTAACTAAGACAAACAGCTGGAAATTATGATGGAATTTTGACAGGAGGCGGCGCAATGTCTGACTCTCAATAGGGGCTGCTGCATCCATGCTTTCTATGCACTGCTGGTGCAGGGCTGCAGTTGATACAAAGTTAAGCAGTTTTTGTGTCTGTTCACAAAAACTGAATCATATCAGCTTAACTCAGAGAAACACAACATACTGATGTGGACTGTAAAGCTTTAAGTGGAAAAAGACAGAGAAGCAATATTTTGATCTTGGAATAACTGGAGCATCTTTGTTTTTTTTAACAGTCTAAATTTTGCCTAACAGGGGGAGAGAAACAGAGGAATCAGGGTTGGACCTTAACCTAAATCCAGGATAAAGCGGTTCAGTAAATGTGGTGTTGAAGGTGTGGAGGTGGATCAAAATGTCAGAGACTCTGTAGAAGGACAGAGTGCCAGCAGGACAGTCCACATACACTGCTACTCTGTTAGAAACAGAGGAGAAGGAGGAAGAAGAGGAGATGCGCATGTGCCGCTTACTGTGCCACACAGAGTAACCATTGTCAGAGCACCTCAGACTCCAAGATTGATCATTTGATCCAAACCCACAGTCTGTTATATGTCCTTTCCTTCTGATTCCTCTGTAACTCACTGATATTTCAATGTCTCCTCTCCACTCGACCTCCCAGTAACAGCGACCAGTCAGAGGATCTGTGCAGAGCAGCTGAGGACAGTCATCAAATCTGTCTGGATGATCAGGATATGACTGATTCTCCTCCACACGTTTCACCTTCCTGTTGTTGTCAGAGAGTTTAAGTTCTCTGTTTACTGTGTTTGTGTCGATTGTGAGTTGACAGGAATCTGATGGAGAGAACAAACACAATCCAGCTGCAGTTATTGATCCATCATCTGTTCATTGATTGACACTTTGATGATGACTCCTGACATCAGAGATGTGAATGTGTGATGTGACAGTTTGAAGATGTTTGAATGTGTGCTGCTTTGTTTTCATGAATCACATTAAAAACACACTTACACTTCCTCAGACCTGGTTTCAACCATCGGACTCCAGCAGGCTCCAGAATGACCCTGAAAGGAGGAGGGGGGTCAGACCAGCACAGTCTCTTTCAGCATGCACACATGGACATTACACACATTTTCAAGGAATGTAAGTTGTTCTTTAATATAAACTTACATTCAAAATGTTAAAAATAACTAATTTAGAAAATAAACTTCTGAACGGTTATGAAATAAAAAATTCATACCAGTTCAGTCTGTTTTATTATGTACAAATGGCCATAACTCTGTTGATTTTTTTTTTATATTAATAACCAGTTTTTTCCAAGTTTGTCCCCTACTATCCAACAACAAAATTCACATGTAGACAAAGGGCTTCAAAACACGTTCTCTATTTTTAAGTGAAGAATAGCAACAACAGTTTTTCTTGTCGTTTTCAGAGTGCATAACAAATGAACACATTAAGTGTAATCTGAATGTATAGACTAGACATAATGAGCCAGCCTTATTGTATACTAGAGATGTGCAAAGCAGCCGGTATTTATATTTGATGAGGGGGGGAAAGTATTTGTATTTTCATCTGAGTAAAGTTCAAGGGTGTAAAAATCCAGTTTTTTGTGTTACACTTCAAATAAACGTTATAGTGCAAGTATTCTTTAAATACATTCATTATAATAATTATGGATATGCAGTATTAGTTGATGTTTTTCCATAAATCTAGCAATGAACATGTAACATCATGAAAAGAAAATAACATAACAGCCATGACCTCATCCATGGTTAAACCAACAACTAATAAAATATCATTGCAAACATTATGAACCCCCCCACCACCTGTCCTTGTTGGAGGACGCTGAACAGACAGCGAAACTGACTCGCAGGGGCAGAACATGGCTGTGATGATGAATTGGTGCTGGGGGTGGGGGGTTGGCAGTATGGAACACCAGGACTGCCATAATGAATTAATTAAATACACCATTAAATAATTAATTAAATGTGGCAATAATTAATTAAAATTGGAATTAATTAATTTAATTAAATAGTTATGACACATGTAATTAATTAATTATTGACACATTTAATTAATTATTTATGTATTTCACATTTTAATTAATTATTTACACATTTAATTAATTATTTATGTATTTCACATTTTAATTAATTATTGACACATTTAATTAATTATTTAATGATATATTTATTTATTTATTTCATTTTGGCAGTCCTGGGTAACAGGAGAGTAGTGAAGTGTCGGTCGCGAACGAAATGGCTCTTAGAGCCGAATCTTTGACGTGAACGATGCGAGCCGGCTCCTTATCGCGAGCTGTGGGTTTTTCTTTCTCTTTCTCTCACCCTCTCTCTCTCTCTCGCACTTTTTCCCGCTTCACTCCGCATGCAAGCCTTGTGCTTTGTGCTGGGAAGAGGGAGGGAGTAGCCCAGAAACAGAGCGGGAGGGAGAGAGAGAGAAAGAGAGCAAGGGACAACAACCTCACATTAGAAAGGTATAGTAATCATCCACAACTATTTGTTGCGAATGATAAAGGATTCAGAAAGTTTATTCATGCAGGCCCATATGACAGAGAATTTGCATCTTCTTTTTGTTTTCATATTTTAATTTATATTTAATTGTGCTGTGGTTTGCAGTGTTTTGTGTTGTTTCACTTTAAATTTGTTTAAAAGGAAAAAGCAGAAATTTTAAATAGTTAAAAGTTGAACTGTGAATAGTTGGTTTTTGTATTATATGATTTATTTATTACATTTTATGTGGAGTGAATAAATAAAAGTATATTTACAGTGGCCTCTAGAGACAAAGCACGTACAAACTCCAAAACACGTAAAAACTCCAAAACACGTAAAAACTCCATAGCACGTACAAACTCCAAAGCACGTACAAACCCCGGAGCACGTACAAACTCCAAAACACGTAAAAACTCAGAAGCACGTAAAAACTCCAAAACACATACAAAACACAACAGAAGTGCTCCAGGATGCTAGGCGCAGTGTTGAGCTTTTGTTACCTAGTGGCCACACAAGCCAGGAAGTACCAACGAGCAGATTTGGTGTGTGCTAGTAACAGGTAAATGAACATTTTTGTTTAATTATTTTAATATATATGAGTGCTTGTGTATAAATACACAAACAATACACACATGCTTTCAATTGTGTAATTTAAGTGATCTAGGTAGCTCTGTTTTTGAAGTTCAGTTAACGCTAGAAATGTGTTTTGGAGTTTGTACGTGCTTTGTCTCTAGGGGCCACCGAATATATTTATATATAAACATATATAAATAAAAACACTTTTTTTACATTAGTAATTCTTTTTGTGCATAATTTTATATTATTGTTAATAATAAATTAATTAAAGCAACAAAACAACCTGAAGAGCCGGTTCGGAACCGAAAGAGCCGGCTCTTTTTAGTGAGCCGAGCCGAAAGAGCCGGTTCTCTAAAAAGAGCCGGAAATCCCATCACTACAGGAAAGGATGCTTTTAGTGCATGTGATTATCCATGGCAGATGTTGACAGATGTTTGATATCTCTGCGTCTGCTGATTTGACTTTTGCACACATTACATATCACTTTGGTTTTATCTGCAGCACTGACTGTAAAATGCTTCCACACAGAACTTGAGTTCTGTGGAGGACCAAGAGGTGGCTCAGCAGCAGCCACACTCTTTTCTATTTGGTTGCCCAAATCCATGTGGGGAGTTTCAGCTAAGTTAACGAGTGACGGGAAGCTATGCTAAGGTTAACTAGCCTATAGCCTACATCTTGCTGTCTGCAAAAGACAAAGTAACTTAAACGTACCATACAACTCGCGTAAGTGCATACAATTCGACACAACTACACAAGCATTGTTTTAACCTTTTTAACCAAACGTTAACGTTACTCTGTCAACAGCCTTTTGTCTTAATTACCAAGCTAACAGAGCTACGTAAACAGAGCAAACATGAGAGCACCCGACTGCAGATGTCAATAATGCAGCGTAATGAAATAATCTACCGATCTTTGCGAAAGTTATAAACTGCCTCCGGAACCCAGTTAAGGTACAAAAAAAATCTATTCAACAAAAATAGTGATGCAGTTAAGCCTTTTTTCGCTCAGCCGAGCCTTCTCTGTTGCTGTGTGGTAGTGGTGTGCGGATCGATATTGAAATATCGATTCTTCCGATACCAGTAATTTATGTTCTAGAATCGATTCTCATATTAAAATATCGATATTTTAGTACTTTGTGGTAAATTTGTAGTTTTTCATTAACAGGAACACAGTGGAAAGAAACTATATCATTCGGATCGTCTAAATTGGAAGAAACTACTTCCTCTTACGCCTTTTAAAGTCATATGCGAAATACAGCTGTATAAATGTGTCGCAGCCCCTGGCCAGTGTTGCGAACTCCTCAGTAAGGAAAATCGCTATTGGCTATGCTAAAAGTCTCTAGAAGTCGCTAAACAACGTCATCGCCTAATTTGCATAATTGGTCATGCTAATATCATTGTAACCCATGTTGTAGGAGAGAACAAAAGAAGAGACATAAAGTGAGTAAAAAAAGTCCTAAATGCATTTAGAATTACAATTTTATTTTTTTTTTTTAGCGGTTATTGTTTTGTTTTTGTTTTTTTATATCACAATTCCAACCTTATTTCTTTATCTGCGCTTGGACCGGCAAAAGTGACCCGAAATAGGCACTCTGGTGGAGTTACTTTGTGTGTGTGTGTGTGTTTAAGTAGTTTTAAACCTTGTGATCCACAAAACAACATTACAGTAAAAGAAGAACTGATTGCTTTACAGTCAGTGCGGGAGCCAGAGGCTTCACTCATACGCGATTCATTTGCAGTTTGGACGCATAGGTGGGAACATCTCCTGCCCTGATAGCAGCTGGGGGAGGACTATCCTCTGCCCGTGAGTGCTTTGGCACGGGCGAGGTGCCCACAGCAGCACTCGCTGCTTGTTGAGAAGAGCGACACGCGCTTTCACATCAAAAATTTGTCATAAATAAGTCTCCATTAACACCAGAAAAAGTCACCAGATTTGTCACTAGTTGTTTTTTAGAATAAAAGTTGCTAAGGGGCTCTGAAAACTCGCTAAATGTAGTGACAAAGTCACTAAGTTGGCAACACTGCACCTGGCATGCGATCTCACAAAAATGGCTGAGCGCAAACAAAGTCATGTGTGGACATATTTTACCTCGTCAAACACCTCAGAGTAAATCATATCACAGAATATGATGAGCTTATTTCGAGGCAAACTGAAGAGGAGGAGAGGGCCAGGTGCTGCTAGGGAGAGACAGCCCTTGCGGAGTCCTTTAGTGCTGCAGGCAGGCAACATGCTCAAATAGTGCACAACTTCAGGTTTTTTATTTCTATATGATTATTCTCCATCATTAAGCAATAAGAGCAAGTAGTCTGATGTCCTGTAATCATTGTGAAGCTATATTATTATTACAATTACATAATGCAATTCTATATTGTATTATAAAATACAATGAAACATTAAGTTTTTGTACAGAGTATCGGTATCGGATCAGTATTGTCGATACCACCCTGGATTTTACTTGGTATCGGATCGGAAAGGAAATCAGTGGTATCGCACATCACTACTGTGTGGAGCAGCCCGTGTCAATCACCTCTTTCACACGTCACCTACATGCACTGCGGTCTCATAAGGAAACTCAGCTTTTTGATTTAAAGTTTTCCCTTGTTCCCGAATACAAATATATTTTTTAAGTAATTGTTCGAAATAAATATTCGTTAAAAAAAACGTTATTTGTGCCTTTTCGAATACCGTATTCAGGTTCGGTTCCACCCCTACTGTATACCCATCATTTTTAGTTTCTTAACAGCTTATTGAATTTGGGGCTATCAAAGAGGGACATGGTGTAAAACACCCTGGACAGATTACCACACATGCACAGAACTAACACAGAGTCACACTATCACATCCACACCTACAGTCAAGACTATTCCATCGTCCTGTCTGTGGCTGCACCAGGCCTCTCCATACCTGAGAGTTTCCCATCTCAGCTGCTTCAGCTGTTTCACTCCTCCCTCTCCTGGATGGTTGTACCTCAGGTCCAGCTCTCTCAGATGAGAAGGATTGGCGCTAATCGCTAAGGCTAGAGAAATACAGCCTTCCTCTCTGATCAGACAGCCTGACAGTCTGCACAGAACATCAGAAGACACACACTTTTAGGGCACTAATCTAACACTAGGGTGTTTCAACTGTCTAATTGTAAGCTATCCATATCCGGTTTTTGTCACTCAAAATTTACTGTGGTTCACATTTGTGTCTTTTATTTGCATTTTCTATACATGCAACATATTCATGCTGAATGAGCAATAAATATTCCTGTGAAAATTTAAGATTAGTTTACAATAATGCAAAAAAGGAAAACCAAACAAAACACAGCAGGTAATGTATGTAGCTAAATTACAGTAAGTCCTGTTCTTTGCTTTTGGTTTTTGGTTTTGTAGTGTGGCTTGTAGCATAAGTAACTACATGAATGCAGCCACAAAGGTTGCAAAGAGAAACAAGGTTTTATTTTTTGTTTTTAAAAGGACATAAGTTAATAGATTCACACAGTTTCTTTTTGCCACATTTCCTTGTGCTAAGGAGAATAACACTTTCACTTAAAATGGACGATATTCAAGTTTCAAGTATTTAAAAAAATATATAGTATCATTAGTCTTAGATCAGCTGCTTTTGTTATGCAGTTTTGTCTGCCACTAGCTACTGGGTCTCTCTCAAAAAGTTAAGCCTTGAATCTTCAGCTAAAATTGGAAGTACATATCAGTATTGAATTCCCCAGATGTTACTATTAATTTAACCAAGTTAGATTACATCAAGGATTGTACAATATCTGGGAAAAACAAAACAAAACAAAACAAAAAACAGAACCTCTCCTCATTTCTTATTGTTCAAGGATGGAAAAAAAAGTTAATATAAGTAAGACCAGATAAGATATTTTAAAATAAAGGGCTTTTATTTAAAGAAGCTAAAGAATTTTTACCGAAGAGTGTTGAGTTTGCAGTGCAGACTCTTTAATCCAGAAGACAGGATCTTCACACCTGAATCCTTCAGGTTGTTGTTACTCAGGTCCAGTTCTCTCAATCTAGAGGATTGGGAGCTGAGAACTGAAGACAGAGCTCTACAGCTTCTCTCTGAGACATTACAGGCACATAGTCTGAAGAGACAGTAATGACAAGCTCTGAAATGGTTTGCATCATCCTTATCTGATAGACACTTCGGAATTCATATTAACAACTGCATGTCCTCATCAGCGCTTCTTGAGGACTTCTTGAACCAGTTATGTAATAATTAGATCTGCCAGGGAGGTTATGGTTTTGGTAGTGTTTGTGTGCATGCATGCATTCATGTCATTTTGTCTGTAAACATGATGGGTCGAAAACGTTTGAATCAATACCGATAAAACTTTGCAGGGGTATAATGTGCGGCCATGTTAACAGCCCCCAAGGTTTTCAAGATCAACTTAATGATTTATTGGTTGAAAATTGACAAAAAGTAATATAACTCAGAAACTATGATTCTTATAGGTCTAGTAGGTATTATCAACTTATAGAAATTTCCATATAAATTTTCAAAATATCACATCACATTTGACCTATGACCTCTCCTATAAGATCAATAAATTGATCAAGGTCAAGGTGATAATAGAGCTGTATAGCTATTTTAAACAATGTTGCATTGACAACATATTGGTATTTAGAAAATGATATATATGGGGATTTCAAATATTCTGTAACTTTACATCGCTGACCTTTTCTTCAAGAACGTGTGTTTGGGTCCGTCCATATGCAGGTAATATCAAATCATCTGAAAGTTTTATTATTTTTAACTGAAATCTGAATTTTGAATATCATGTCTCTAAGACCATCTAGTCTCATTTCTTTCATTTAAGAAACATTGCAAAAATCAAACCTTTACTGATGAAATGGAACTTTTAGTAGTCACTACTATAATTTTCTCCTGTCTCAACTTTGGCTCTCTCAGTCCTCCTTAGCCTGTTTTCAGTTGGTCAAGAACACAGCACGTATAATGTTTAAAACAGCTAGCTTGTTTCCCTTCACTGGCTTTCAGTGAAATTCAGAATGTGTTTTAAAATTGTATTAATCACATACAGAGCCAGGTTCCTGCCTATATAGCAGAGCTGCTGAGACCGTATTCCAGCAGTCACCTTCTCAGATCGTCCGATTAGTGTCTCACTTTGTAATCGAACATGTATACCTGTGTGGTTTTATCCAAACTGTGAAGAACCTTTATATGTGTGTATTTTGAAAGTGCCACACAAATGAAGTTATTACTATTAAGTGTTATCATTTTCATTTTCGTCAGTTTCTAAAGATGGCATTGTATTTAATGGTAACTTACAGAGCATAATTGGAGGCTTTGACCACAGGCAACAGACTTAAAAGGCCTTCTCCTGAAGCAGAGTATTTCTTTAAGTCAAACTTATCCAGATGTTTTTCTGATGACAATAAAATGAAGACCAGAGCTGACCACTGGGCAGAGGAAAATTTATCTGTGGAGAGACTTCCTGATCTCAGGGACTGTTGAATTTCCTTCATAAGAGAACGATCATTCAGTTCATTCAAACAGTGAAAGAGATTAAAGATTCTCTCCTGACCAGGATTCTCCCCAATCTTCTGCTTGATGTACTGCACTACTTCCTGATTGGTTCGTGAGCTACGTTTTCTTTGTGTCAGCAGGCCTTGTAGGAGAGTCTGATTGGAATGTAGTGAAATACCCAGGAGGAAGCGAAGGAACAAGTCCAGATGTCCATTTGGACTCTGTAAGGACTTGTCCACAGCACTCTTGTAGAAGTGTTCCCCAGTTTGTGGTTCTTCCAGCAGACTGACTCCAGAGTTGATGAAAGTCAGGTGAACATGAAGAGCAGCCAGAAACTCCTGAACACTCAGATGGATGAAGCAGAACACCCTATTCTGGTACAGTCCTCTCTCCTCTTTAAAGATCTGTGTGAACACTCCTGAGTACACTGAGGCTGCTCTGATATCGATGCCACACTCTGTCAGGTCTGATTCATAGAAGATCAGGTTTCCTTTCTGCAGCTGCTCAAAAGCCAGTTTTCCCAGAGACTCAATCATCTTCCTGCTCTCTGGACTCCAGTGTTGATCTGTCTCAGCTCCTCCATCATACTTGACATTCTTCACTTTGACCTGAATCACCAGGAAGTGGATGTACATCTCAGTCAGAGTCTTGGGCAACTCTCGCCTCTTTCTGGTTTCTAGCATATTCTCCAGAACTGTAGCAGTGATCCAGCAGAAGACTGGGATGTGGCACATGATGTGGAGGCTTCGTGATGTCTTGATGTGGAAGATTACCCTATTGGCTTTTTTCTTATCCTTGTATCGCTTTCTGAAGTACTCATCCTTATGTGGGTCAGTAAATCCTCTGACCTCTGTCACCATGTCAACACACCCAGCAGGCATCTGATTGGCTGCTGCAGGTCGTGTGGTTATCCAGAGGCGAGAAGTGGGAAGCAGATGCCCTCTAATGAGGTTTATCAGTATCGCATCCACGGAGGTGGACTTTTGAGGGTCAGTTAGGATTTTAGTTTTGTGGAAATCCAGAGGAGTTCGACACTCATCCAGACCATCAAAGATGAACAGAACCTGGAAGTCTTCAAACCTGCAGATTCCTGCTTCTTTGGTTTCAGTAAAGAAGAGATGTATAAGTTCCACCAAGCTGAACCTTTTCTCTTGTAGCACATTCAAATGCCTGAAAGTGAATGGGAATATGAACTGGATGTCCTGATTGGTTTTGCCTTCAGCCCAATCCAGAGTAAACGTCTGTGTTAACACTGTTTTCCCAATTCCAGCCACTCCCATTGTCAACACCGTCCTGATCGGTTCATCTCTTCCAGGTGGGCCTTTAAAGATGTCTTCTTGTCTGATTGTTATTTTTGATCTGTGCCATTTCCTGGATGCTGTTTCAATCTGCCTGACCTCATGTTCATGATTGACCTCTGTAGTCTCTCCCTCTGTGATGTAGAGCTCTGTGTAGATCTGATTCAGAAGGGTTGGATTTCCTGCTTTAGGAATTCCCTCAAACACACACTGGAACTTCTTCTTCAGAGTAGATTTGAATTTGAGCTGACACTTTTCAAGTGCTGCTAACAGAAAAAAACAACACATAAAATCTTCTGACTAATATGGTTGGTTTATTTAATATAAATTCATAAAAAATTGCTAATTGTCTTGCCACATAGTGTTTCCCGGTGCCGAGTGCACTTTTCAGTATCTTAATGCTTGCACAATGGGTTCATTATAGATAAACTCTGTTTAGTACAGTCACACCCCAGGTCTCACTGTTATTGCCTGCATGATCATTGAAGTCTCCTAGTAGGACATTGTAGATTCCACCTGAGGCATGTTCCAGCACGCCAATAGAGCATTCCAAAAAGGCCAGGTGCTCTGATATGGGCAGAACTTTGTGCCAAACTGAATTTGAATAATTTATACTTGAATTTGCATTGCTAAGATTGAATCTGATTTGCTCAACAATAAATAAAAAAAAAAAGCTTCTAAAACTGAATTAACCTAAATTTGAAATCCAGTGTGTTGGTTTGGAGATGATCGTCACTAAATTGAAACAGAATGAATTAATTTTCTTTGATTCAATAAAAGGATTAGATGTTACAATCAATGATCCTTTTATTGAACCAAAGAAATTGTATTTTATCCTTTTTTTAAATTTAGCTCTTGAATATGTTCATTTGCATTTGCAGTTCTGCCAGCTCTGCAGGCAGTCTGCTGGATGACCTCAATTCTACACCTGCTTCAAGACCCTCCAGATCTGGAAAACAAAGACTCATACATCAGGGTACTTTTTGTTTATTACAGCTCTGCCTTCAATACTGTCATCCCGGTGGTGGTGGTCAGAGGGCCCAGTGGCGCCAGTGTCCGGCAGCCTCGCCTCTGTCAGTGCGCCCCAGGGTGGCTGTGGCTACAATGTAGCTTGCCATCACCAGTGTGTGAATGTGTGTGTGAATGGGTGGATGACTGGATATGTAAAGCGCTTTGGGATCCTTAGGGACTAGTAAAGTGCTATATAAATACAGGCCATTTACCATTTACCATCCTGCACAAACTCACTCAGAAGTTGGCAACACTCGGCCTACACCCCACCCTATGTGACTGGCTACAGGACTTTTTGACTGGCAGGCCCCAGTCCGTCAGGGTCGGCAATAGGACTTAAGCCAGCATTATTACTAACACTGGCGTTCCACAGGATTGTGTCCTCAGTCCCTCCCATTCGTCATGCTCAATGACCAGCAGATAAGCTCTCGGGTTGGTAATAAATATATTACCTCTATAAGAAAAAGCTTAATATAAACAAATTATAACCAAAACAGTTACTGTTGTGCTTTTGTGGCTGTTAGCTAAAAACGCCAATTTAGGTTAGTTTGCCATGGGTTCAGATTTGACAAACAAATATGATAGTTTGTTTCCAATAGAATTCCAAAGTAGTCAACTTGTACCCTCTCAGAGCCCCGTATGCTTGCAGAGACCCTGACAGTAGAGAAGCTACTAACTCATCTGGATCACCTGATACTATCACTGAAACAGCAAACTGTGTGGAAAAAACCCAAACAAAACACTTCTCATTCTCCAAACATTTGGCCACAGCTGTAGATTACACAATCAGTGTTTCTTCACTCTTGTCAATAATTAAATTTCTAAATTATCTTTTTGCAGTTACAGATGAACAATATCTTATATGTTATTTAAATGGCTGCTTTGTCTTTGAACAGGTGAAGAATTTTCAAATTCAGTTTTGGAAGCTTTTATTCAAGTTCAGAAATTCAGATTCAATCTGATGGCACAAAGTTCTGCCAGTACTCTGAGCTGTTACTGTGTAAGTTAGAATAATAGTCAAGATTGATGCTTCAACCCAGTGGTTCAGGGAAACAACCTTTTCATCCATCAGGGAAAACAACAATATGCAGGAACCAATTGGGATGATATAAATATCCCAACTGCTCCTTTCTTTTCACAGAAGGCAATTCAAGAATGAACTGGACTCCGCTTCTCCAGATAAATTTACAGTAATTTAAAAACCAAGTAAGACATTCCATAAATATTTAAATGAAAACTGACCAAAACTGACAAACGATTTACAGTAGAAAAAGAAATGCATCATACTCTCACTGTTCAAGCAAACTGCAATGATATATTAATAACAGAAATATTTATTTTCTCACCTAACCGAACAGATGGCCCAGAGGACAAACCTAGCTGACAGGAAACTGTAGGATCAATGGTTCGAAGGTGACTGATCATTATCCTGCAGGCTTTTTCTCCCTTTTTCTTCACAGTGTCAATGAAGTCGCGTGCCTTGTCTGCTCTACTTTGGTTCATTTCCTGTATCCTTTCTTTCTCCAACTCATTCAAGACATTGTCTGTTACAAGAGCTTCAAGTAGCTGTGTGAGATTTTCTGCTGTCACCCTCTGCACAAACTGTGTTCGCATTCTGGCAAGCTCCTTCTCTGTGGAAAGAAAGAAACTGATGTGAGGATTTCAAATTTCTTTTCTTTTTATTTTTTTCTTAATCATCAAATATGTTTTGTTTAATGTTTAATATGTTTTATGGATTAGTCTTTCTTTTACTGTCTGAGTGCTTCTGCCAATGCTTTAATATCATTCCTGTATATGGAGTTAAGCAGAGAGCTTCGTTTTGTTCGCTGGAAAAATCCTCTTTGTGTTTCCAGTTTGTTTGCCTTAATGACGTCTCCCCAAACATTCTGCTGAACTCGTACCTGCAGAGCAAGCCGCTTGGTTTGGTGAATCCATGAGCTGCTGCTTTAAAGCCTTCTCCAGCTTTGCTCTTGGGAAAAAACAACAACAACAACACAAAGAGAGAAAACACCAGAGATTTTGAATGAATCTGAACAAATACAAGTAGCATGTCATGTTTTTCTGCAAAAAAAATCAGGCAGGAGAAATTTGAATTTATTGTCCGTTTTAACCACTTTATGTTGCTCATACTCACAGGTGTAACAACTCTGAAGCAAACATAGCACCCCACATAAACTCACATCATCTTCTTTAACTAGACTACTGCAAACCTGACACAGATTCAGCCTGGCTAAAATAAAGACAGCTGTGATGTCTATAAGCACGGAGAAAGTGAGAGAAGCCCAATAATCACAGGCCTTCATAGAGTGACTGGATTGTGCGCTGCATCACAAGCACACTCAGTATTTTCCACAGTTAGCTCATAGTGGAATTATAACATAGTGAACGTGACAGTAACTCAGCCATGAAGTGGTAGACCATGTGAATTCACAGAGCAGGTATGTTTCAGCATACCAAGACATTTAGGACAATTTCATCCTCCCAACCTTGTGGTAGCAGTTTGGGGATGGCCCGTTCCTGTTCCAGCATGTCTTCACACCAGTGCACAAAGCAAGGTCCACAAAGACATGGATGAGCAAGTTTGTGGAAGACCTTGACCTGTATAGAGTCCTGACCTCAACCCAACAGAACATCTTTGAGAACTGTTACGAGCAAGGACTTGGTGACAGTGGGAAGAAAAAGGCACGTTTTAACACAAAGTAACAGTCAGGCTCAGGGAGGGGAAGTCATCTGCTCCTAATAACGAAACTCGTACAGTAACAGACGCTTTGTGTTGAGATGAAAGCAGTAAAATTACAGAGTTCTAGTTACCCTGTGGTGGACTGCTGACATGTCCAGGACACTTACATGCAGCCTTATGGCACAAAGCCGTGTTGTTGTTGCTTCAACATGATAATTATTTGTAATAAAGGTTCTAGGACCATCACTGAAACAGACCAATCACTGTGAACATGCTGTGCCAACGAGTCAGCATTCTTTTAATGAGTAAAAGAAAAACAAAGGTTGTACAAATTGTTACTGAACGTTTCCGTTGGGACTCCCCTTTTTAATTTTTCAATTTATTTTTGAGCACATCATGGTTCAGAGGTTGATCAGCAGATGTATGAAGAAAAGTCTTGTTTTCCTTTTGAGCTGTGTGCCACTGTGGCATCTGCTCATGTGTGACTCAGCAAGTGGTTTCTGTTCAAACAAGTTAATAAATGTCAAGAGCAGTGCAGCATTCTTCCTGTGCTGATATGAATCATTATGTTCAACCAGTTGTCTGTTTCTCTCTTTCTTGCTCATCTTTATAACCGAAATCGTTTTAGCAACAAAGTCTTTATTTAATACACTTTGTATCTCCATCTTAAAATAGTTGCAGAGCCCATGTTAGTCTTCACGAGTCACAGCAAAAGCAACAAAAATGTCTTCTTCATCATCTTTTGGCTGCTCTCTTTAGGGGTCTTGACATTGGATCATCAGCCTCCATCTCTATTGCTAGCTCGGTCACCAGTCCTGTCAGTGTCCTCTTTCACTACATCTATGAACCTTCTCTGAGCTCCTACTCTTCAACATCGTTTGTACAGTACATCAACTATCCCTCCTCTGCACATGTCCAAACCATCTCAGCTTTGCCTCTCTGACTTTGTCTCCAATTCACTCAACCTGAGTTGGAAACAGTGATACCAACAAAACGACAGGAGGCCAATGAAAAAAATCTGAGCACTGTGTCCAATCTGTCTCCACATCACAGCAGGTCTCACTTCTGCAAACCTTTCCATTTCATTCTTTCTGTGATTCTTCTTTCACAAATCCCCCAGAGACATTCATCTCCACCCTGTTTGTGCTCTCTTCTTCACAACTAAATTAAATCAAGTATTGCAAATATTTTTAAAACAAAAAACATTAAGTTCCAAACCCAAATTACACCGGTTCATCCAAAATAGAAATCCTGGCGTTTGCATGGATGAAAAATAGTCCCAAAGTGACAGCAACCAGCTCCAGGGTCGACAAGACTTTGTGGCAAAACGAGGTTTGTGTTTAATATTTGTTTTCTGCTCTCATGCCTTTGCCGAGATATTCAGTTGCTCTTTATCGATTAGAAGAAAAAGATATACTGTATACAATGTGAAAATAGAATTTTCAACAAAAGAACAAGGGGCGCAGTTTGTTTCAAATTAGAGCTCACAACCTCACACGTGGGTCTGCAGCTTATTCTTCTGAGCTAGTTGAAGTGTTAGAAAAGAAATCAAACGAGCACGCGTAACAGTCCAAATATTTCCCGCATTAAAAATATTTTTTCTGACCGTTCTTATTGCAGACCTTCACACCGAGCGCTTAATTTCACTGGACGATTTCTTTTTACCTTTTTTTTACGAACCAAGCTCCATTTTCACGGTTTGTCGGATCCGCATAAACAGATCTGACCGATCAGATCACTGCATTTTTCAATAAGTGCGCTCGTAGTTGAAATCGTGCACCTGTGCTGAATATGCAATCACATGGAAATGATAATACATTTTTAAAATCCCATTTTACCTCAAACACACAACTGAACACCACTCCGGCCCACTTGGCTCTCTGAAATGATTCCTCTGCAGGCCTTTTCACACCTGACGTTTAAAATCAGTGCGATTTTGTTCGAGAATTAACCATATTGGCTTAAGGTTTCTCACAAAAATAAAACAAACAAACATTCAGTTCCTTCTTTTTGATCTTTTTAATTTTTTTTAAAATTTATTATTATTATTTTTTTTGCAAGAGATGTCATGAGGCGACCTCTGTCTTACGTGGAAACCACTCGCAGCTCCCGGATTTCTGTCACGGTAAATTTGGGCGAGGAATTCAATTTCACAAAAGCTTCGCCTCTGACCGTTTGTTTAGGTTCAAACAAGAATCTGTAAAAGTGAAGCGGGCTGTTGCGATTTTTCAGAATGTGTCTGATTTGTTTTTTAATTTTAAAAATGCTTTCTTTAACAAATAACTCCCACGGGCAGCCGTCTGTCCGTCTACAGTTCAGCTGTACATAAAAAGCCACTTCCGAAGTGTTTTTATGTCTGTCTTTACTTCTTTTACTAAATAGACTGAACATGATTAACGAAAGGTTTTATGTAAAATTAAGAAACTACCTGTTTTACAAATATATTTGTGGCTATGCGTTATTGTACCACACCACTTAAAGTATGCTCATAGAACTGCTGTTGCTGTCTAAAGTTGAACTATTTTGTATGAAGGATTTGTATGAAAATGAACGGTTTTAGTATCATCCAAAGAGCGCGCATCTCCACAAATTTGTGTGTTCTGTCTTTGTCTGATCTCTGTTCGTTTGTTTGCTTTAATAGGTAGAAGGGAGGGAGTGAAACCCACCCCACCCACAAACAGAAACCACCTCAGTAACCGGTAACGGTCACGGCCCACTCTATCGAATGTGCCCCACTTCAGGGCGCACCGTCTCTTTCATCATCATCTTTCATCATTTCTTGTGTCTTTTTATTATTATTTATTTATTTAATTATTTTTTAACTTTGACCAGCAAATGTTAAGCGGTAACCTCATCTGAAAGCTCATCTCTTTTAAATTGTTGCTTTTTTTAAAATTGTATTTCTGATAACATCGTGATTGTGCCAAAACCCCTGGAGGCAGACTGTTGCCAAGGCCAGGTGTGTTTGGCTTTATAAGACGGTTAAAGGCAACTTAACTCCGAGTAATAAAGTAGGATCTCAAAGCACTGCACTCAAACAACATAATATATTAAACATATAATAATATAAAACTAACTTTAAGTATGACGTATTTTTCTTATACTATTTCTGACCACATGGCCCTTTAGAATAAAAGTCACAGAAACTTTCCAATGAAACACAAGCTGAACAACTCCAAACATTAATTAGATCAAGACGTAATTAACGAAAGAGAAAAATTAAGCTTACTGTTGATTCATACAGTGAAGAAGAGAAAGAAGACTCTGCGCTCCACATCTGAAAGACTGAAAACGCGCGTGAGCTGCTCAGGAGGCAGAACAGGTGGGAGGGGGGAGGAAACTGTCAACGATATTCTGCCCTCTCACGCCCCTCACTTTAATATAAGCAAACACGTTGGAGTGGAGCACAGGGCATAGATGCTGAGATACCACAGTTGACTCTAGATTTGGATAAAATAAAATAAAACAGTCAAAGCAGCCAGTAGGCTTTTATTTTGAAGGGCCAGAACCAGAAGCCAAGGCTTTCACATGCCGTTTTTATGGAAATGAGAAGCATTCTTAGATTTTTTTTCTAATCTAATTAAAGTTTGCCTAACAGGAGGAGAGAAAAATCAGACAGTGATAACACAACTAAACACAAAATACAGGTTCTACATTAAGGCGTTTAATATTAACGGGAGGGGAAAAATCCAAGCATACACGGCACTGTGTGAAAAACATTGTTTTTTTACTCTAATAACTGATTGGGCCACCCTTAACAGCAACAGCTGCATTCAAGCACTTGTGATAACTGGCAAAGAGTCTTTTGCAGCGAATTTTGGACCACTCAGCTTTGCAGATCAGATTCAGTCACATTGGAGGGTTTTCAAGATTCCAGTCAGGGCTTGATTGACTAGGCCACTTGATAATAAACACCTTCAGTTAGAAACTCCATGCTGTGTTTACCTGCGCTATCTTTGTCTGATATTTAAATTTGTTTGATGAGATGATGTAAAGAACATACAAAGAAAAGAGCAAATCAGGAAGGGGCCAGCCATTTTATGCAGTGGATCACAGAGATGAGATCGTATTTTGTACTGGCTTTTTGATACATAAGGACATTAAATGGAAGGTACAACTGCACTGAGGAGCCACAAAGGTTTGCATTACAAAATTCATAAACATAATGAACCTCAAAGTAGTCCAAAATTCACAAGAGGACAACATGAAAGCCTCACAAAATTTAAATTACAGACATGGATATATGAAGGATGTTAGTCTATCCAACAGGTGAACAGAATGCATCATTTCGAGATATGAGGCAGAAAGAAGCCACTAAAAATTTCAGAAAAGTGAAAAAATACATTTAATATACGTTGACCCTTTGTTAGCACCTGAAACTAATTTAATCAACGGAAGATTCTTATTTATGAAGGCTATAAATATTAAACTTTGTGAGACAGTGAATACCAGCTGGTAACAGTACAAATGTACTATTCACCAGCCGCGGATCAGCTCCCCAACTGCTCCACGTTTCATCCTACTTTGACTTCAGGAACTTCATGCAGTATGTATCCCACACCTCCCCAGTGCACCAAAGAAAGAAAGAAAGAGGGCAAACACGTGATTGATCTCTCCTTAAACAAGCTGTAGGACGACACATCATCTCATGTTTTGTTGTTGTTGTTGTTGTTTTTTAATTCTTACTAAAGAGATGTACCGAAGGTGCTATCAGTGTTGTACTGCAAGTATTCACCAAAATTTAACTTCATTGGCAGCTGTCATGTAGTGGAGAGCCAACATTGTGACTTTAAAACGCTCCATAAACAAGATAAGGATTGTGTTTACAGTTAGCCGCATGCTAACAGCCACCAACTGGTTGTTTGGATTCTGGTGGCATGTCATTTAATCTCAACTTTTCAAATGAATCCACTAAAACTTATCCAAGTACTAAAAACTATATTAAATTCTTGTAAATAAAAGGACAAGAATTATCACCTACATAAATATGTAATGCATTTCTGATTAATAACACTCTTTTCTAATTCTGTCTTGTTCCCAGTTTGGCTCAAGCTAGCAACAAACAAATGAAAGTTCACACCAACACACAGCTTAATTCCAATATCCAGTTAAATTAAATGAACATGCAAAACAGTTTGCTTTATACAACCTTTAAAATCCATAGTCGGTGGCCTCGTGGTGACCGTTTTTCCCAACCATCCTGCAAGACAGCCTGTGGGACACGCAGTGGCGGTTTTTGATATGGGTGACATGGCTTTTACCAAGGGTGGTGTTCTGGGAATCTATCCTACCTCACAAACCATCCTACCCGTTGTTTCTGTGCATACGCTGTGCGTAACACAAACCCCTAATTTACAGGGGGTTAGGGGTTGATTAGTCAGAAGTCGCCGTCAAATTATAAAAGTGGTAGGACGATGTGCCAAAGTAGGTCGGTTTCTCAGAACAGCGGCATCATGGGCATCGGCAAAAGAAGTTTCTTGCACCCATGCTGCCTTGACATCATGCCAGCGCATTTTGGGGATTGCATAGGCACCGATCGGACAAACGTCATAAATTCGGACAAAATGAATTGCTCTGGACTGTAGACCACTATCATTGGTAGAAGATAGGCGGTTAGAAAATGTGCTAGTCAGCGTTAGGTGATCCAACTTTCCAAATGCCGTGCTGAAAGACTATTTCAAATAAAATCCAACAGCTTTATGACACTGAAAAGCAAGCAAATTTAGATGAAATCCAGACAGCCCTGCTAATATGGAGGAACAAGGTGCAAACAAGACTGGGTCAACAGAAAGCACCACCCATACAGGATGTTTCCACACGGTGGAATTCAACGGTGGATATAGTTTCTCATCTACTAAAGAATCAAGAGGCTGTTTTTGCTGCTTTAGACAAACAAAAGCACAAGCTAGTCAGGTCCAGCTTAATGCAATAAGCTTGTAGCAGGGGTTTAAGGGTTTGATGGAAGCGCTCAGTGGCATCCTGATGATGCATGCCGCTTCAACTCAACATCATCCAGAGTTGACGTGGCATACTTTACATTGTTTTGTTTTTCCCGCCTTCAATTGGACTAAACATGTGAGAAGTGAAATTTGTTCCCTGATCATTGAAAAATCTCTGAAATGCTGAAAATAAATTGGATCGATGCTTTAATTACTGATTCAATGGTAATATTGCATAATGGGTAAGATACTGGGTAACTTAAACTTAAACCCAGGCAAAGGCTCCACACAACCAATGAGGAGATGTTGAAAGGGCTGATCAACTGGAGGAACATGGAACAAAGGTGATGACTCGATGGACTGATTAGTCTTTTGCATAACTTAAGTATGGCAAGTTCTTATTTTATTTAAGGTTTGCTGATGTTGTAAGACTACAAATTCTTTTTATTGCTCAAATGTTAACGAGCCTCCAAACCCACCAAAACTGGGAATAGCCTTAAATCTCAGGAAGACTTGGTTCTGTAACAGACAAAATACTAGCTGTTCCCTCATCCACACTTAAAATTCCCCAGATAGATTTACTTGTATAGCACAGAAAAGGATCTCTTTCCATGTTCTATACCATAACGATGTGCAGTTCTTAATAGCTGATCTTTTGTGAAATCTTTCACAAAAGAGACATGCTTTCCCAGGATACCTTTCCAACCATAAAACAGTCACTCGGCTCAACCCTTGACTAATCGTAAAAAGACATGGGAGCAAGATTTTAACACAAACCCTGTCACTCGGTTAAGCAACCAGCAAGCTGGTGACTCACCCAGACAGCCACGTATGTGTCCCTGAGTGCAATGTTCCAACCACTCTAATGCACCAAAAAAACCTAATAAAAACCACCAATGTTTCTTATACCTACTTTATCTCAAAAATAAATGGCCTGTATTTGTATGGCGCTTTACATCGTCCCAAAGGACCCCAAGGCACTTTACACGTTCAGTCATCCACCATTGTAGCTACGGCCACCCTGGGACTCACTGACAGAGGCGAGGCTGCCGGACACTGGCACCACCAGGCCCTCTGAAGTAGGCAATAGATGAAGTGTCTTGCCCCAGGACACAACGACCGAGACTGTCCGAGCCGGGACTCAAACCGGCAACCTTATGATTACAAGGCAAACCACCAACTCTTGAGCCACGATCGCCCTCAAAGACATCTCAAAGATAAGAGCAAGCCTCACTCCAGAGCATGTCCACTGCAAACCTGAATTCATGAACTAAATCATCTGTAAACTTTGGAAACGTGTTATTTTGAACTGAAAAATAAAATGTTTTGGATTTAATCTAAAGATTGATTTGAACTTAAGGACAGAAGCCATTTTTTATTTCCTATTTGCACATAGTTTTTTGTTTAAATACTAGTAGCACTTTAATTTGTTTTACCTAACATTTGTATTCTTTTAATTTTTTATTCTTACAGTTCTATTGATTAATGTTAAAAAATATATTTGTCTATCTTTAAATTCTTATGTTTTGTCATTAATTTAATTTGCTGTGGGATGAGACAATAAGGTAGCATCACGGTTGGGCACACTTGAGCAGGTGAGGTGGAGCCTTGAACAGGAGGTTTGTCTACAGGAAGTGGCAGATGAGAGTTAATGAGATAATTATTGACTAGTCAAAGAGTTAATAACCTGAAAAGAGCACAACTTGAGATGTCCCATGATTCAAATCAGCCAGGCCTTTATTTTGAATGGACCCACCACAAGCCCAAGCTTTTTCTTAAATGCAGTGTTTTTCTGCAAATAAATAAACACAATTATAGATATGGTTTTTACACTATTAACAAACCAAGCATTGTGTTTGGCTTTATTTACAGAAAAAAGTATTTATTTTACTCCATTTGGTATTGTAATCGATTAATGGCAATTTCCTAAATAACTAATTTCTTAGACAAACATCAGAACAAGTTTTAAGTTTTTAACACTTTAATTCATCTATTTTCTTGCATTTGGTGCTGCACCACTGCTTTACATAGCAATGCTGTTGCAGGGAGAAAAATAACTGGAAGAAGCATTCTTATATCTTTAATAGTCTAACAAAAGTTTGCCTAAAAGGGGGGGAAACAGAGGATAGAGTATTGGACCGTAGCCTAAATCCAGGATAAAGAGGTTCAGTAATTGTAATTTTGAGGGTGTGGAGGTGGATGAGATTGTCTGAGGAGATCCTGTAGAAGGACACAGTGCCAGCAAGACAGTCCACACACACTGCTACTATGTCAAATTCAGAGGAGGAGGAGGTGCTGCATATTTGTCGCTTACTGTGCCACACAGAGTAACCATTGTCAGAGCACCTCAGACTCCAAGATTGATCATTCGATCCAAACCCACAGTCTGTTATGTGTCCTTTCCTTCTGATTCCTCTGTAACTCACTGATATTTCAATGTCTCCTCTCCACTCGACCTCCCAGTAACAGCGACCAGTCAGAGGATCTGTGCAGAGCAGCTGAGGACAGTCATCAAATCGGTCTGGATGATCAGGATATGACTGAATCTTCTTCACATGTGTCACCTTCCTGTTGTTGTCAGACAGTTTGAGGTTTTTATTTACTGTGTTTGTGTCGATTGTGAGTTGACAAGAATCTGATGGAGAGAACAAACACAATCCAGCTGCAGTTATTGATCCATCATCTGTTCATTGATTGACACTTTGATGATGAATCCTGACATCTGAGATGTGAATGAGTGATGTGACAGTTTGAAGATGGTTGAATGTGTGCTGCTTTGTTTGCATGAATCACATTAAAAACACACTTACACTTCCTCAGACCTGGTCTCAACCATCGGACTCCAGCAGGCTCCAGAATGACCCTGAAAGGAGGAGGGGGTCAGACCAGCACAGTCTCTTTCAGCATACACACATGGACATTACATTACTCTCATATACCTTGTTTTTTATTCTCTAATAGTAATAGGAAGTGAGGAATGTCAATAAATGGCTTCATCATGGTCAGAGTGCATAAAAAAATAACCACCTTAGGGTCAGATTTACTAATGTGTTGCTTCAGTCCAAACTCAACAAAGTACTGTCAAGATTTGCAAGATTGCATGTAAGACGTGGGAACTGATATTTTTGCATAACCGTCTTGCATATAAACTTCTGGAAGTTCCTTTCTAAAGCTGCAAAATATGGGTGAAAAAACTACTTAAATCAACTGTGCAAACAGGTATACTAATGTTTGCGTCATGCAATATACTGCTGTTTGTGCCAATATTTATTTGACATGGCAGCAATTATTGCTTGCACATGTAAAAGTGTGTTCTAGAAAAGAGAGATGTTTGTCCACTTGTATCAATTTATTTGAAATGCTAGAAAAAGATCTTTTGAAAACAACATATTACGCGGCGATCTAATTCTAAACTTGCTCAATGAACTCAGAGATGACTTGGGACCTCTGATTAAAACCTTTCAACTCTTTCATTTTTTGGTATCAGGTTTTTTGTGGGAGAAATTTCACAGCATGAACAGGGAAGTTCAAAGGTGAAACGGCTGGAGAAAAGAGAGGATGATAACAGTAACGACTTTGGACCCTGTCCTAAAAATAATAAGGCCCTTAATAATCATCATGCAAATTCAGCTGCTAGCACTTTGTCAACATGTGAGATATAAATCACACACACAAACTTACAAAGAGGTCTGCAATCTGTAAATCTTTTTTTTTTTCATCTTTCAACCTTTTTTAAAGATCCAGCATGGAAAAATGGTAGTGGAACGGTAAAGTATAGACACAGTATAGAATTAAACAGTGGTAAATCGGGCATTCACACAGGCAATCACAACCACACCTACAGCAGATTTAGAAAGGCTGACAACATCACAGTATCTCTTCTTCCTTTAGACACTGTATGTGACTTCAACAGGAATCTCCATACCTGATATCCATTCTCAGCTGCTTCAGCTGCTTCTCTCCTGCCTCTCCTGGATGGTTATAGCTCAGGTCCAACTCTCTCAGTTGGGAGTTGGAGTGCAAAGCTGAGGCCAGAGAAGTGCAACCATGCTCTGTGATTAGACAGCCTGACAGCCTACAGACACACAAAACAACATGACAGTGATTGCCCCATGTTATTGTCCAAGTCTTCACTGTGGTTCACATTTTTGTGTGTTGTGTACACATTTAATAATGTACAGATATAGATATATCATCTTTACCCAAGATGCAGCACCTTTCTGTTAAAAGTTCTCCACAATCTCACAATACTGTGACAAAAATAATCTTATATTGTATGCTGTTGTCATACCTCCAGGAAGTAGGTCCAATCTACAGACTATGGTGTGTATATATAGATATTTGGACACTGACACAAGTAAACAATTACAGATAAATAATGGACATGGACATAATGTGTAGACTCTCAGCTTTCATTTCAGGGTATCCACATTCAAATTGGATGAAGGGTTTATGAGTTTCAGCATCCTCAACATGTCCCAACATCTTTTTAAAGGGAGCAAAAGTAATTGGACAATTAACTCAAAAGCTATGTCATGCGCAGGTGTGGGCAATTTCCTCAATACATCATTATCAGTTATGCAGATAAAAGGCCTGGAGTTGTTTTGAGGTGTGGTGCTTACATCTGGAATATTTTGATGTGAACAGACAACACGCAGCCAAAGGAGCTCTCCATGAAGGTGAAATGAGCCACCTTAAAACAGTGAAAACTGTTGGGTGGTGTTTCATAATACAGATGGACAATGACCCAAAACATACAGCCAAAGCAACCCAGGAGTTTATTAAAGCAAAGAAATGTAATATTCTTGAATGGCCAAGTAGATCACTATGAGTTCAAGACTTTGGCATTTTCCTGCCAGCAAAGGGTTTCAACCAAGTATTAGGAATGAACATTATATTTTCAATCATTTCATTTGTCCAATTACGTTTGAGCCAGTGAAATGAAAAGATTGTGTTAAATAAATAATTTAGTTCCTCAAATTTTTAATGCAATCTTTTTGTTCAACCCACTGAATTAAAGCTGAAAGTCTGCTCTTCAACTGCATATGAATTGTTTCATTTAAAATTGATTGTGGTAATGTACACAACCTGTACACAACCAAATTTAGAAAAAAAAAGCTGTCTCTGTCCAAATATTTGTGGACCTAACTGTAGTTACCATACAACAAAAAAACAGCTTAAGATGAAGCACATAAGGTCATGAGTGGCCTTGCTTCGTCCTTAGAGAGTTCAGTCTGTGGAGGGAACTGAAGCTTTGAGTTGCCAAGTAGCAGCCTAGAATCCTCTAAAAGCCTCTAAATCTTATAAGTTTCTTAACTTATAAGATTTAGAGAGTTTTTCTAAAGAGGACTGGAACAAAACCCCTCCTGAGATGTGTGCAAACCTAGTGACTAAACTACAAGAAACATCTTTCCACTGCCTTACCAACAAGGGTTTCTCCAAATACTAAGTCATGTTTTGGTTTTGGATTGAATACTTATCTCGCTCAATTTATAACTTTTATGTAATGTGTTTTTTTTTTCTGGATTTTGGTTGATATTCTGTGTTCATCAATTTAATCAAATTATGATACAATTATTAACTATTACGTTTTTTGTAATTGAACAAACTTACAAATTCAACACACAATCTTGGTGGTAAAGCCGCCCTGTCTTGTTGTTTAAGAATTACAGAAGGTTTAGGTAAGCAGAAATAGTTACAGATAGATAAATTCAACAAATAGCTATTGTTTGAAACAATCTGCTGAATTCTTACCTGAGAATGTAGAGATTACACTGCAGACTCTTCAATCCAGAAGATAGTAGCATCACTCCTGAATCCTTCAGATCATTGTTATTCAGGTCCAGCTCAATTAAATTAGAGGACTCCAGGCTAACTGAGGATAGAGCTCCACAGCTTCTCTCTGACAGGTTACAGCCACTCAGTCTGACAAGATAGTAATGTCAATTTTGTACATTTTTATTAATTTATAAAGATGTCAATGCATTTAAAAATATATATAACTTACAGAGCTTTATTGGAAGCTTTGACCACTGGCATCAGTCTCAGAAGAGCCTCCTCTGAAGCAGAGTATTTCTTCAGGTCAAACTCATCCAGATCTTCTGATGAAAGTAAGGTGAAGACCACAGCTGACCACTGAGCAGGAGACAGTTTATCCATGGAGAGACTTCCTGATCTCAGGTAATTTTGGATCTCCTTCACTAGAGATCGATCATACAGTTCATTCAGACAGTGGAACAGGTTGATGCTTTTCTCTGGAGACAGATTCTCATTGAGCTTCATCTTGATGTACTGAACTCTTTCCTGATTGGTCTGTGGACTACTTGTCTGTGTCAGCAGGCCTTGTAGGAGACTCTGATTGGTCTGCAGTGATAGACCCAGGAGGAAGCGAAGAAACAAGTCCAGGTGTCCATTTGGACTCTGTAAAGCATTGTCCACAGCAGTCTGGTAGAAGTGTGCCCCAGTTTGTTGTTCTTCCAGCAGATTGACTCCAGAGTGGATGAAAGTCAGATGAACATGAAGAGCAGCCAAAAACTCCTGAACACTCAGATGGATGAAGCAGTACACTTTGTCCTGGTACAGTCCTCTCTCCTCTTTAAAGATCTGTGTGAACACTCCTGAGTACACTGAGGCTGCTCTGATATCGATGCCACACTCTGTCAGATCTGATTCATAGAAGATCAGGTTTCCTTTCTGCAGCTGATCAAAAGCCAGTTTTCCCAGAGATTCAATCATCTTCCTGCTCTCTGGACTCCAGTGTGGATCTGTCTCAGCTCCTCCATCATACTTGACCTTCTTCACTTTGACCTGAACCACCAAGAAGTGGATATACATCTCAGTCAGGGTCTTGGGCAGCTTTCTCACCTCTGTGGTTCTCAACATGTGCTTGAGAACTGTAGCAGTGATCCAGCAGAAGACTGGGATGTGGCACATGATGTGGAGAGTTCGCGTTGTCTTGATGTGGGAGATGATGCTCCTGGAATGCTTCTCATTTGTGAATCTCTTCTTGAAGTACTCCTCCTTCTGTGGGTCAGTGAACCCTCTAATTTCTGTCACCATGTCAACACAGTCAGAAGGGATCTGATTGGCTGCTGCAGGTCGTGTGGTTATCCAGAGGTGAGCAGAGGGAAGCAGGTTGCCCTTGATGAGGTTTGTCAGTAGTAAAACTACAGAAGTGGACTCTCTGGGGTCAGTCAGGATTTCTGTATTGTGGAAGTCCAGAGGAAGTCGACACTCATCCAGACCATCAAAGATGAACACAACCTGGAAGTCTTCAAACCTGCAGATTCCTGCTTCTTTGGGTTCAGTAAAGAAGAGATGGATAAGTTCCACCAAGCTGAACTTTTTCTCCTTCAGCACATTCAGCTCTCTGAAAGGGAATGGAAATATGAACTGAATGTCCTGGTTGGTTTTGTCTTCAGCCCAGTCCAGAGTGAACTTCTGTGTTAACAAAGTTTTCCCAAAGCCTGCCCCTCCCATAGTTAGTACTCTTCTGACTGGTTGTTCTTTTCCAGGTCGGCCTTTAAAGATGTCTTCTAATCTTATTGTTGTTTCTGGTCTGTATGGTTTTCTTGATGCTGTTTCAATCTGTATGACCTCATGTTCATTATTGACCTCTGCAGTCCCTCCCTCTGTGATGTAGAGCTCTGTGTAGATCTGATTCAGAAGGGCTGGATTTCCTGCTTTAGCGATGCCCTCAAACACACACTGGAACTTCTTCTTCAGCAGAGATTTAAGATTATTCTGACACCTGCTGGAGAATCCTAAAAGAGTAGACAAACAACATTTTGTGTATTCAAACACACGCTGGAACTTGTTCTTCAGAGTAGATTTAAATTTAACATGATACTTGTCAAGTGTTGCTAATAGAAACACACAAATATATATGATTTTTGGACTATTCTGGTTGTTATATTCAATTTCGGATGAGCTTTTTTTTGTTGTCCATCCATCCATTTTGTGCCACCTATCTAGGTCCAAACCATGGGGGCAGTCTAAGTGGAGATGCTCATCCCACTATCACCTCAAGTTCTTTTGTGGAGACACCAAGGCTTTCCCAGCTGAACCCTGATGATGGTGCATGCATATACATGATCTACACGTCTGTAGAGCCTACAATGTAAACTTTGCAAGTGGCCAGTACCATTTCCAGCGTGTATATAGACTGTGCAAATGCAAAAGTTTCCACATCCTCAAAAATACGTAGAAGGTAATAACAGTAATAAATGGATCAATCACAGTAGCTGCAGGCTGCATCAGTACAAGTTGTAGGTACATTTTTATAGAGATGCATATCAAGTTATGGCTTAAGTTATAGTGTAGGGTTTCGGAAAGGTTTGCAGTTGTAATGTATCTACAACATAAATTTAAGATAGAGACATGATTTCCACTTAATTTCAATGTAAATTTTAATTCTATAGCACATTTAAAAGCAAAAAAGGCTTTTTTTTTTAAATCAAAGCCCATGAGGGAGGATGCCAGTTTCCATTACTTGTATCCACAGTTTTATTCTTCTAGCCTCTTGGCTTGCCTACAATTGTCCTGGACCTGGGTGTCTTCCAGATGGTGAACACTGTTCTGTTCCTCATAGATAAAGTCTGATAAGCACAACAGTCCAATAAGAGAACACAATTCAAGTTCAGATTGGACAGGCCATTTCTCCCAGCTACATGAACAGTAAAATCCAAGGGAAGTACAATGAAGTCCCCAGCTGGAGTAGGTTTTAGCACCATAAAAAGGCATTTCAGGACAATCCCTCATAGGGAAACATCATTTTCATTCATCAGGGGAAATATCAGTGAACCGGGACCTAAAAGCCAAAGAGGGCAACTCAAGAATGGATTAGAGTCAGATCACTTCTCCAGGGGAAATTTCTAAATGGTTAAACACAAATGGACACACACACACACACACACACACACACACACACACACACACACACACACACACACACACACACACACACACACAAACAGACAAAGGTTAGTGCTCTAACAAATAACGCAATAATATATTAATAACAAAAAATATTTGATCTCACTTAAATGAGCAGATGGCCCAGAGGACAAACCTAGCTGACAGGAAACTGTAGCATCAATGGTTCGAAGGTGACTGATCATTATCCTGCAGGCTTTTTCTCCCTTTTTCTTCACGGTGTCAATGAAGTCGCGTGCCTTGTCTGCTCTACTTTGGTTCATTTCCTGTATCCTTTCTTTCTCCAACTCATTCAAGACATTGTCTGTTACAAGAGCTTCAAGTAGCTGTGTGAGATTTTCTGCTGTCACCCTCTCCACAAACTGTGTTCGCATTCTGGCAAGCTCCTTCTCTGTGGAAAGAAATATAATAAACTGAAATGAAGAATTTGTTTTTGTTTTGTTTGTTTAAAAGTTTGATTTGTTTTTGAAATAACAAGTTTAGTAACTCAGTCAGTCAGCTCAGCCAACATAGATTTAACAGTTAACTCTCTATGAGTAGCCTCTGCAAACCTCCAGTATAGTGGAGTCTGCTTATATGTATCATCATTTTAACAGATAAATTAGTTCAGTGTTACAGGAGTTTATCAAAGTGAACCTTGCAGCAGGGCAGAACCTAAGTCTAACCTTGATAGTACCAGTTTTTAAGTAATATAGTCAGTCCATAGCTAAATAAAGGATTTATATTATAAGTGTATCCCACTTCTTTTTGGCAAATGGTAAATGGACAGTTCTTATACAGTGCTTTTCTACTTTACCCAAGCACTCAAAGTGCTTTACACAACTACAGAAAGCAGAAAATTAACAAGTAACTTTAGAAAAAGGCATGAAAATAATGATATGACAGCACACACACATAATGATTTGTGCTGGAGTCCTTGCATTTAATTTTCATATGGATGAGACCCAAAAACTTCACATTATTTTACATTTAAAATATATTTTATTTAATTTTAACGTGTTACATAGTTAGGTCTTTCTTTTGCTGTTCATGTACTTCTGGCTCTTATCTATGAATTATTACTGTCAATAAATTCCAGTCAACTTGCCAGTAACTGCAGATAAAAATCAGCCTGCACGGCAGAAAACGGGGTATTTATTCATGATGCACTTAAGCGCTTATGTTAAAGTGAACTGTCCCTAATAAATAAAAGGTACATAAACATAAATTTGATTTCACTGAAATTTAATACACAGTTACTCCTTTTATAGAAAAAGAATTTAACTGCCAACAAACACGGGCAGGGATAGCTCAGTAGGTAGAGTGGTGGCCCCATGATAGGAAGGCTGGGGGTTTGAATCCACTCAATAGCTACCATAGGTACCCCTAAGCAAGGTATGGTCCCTACACAGTGCTTCCCGGCGCCCTATGGCTGCTGACTGCTTTAACTATTATGTAGTTCTTTTTAAAAAGTTGCCTTATTTAACTGTGCCAACTTTAACTCTCTCATGTATGTATGTTTATGTATTTTGGTGAATAAACCATAAACAATGTCTGTACATGAAGTACAGAGTGCTCTATTATTCTAAGAAGACTTTTTTGTTTCATGTTTATTTGTCTTACCGGTACTTACATCTTGTCAAATAGCCTACTGGCTCCTACCTGCTGAGCAAGCTGCTTGGTTTGGCGAATCCATCAGCACCAGCTCTACGGTCCTCTGCAGCTTTGCTCTAGAACAGAACACCACAGAAGATTTTCAGATTGTAGAGCTAATAAAGCTGCTTTGGGATTCTAATTCTATCACGCTCTATTCTTATTCATTCAGTTTTATTTATATAACATAAATCACAACAACAGATGCCTCAAGGTGCTTTATATTGTAAGGTAGACCCTACAATAATACATATAGAGAAAAACCCAACAATCATATGAGCCTTACTTAACTGATCTTTTCCAATCTTTTACACTTGTACCAGAGCACTGAGATCTATAAACTTACTGCTCAAGATCCAGGATAAAATTAGAGGTGATAGAGCCTTTTCGATGGCAACTCCAAATCTTGGAAACAGCCTACATGCCCAGAGTCTCCACCATTTTTTAAAAAACTATTAAAAACATAGTAATTCTCACTTGCTTTCACTTCTAGTTGAGCAGCAAACCCTGGATTTTTTATTGCAAACACAGTCTTATTTATTTTTGAGTCTTTTTCTTTCTAGAGCACAGGACAACTTCCTTGCACCAAGGAGCCAATTAAGACCGTGTACCATAAAGCCTTCCAACATGACAATGACCCAAGGGATACCCCCAAAGAAACACAGATGTGGCTAAAGAAGAAGTAAATTAAGGTCCAGGAGTGACCTAGCCAGTCTCCAGACCTCAGAATAGAAAATCTGTGAAGAGCTGAAGCTTTAAGATGACAGTCAGCAGGGAAGAAACCTGAAGGATTTAGAGAGTTTCTGTAAAAAGGAGTGGGACTAAATCCTTCCTGAGATGTGTGAAACCTGGTGACCAAATATATGAAACATCGCTGTGGCGGGGGCTTGGTCTTTGGCCTGCTGCAGAGGAGGGGTGATGCAGTGAGCTCACAGGGCGGCACAGAGGTGGGAAGGAACAGGTGCGCGGAAATGACTTGATGAGGAGAGACTTTTCTTATGTCTTGCAGTGAAAAGAAGCGGGAGAGTGACAACGGGAGTGACGGAGGGGCAGGAGCCAGAAACTGCAGGGACAATCCCGATTGTAAATAAAGCACTGTTGAACTAACACACGCAGAAGTGTCCATCTGTGGGTCGTGTGTCACAATCCTACTGCTGTGCTTCATTCACTCAGTGACATGCAAATCAAACTAAATCATCTTGCAGGAACCCTCACTCACCCGTATGAGCCAAGCTGTCAGCTTTTTGCCTCCTACACTCATAAAAATTAGTCATTGGATGAACTCAATTTGATTGATGGCAGGTTTTCCACGTAATACATTTATTTTGGTTCAACCAAATCTACATACATCATGACATTTTAATTAAATTTAGTCAGTAGAACACAATTTTACCAGATACCAGAGTTGCTGCCGTGAGAGAGACTGATCGTTAAAGCCAGGCACAGCCAGCAGTTGGTTGCAGTTACTAATGTGTACTAGGTAAATAAAGACCATGTTTTATTTGCAGACTTCATCCTTCCTGATGCGTGTGGTGTCAGGTCGGATCCTCTCTGTATCACACCTTTCATCATGCATCTTGTTTTCATTTCATTAAGCTGAATTAAGTTTTTAGTTTCCATTTGATTCCAGCCTTAGAGGAAACGAAACTAATGACACCAGCACAGAGAGGCTGTGTGCTGAAGAGCCCTAAAGCCAAACTGGCCCTTTGCCAGGTGTGTTTAACTTCCACAAAGCATCACAGTGTGAAAATACTTCGTTATAAGTAGTATTTATAAGTATTTTTCTCAGCCGCTGACACGTAAACAATCAGCATAGTGTAATATAAAATAACCTAGATTTAAACGTAATGTACTCACATTGATATGAAACTTGTCTCAGTAAGAGAAGTGATCCAAAAGTTCCAGTCGAACAACTTACAAACATTACAAACATTACAGACTTTAGCATTGTTAAAGCACCATTGTGCCTATGTCTCATTGCTACATGCATTAAATAATTAAAGTGTGAAATAAAAAATAAAATAAAAGCTTACAGTTTATTTAAACACAGGAGAAGACGATGACTCTGCACTCCTCGCTGGGAAAGACTGGAACATGTGAGCTCTTCCCTTGAATGAGAGACTCCTCCTAGGGAGGAAGGACGGGTAAGAGGGAGGAACATTTCCACAGTGAGACCAGGCAAGACAGCGTCTTGTTATGGACATTTAGGTTACAGGTAAGAGTGCACAGAGAAGCCACAAAATTTTACACCAAATAAGTCAAAAAATATATAAATATTAAACATCGTTAGCCACAGTGACAACCAGCTGGTGGCGGTAAAGTACAGAAGTTCACCAGGTAAAGTTCACCAACAGCCGTTAAACGCTGTAGAAGAAGAAACAGCGTCACTACTGCTAACAATGGCAGCCGCTTTCACGGAGTTGCGGATGGATCAACTGCCCACAGACCCGCTGCTGCACATTTTATCCTACTTGGACTTCAGGGACTTGATGCAGTACGTATCCCACACCTCCACGGTGCAGCCAGGACAGGAAGAAGAAAACACGCGATTGATTTCTTCTTACACAAGCTGCAGGAGGAAACGCAGGCTAGAGGCTAACCGCTAATAACAACGACAGCAGCTCGTTAGGCGAGCTCCTTTATTTTAATTTTTGTTCTTGTAATTCTGAGTAAAGAGTTGTGACAAGAGGTGCTATCAGTGTTTTACTGCAAGTATTTATGAAAATGTAACTTTAATGGCATCTGTCACGTAGCGCAGAGCCAACACAGAGACTTTACAGTTAGCCGCATGCTAACAGCTGCTAACTATTTGTTTACGTCCCCTACTGCGCATGTCTGTTAGCCTCAACCCTTTTCATGTTAATCTACTGAAATTTATTATCAAAGTACTAAAAAGCGCATTAAATCCATGTAATAAAAGTACACAGATATCCGATTCTTTCAGTGAAATAACACAAATATGTTCTGATTATTATAGCAGAAAGGTTATTACAGTTAAGGCACACTGGTTTCCTGCAGTAAAGGTACATAAATATGTCGTAAAACTTTTCTAGTTGATAAAAAAGTTAAATATGTTGTTCAGGTTTAAATAAAATTATTGTTTTAAATAAACATAAATTTTAAATAAAGTTGAGTAGTTTTCAGGATGTGTCATTATATCTGTTTGCTCTCGTGTAAACCACCAGATGTGTTTGAGATAAAACTCCTCTCTCTGTATTTGACTCCTCCCCCTCTCCCTCCTCCTCAGCTGCAGCTTTGTCAGCAGGCGCCTGAACGAGCTCTCTAAGCACAATCCTCTTTGGAAGTCTCAGTGCTGCAAACACTGGCTGCTGACAGAGTGAGTTCACCCTGACACGTTTTACACCTCGCCGCAGCCTCGCCGCACTCTGACTTTTCACCTATCTTTCTCTCTGTCTCTCTCTCTCTCTCTCTCTGTATGTACGCTCGCTTAGTGACGACCGACTGCAGAGCGGTGTGTCCTGGTTCTGCCTCTTCAAGCAGTACTACACTGATCTGGGCCGGTACATCCAGTATTACGCAGTGCTGAAGAGGGCGTGGGAGCAGCTCAAGAGCTTCCTACAGCAGAGGTGTCCACGAATGATCGCATCACTCAAAGGTGTCACACAACAGTTCAACAGCTGGATGCACCACAGCTCGCACAGATATCACATGGTTCAAACTGGAAATAGCCAGGCTTTTAATTTGAAAGGCAACACCAGAACTCTAGACTTTTAAAAATATAGGTTTGAAAATAAAATAAAAGTGTCGTTTTTCATTAACAAAAAGATTCTTTCCGAGTTTGTAGTTTAGTCTTTAATGAAAATTTAAGGCTATTAGTGCAAAGATGTTGTTACAGATCTTTTTCTATACTTTATTCTCAGTAAATCCAAATTAAATATTACCTGCAGTTTCAGTGGATTTCAGTTTACTTGTTATACTTGAAAAGTTTTTCAAGCTATACTGAGAGTCTTTAATATTTTCTCTAAAGCACCAGACATCCAGACCAGGATACTGCACACGAGGGCACCTACCATCTGTCTGTGTGTTTGGTCCTCCTTAGCTGGAGGATCCGCTGGAGTGTAACTGTGGAGCAAGTTCAACATATCCAGGCTTTCTTTGTGCTCACTGCATCAACAAAGCCTGAAGTTCACTGCACGTCACCACAGTGGATTTTACACGAAACAATCAATATGTGATTAAAATCCAGACTTTCAGTTTTGTTTCAAACAGTTTAACTAAAGTACAGAATTAGCTGTTTATGAATTACAGCTATTTTAAACACGGCCTCCTGTTTTCAGAGGCTTAAGTAAAGTCAACAGACAGTTGAGCAATAAACAATTTCGCGGCTCGCTTCACTCGTTATTTTATGACAGATGAAGCAGATGGCTTCAGGCTTGCTTTCACATCTCCGCCATTTTTAGTGTAACGAGGAGAAATCTGCATGTTTCTGCCAAATTTTCTTTGTTCTTGAGCTAAAAGAATCAAGTTCTTTTGTTTCTGCTTCAATAAAACAAAGTTCTGCTGTAAAGTGTTTCTTGATGTTTGAAAGTTGTTGGGTTAGCTCTCTGCTCATGTTTTTCACCGAAGGTGCCAGTCATTCACAGATCTCGTCACCTTCTTTCTATAAAACTTGATAATCAGTAATTGCATGTGAACTCTGACCTTTCCTGAAGATAAATTACAAGAAAACCTTTTTTGTTTATATCTGTCAGCTCATTAGCATCGCCTTTAAAGGTGATGTTTCCCCTTTCTGTCTTCAGAGGGCACCACCGAGGTGGAGCTGAATGACATCGAGGCGCAGATCGGCTGCAAGCTCCCAGACGACTACCGCTGTTCCTACCGCATCCACAACGGTCAGAAGCTGGTCATCCCAGGGTCAGTGTCAGCCTGAGAGCACAGACTGTAGCCACGCCCCCTTCTACCTGTCTCACCCTCCTCTCCACCTGTCTCTCTGTCCTCAGGCTGATGGGCAGCATGTCTCTGTCCAACCACTACCGCTCGGAGGTGCTGCTGGATGTGGAGACGGCGGCCGGCGGCTTCCAGCAGAGGAAGGGGATGAGGCGCTGCCTGCCGCTCACCTTCTGCTTCCACACCGGCCTCAGTCAGTATATGGCGCTGGAGCCTGCTGAGGGGCGCCAGATGTTTGAGAGCTTCTACCCCTGCCCGGTCAGCACATTTCCTGTCTGCTTATTCTTTCAAAGTAAATGCTCTGTAGCATTCAGTGGACATATTTGGAACTGTTTCTTCTTTCTGTGTTTCAGGATCAGACGGCTCAGGATCCTTCAGCCATCGACATGTTCATCACAGGTCAGCGCCAGTCTTTATCGGCAACTGTGTTAGAAAATGTTATATTCAGAAAATGTTATTTAACATTTGAAAGTATGAATTGTGGTTTTAGGTCAGGAAGTTCTTCAACTTGCAGATAACTCGGGTTTTCATTTTCCTGTCACTGATCAGGTGACTTTTTAGACAGACCATGTGTATAATTTCTGGTCTAAGCGCTCTTACTTTTCCTAAAATCAAAAAACACTTAGAGGTAAGAGTCCAGATTCTTTCAGCTTCAGTAGAATTGCTGTGATCAGGGTGTCTGTTCTCCAAAGTTCATGAAACGGAAGATTTACAAGATTTAGTGAATTGCAAGTTTGACATGTTGATCAAAGCTGACATCAGTGCCATCTAGTGGCTCAATATTAAAACTACACCACATACTTAAATTATTAAAATCTTAATTAAACATCGCTTAGAACCAACTGTGTCTCCAAATCAAAATTGAGACTGATGCCTCAATTTTGCTTCAGCAGGAAATCTACATTTTTTGTACATCAAATTATAATGTACACAAATGCTCTTTTTAACCCTACGCTATAACCTTCTACACCGTTTAGTCGTCGTGGGCTGCTTCAACCCGACATGTAGTCCCATTTCTTGGTGCACGTCAGCTTATGTGGAAGTTTGTGACGTTGGGTTAAGAGGGGTTTTCAATTAAGCCGTACGAGACCAAACTGAAGCATAATTTAGGTGTAAACCCGTAAAAATGCCTCCAGTTTAATCTCAGATTATTTTAAACCACAAACAGAACAGAAACAGGAACCCTATATGACCATTCTGAGCACTGCTGATTCAAGTTTTATTGTCATGTACAGATAAACAGTGTAGCCACATTTACCCATAATGAAATTCTTTGGCTCGTGTTCGTCAGCTTTACATGAGCATATAGAAGTATGCAGTTAAATTAAGAAGAAAATAACAGAAAATAGCAGTAATAATAATGATAAAGAGAAAACAAATATTAAATATTTAGAGAATTTAAGACAAGTTGGTATTTACAGTTTGTGAAAAACTTGTGCAATGAGTATTTAAGTGATATTTAAGTTTGAAGAGGAACTGTTAAAAGGTTTTTAGGATTAATGCTGAATCAGTTTTAGGAAAAAAAATCGTTTCATTTACTTTTTGTCTTTTTAAACCTGTTGAAGTGTCCTGTAAGCTTTCCGGTAGAACATTTCTGTACGTTCAGTCAGTTAACTGTATTTGACTGGTTGATAATGTATTTGAGTGCAATTCTATTATCACATAGTTCTTCAGAGGAGTTCAGATGAACATTGTTAAGAAGTGTCCCATTGTTCACTATCCTCTCAGTTTTAACTGTGACAGCTCGTCTCTCTGTTTGATCTGTTTGTTTTTGCTGCCCTGCTGTCGAACTCTAAAGCTGGATGTCACAAGATTTTCTGCAACTTGTCTTCTCATTCAGTCTGATGTCATTAAACATTTCCAGGTCCAAAAGTCCGTCAAACAAAACAGTCCAATTCTCTCAGGTGTCACAATAAACTTTCTACCTGTAATCACAATTACGTGAAAAATTTTGAATTCTGCTTTGTAGAAGTGTAGAGAAAGCTCATGTTCAAGTCTTCATGGTCAACTCGGCGTGTATATTAACATATAGAAGGTCATGTAAAGATTTAAAATGTCATGTTTGACCTCTGACTCAGTATTTTTTTAAACAAATTAATACATGTTCTATATCCACACAAATAAAAAGTAATCATACTCAACATTATGTCAGATGTGTTAAAATGGATTTAAACAGAGCAAATAACAAACCCTGCACTTTGCTGTTGTTTTTACTGCAGTCCAAACTTCTTAAAGTAGGCGGACGTTTGTGCTCTCAGAGTGCTTTGTTCGATGCAGTTTTTTTTTTTTTAAATAACCCATTTTTCTTTAGTTAAATTCGTTAACAAAAACTCTGCTTCGGGTCTTGGAGCCACACAGCAAACGGAAAACCAAAAGTGCCTTGAAATTCACATCATTAAAGGAAACACGATGCCTGAGGTCTTAATTATACTCCGTTGCGGACACGGACAGCTGGAGATCCGGCGGCCAAGAAGTTATTCCTGTTATGCTTCTTTGAAGTCCGTTGCCTGGGGCGTGGCATAGTTGTAATGTAAATTCTCCACAGATGATACTGCGCAGTCGCAAAAGATAGGCAGACGAACCTCCTCCCTCACGCTCACCGTCTGAAGATGGATGCAATGAGAAGAAAATGAAGGCAAGCGGTCAACCAACTTGACAGACTCACTGCAGGTTTCTTAGTGGTTTAAGGTTCTCGGGCTGATAGATCGATAGATCTTTGAGCTGAACAAACTGTCAGACGGCTAATGTAGACATGGAAAGTTTCAAGGTGGAAAAAAATGCCCAGAGCAGATAAAGATGCAGGTGAATTTGAGGGTTTCTGACTGCTTTCTTGCTGGTGTCACCTACACTCAGGGTGGAGCCCATAAAGAAAGAAACAACAGGCCAAGCAGTGATTCTGAGTAATCTCACAGAGTTAAAGCCAACATTTGAATTCCCTACATTCAGTTGAGCATCACAGTGTGCTGGAACACATCACAGCTGTCATCATGTGAGAGGCGGGTCTATCACTGCGCTTACTCATCTTTGCCGTGGTTTAACTAAACCCAGGTACTGTCCACGTTTCCAGCTGTGAAGTGTGATTTGATAGATTCAGGTTTGCAGGAACAGTTGACTCAAGTCGTCCACTCTTGATTCATTTGTATAAAGTTGAGGTATAGGCTACTTTAGACCGAACCGAAAGTCCTAAACACAAGACCGTTTCAGCAGCTGCTTGATTTATTTCTCTTCTCCACTTGGATAAATTACCCAGACAGATTATAAGTTTGTGTCAGTTTGTTCTCTGTGATTCTTTAACTTTGTGTGAAAGCTGCAGAAACCCTGAGCATGAAAACGTGGCAAACTGTGAGTGTTTGTGTGTTCAGGCTCATGTTTCTTGGAGTGGTTCACGACCTATGTGCACAACGTCGTCACGGGAGAGTATCCAATCATCAGAGACCAGATCTTCAGGTAACTACGAGTCGCGCATACGTAAATGAGTGTTTTGTGTATTTGAGCCTCTGTGAAGCTCAAAGCTGATTTTGCTCTGCAGGTATGTGCACGACAAAAGCTGCGTGGCAACCACCGGTGACATCACCGTCTCCGTTTCTACCTCCTTCCTGCCAGAGCTTTCGTCCGTCCATCCGCCACACTTCTTCTTCACCTACCGCATCAGGTACCTTCATTTCTGCTTGACGTGTCCCTCGCCGCCTCTTTCCAGTTTTTAATGACCCGGCGTGTGTTTTCAGAATAGAAATGTCCAGCAGCGCCTCGCCTGAAGCTGCCTGTCAGCTCGACAGCCGCTACTGGAAAATCACCACCTCCGACGGCAACGTGGAGGAAGTCCAGGGTCCCGGCGTGGTCGGTACGCTGCCCGCATCACACCTGCGCTGCTCCACTGTGATTGGCTGAGACCAGCTGCTGAATGTGTCTGTGTGTATCTGTGCAGGGGAGTTCCCGGTCATGACGCCTGGAAAAGTACACGAGTACGCCAGCTGCACGACCTTCTCCACCTCGTCAGAGTACATGGAGGGTCACTACACCTTCCACAGACTTGGTAACTACCTCCACCTGTAACAGAAACGCCTCCCAGATGTTTTGCTGCTGTTCTCATATTTGTTTCTGTCATAGCAAGTAAAGAGGAAGTTTTCCACGTGGCCATACCTCGTTTCCACATGGTCTGCCCCCCCTTCAGACCCGTGGCCCGAACGGTAAGAGGTTCTGCAATGCTCCGAAAATCAAAAGACACTTTCAGGGGGTTTTAGACTGATGTCAAAACTGAAACGTAATTATTTGTTTATTTTCAACATCTGGCATTGATGTACATGGCTGGTTAACTGGAGACAAAGGAACTACAAAGACAGGATAACTGCAAAGGGAAGTGGCTGAGAGCGTACTGCAGGGAGACAAAATGAAAAGTCGAACTTCCAGGTTTATGCAGCACAGCTTTACCCTAGTGAGCTGAGGGCAGTAAACAGGAATGTAAGAGGATGAGGAGAACACCAAGATGATATCAAGGACAAGAGCAACTTTAAGGTCAAGAAATTGTTTGTTTAATGCTTTAAAATATTCTTAAATCTTCCACTGTGACAATTTGTTTGTGCTTAACTGGAGATTATTCCAGGTAAAAAGTGCAGCAAATGTAAACTGTCTGGAATCAAACACGGAGAAGGATGAGCTGATTATGGTTTCTACACATGCATGTACAGAGATAAGAAGTAACCTACCCAAGCAGAGCTGTATATATTAAAAGAATCAGTAGGAAGCTCTGTACGTATACAGTGATGTACATGATTTCCACAGTGCTGTCTTCAGGTGTTGGTCAGCTGTATTCATAAAGAACCAATAATCCAATAAAATGAACAAATAAATAAATCAAGTTACCAAAATCACTAGTTTCCTTTCCTGGAGGGGGAAACAAGATTCCTAACAAACTTGGAATCTTGGAAACATTAGCGTTTTTTATCTATAATGAAGCCTCAATACTTGGCTGTTGTGATCGCTTCAGTTTCAGATCCCAGAACAATTTTGATCTTTGGAGATCTGATAAATTAAAAGTCCCCTGTACTCTGGAGGTTTGTTGCATCTTGCATCTCTCACTCTCTGCAGTCTGAGTTTAAAAATGTAAAAGCTGCAGGCTGAGCTGCTGGTGATGGAAAATCATTAGCTACACTGAGAGAGTCTGACTGTTAACCCGGTTCATTAGTCCAGATTTTAGTTTCTTTTGATTTTAGCTGCTGAGAGCACCCCTGCTGCAGACAGCGAACATCAGGAGCTGACTTCAGGCCCAGTTTGAAGTGTTTCCGTCACACAACTTCACCGGGGTTGGCTGGCTTGCCTTTTATCAAAGAAATCAAGCCTAAAATTATTTTAAAGAGTTTACTAATTACACTGTTTACTACTTACAGTCGCTATCTTGCACAACTCACTGAGCTCAGCATACTGTTCACTGCTGAGGGGGTGCCCTTTAGTGGCTTTTTAGTGAAACATGACTTCAGCGTAACATCTGTGTCAGTGTTAGTGACACTGTTAGGCTTTCTAAATATCTTGGTATGGTGTGATACCAGTATGGTGTCCAAGCGCACCATAAAGTACCTGCAAAGACCACCAAAATTTAAACACATAATGGCTGAAAAGTGACCTAAAAATTCACTGCAAACAGGTAAAAAACTGGTACAGACGTGCAAATCAGCCACCAACACGGTGTCTTGCTTCTGTATTGGAGGGTTGAAGTAGGCGTCGCCTCATTTAATGATGTCATTGATCAGCTTCAGACTAACCTTCAGCACTTGCTGCTCACGCTCTCTGTTGTCTCTTCTGTTTTGTTCCCGATGACGTCTGATCCAAGCAGCAGAAGGCGCTGGCTAGCTACACGCCTCGCTTCGGCGACCACGACGACGACCACGACGGCGAGTACTGCGATGGAGACGGCGATGACTTCGACGACCTTAGGGGAATCAACATGGCTACCTTGGAGGGAGCATGGTGTCCTCGACACATCTGACCTCTGACCTTCCAATACCGTAACATGCTGATGTCAGTAATTGAGTCGATGAACATTAAGCTTCCGTATGGCCTTTGATTGACTTACAGCAGGGGATTATGGGACGGGTTGTACCAATGAACCAACCAAGCAGAGCCATACGGGGACTGAGTCGCACCAACTTCCAGCTGCCAGTGAAACAAAATCAAAATGTGAAGGTGCAGTTTTATAGAAATGGTCTTTTTCTGTTGGGTGTTTAAGCTTTTGTCAGGACACTGTTTGATAAGTGAGGATGAGACGGGCTGGACGCCACTGGCGTTGACCTTTTAAAGGAGCATCGTGGTTATCTGTAGCTCCCAAACAAACACAGCAGGGAACAAACTGACGTCAGTGGCTTCAGGTTCCAGTTTAGAATAAGAAAAAAGCCGATTTGTGTCGACTACGAGACTTAAATCTGGAGGTTTTTTGTGAAATGGAAAAAATGTGGGGCTGTTACTTTTGTCCATAAGATTTTAGTTCTCAGAGGGATAATGCTTCTCCTTCTTTAAATGAGAAAAGCCGTGTGTTTGTTTTTTCCACGGCAGAAACTTAAGCCTAACTACTGATAGATTTAGTTTTTTTATGGTTTCCTAGCCAAAATTTAATGACAGAGAGATTGTTTTCAAACATATGTTATTCTGCAATATTCTGCCCCCTAGCGGTGAGACTTTACAGTATCTGCGGATAAAAAGATGTTATGCTGCTGTCTTAAAGTGTAATCTGAGAGACGCTGCAAGCAAATTTCAGTATGTGTGTGGTCATTTCATCCCAGCATGCAGTCATTTGGTCTAGAAAACACCAACCAGCCAGTGTGACCTCATCAAAAGGCTTTTTTCCATCCAAAAAAAACATTCAACACCTACAAAAGTAAACAAGGAAAATCTGAAAACCTGAAATCAAACATTCCGATTTTTCCTTTAAAATTTGCCGTAAATGATTAATAATCAATTAACTCTAATTTGGGTCACTTGTAAATCAAAGTGGTTGCTTTCAGTAGGATAATCCAGTTGTAGTCTGCCCCCTACTTTACAGATTTGGCAGTGCTCCTGTTCTGTGTGTGTTAGTAAACAGCAGGTATATCGTTGGATTAGCGATGAGCAACAACTCAAACGTCTCGCATGTCTGAAGCCTAAACTTTTGGGAATTATTTGAGGCTTTCATATGAGACACTTTTTTAATTTGAGAGAGGCGATTCAACATTAGCCTTCCCCCTGGTGGATAAACTGAGCAGTGCAGCTGTTATATCTGTGTTATTAAAAAGGAAAGATCTCCACAGCCAAAGGTTTTATTGCATATTTTTATGGTTTCAGCTTCTTAAATCTGGTGCTTATCCTTTGTCATGTGCCAGTAAATCACACCTTCAGCCAGTATTAAAACCCGAGAGAGACACAATAAAGAAAGTAAATTATTAAAATAATAAATACTTGCATCTTTAGATGATATGCTACCTTTCAGATGAGTTGTAGTCATATGGCTTTAAGTTGCTGCAGTGAAAAAAAAAAAACTGGGTTTATTGTGCTTTTTCAACCAAAATTTTTTTTATTTCAAAATAATGTGTACACAAAATGGCAGGCAGAGTGTGATAAGAGAAGAGGACTTGGGCTTCTTTGATCTGGGGGCTAAAGTGTTGTATGCTTCACGCTGCTTTCTTAGATTTGAGTTGGTATCTTAAAGCAGGTCTCCTTCCTTTCTGTCCGGTGGAGGCGGGACAGTCAGCGGGTTTGTTTTTGTATGTTTGGATTAAATAAATCTTATATTCACTGCTGCTGAGTCTCTTTACTTTTACACGCTCGCTTCAAGGTGATTTTCTGACACACTGTACGAAGATTAACTCCAGAACTTTAATGAGACTTCACCAGCCATTTAAAGATTGAGTTTATTTCAGATACCTGCCCTTTTTACAGCTTTCATTAGATTAAAACAAACTGTTTCAGCTCCCTTAAAGTTGATTTTATTCTGATTGGCCAGTTCCTGGAAGCTCTTAGACTCTAGAAGAGCTTCACATGTACCACAGGCTGTCTTAGCAGCCAGTTTTTCCAATTGGCTGCACCTTACAAAGAGGTTTGATCAGCAGGTAGGCGGGGCCTACCTCACATGACTTGCTCTCTGTGATGTCATCCAGATCCAAAAGTAGAAAAAAAGTGTTTTTGTACATACACTGACCTCTGTCAGCTCCTCTCTCCTCCAGACATTTTAGGATGGATGATGAAAATCATTCTTGGACCATAGTGGTAAATGCTGCTGACCAATGTTGCATTTCCTTTGGCTACTTCACAATAAAGGTCCACTCGGTTTGTCAGCTTAATACTATTAATATAAAACTGAAGCAGCAGTAAGTGTTCAGTAACTTAATGCAGTCACTACAGACAACAGCACGACTTTGAACCTTGTTTATGTTAACGTAAGCTTATTTCCTGATAACACATCACCATGGAAACCAAGAAAACACAAAGCAACAGGCCACGAGTGGTTCCTAGACCTAAACAAATTGTTTTTAATGGTGATCCATACATGAGTATAAAAAAAAATCAATTGAAGTGTCAAGACCAGTGACGCGTAAGACTCAAATTTGGGTTTCCGATGTGAATGCGTCACATCATCATTACCAAACCTTTCAATTCTGACCTTTTAAAAGCTGAAAATATTAGTTTTTAATTTCAGTTGTGTCCAAAAGTTTTGGCAGTGATAAGTTTAAACACGTTTGCCGTCTTTTCAGTGTAGTTTGGTAGCTAAATGGACACAAGTCAGATGAGAAATCGTGTTCAGAGACAAACTGCTGTGAGATCCAACAGTAACCTAACAAACGTGCATTTAGATTAAAATCTTTAAGACCGCTGCCTTAAACTGTGAATGAAACCGTGAATAATAAAGTTTAAACCAGCGGTTACATTCAGCTGGGTGTAATTACACAAACTCTGTCTGTTAAAGAGTTGGATCCAGATGTTGATGATGTGAGCAGACTCCACAAACGCCGTCAAATTCATTTGCAGTCGGTGATTTGAAACAGTCGAGCTTCAAACACCCGAATCTCCAAATTTAAGACACGAAGCTTCATTAAAGCAGACAAGTCGTAAAAAAAAAGTTTATTTGGACTCGGTGAAACAGATATTTGTTCTCTGCAGGTTAAAACGTTCAGTGGAGTATCGCCTGCTTCTGTAACTCCTCCTTTTCAGTCTTCGTCGTCTTCGTCCTGATCGTCGTCCTCCACTGCCGCCACCATCCCCGCACTTCTGCGTTTCTTCTCCCTTCTCGTCTCCTTCTTGTCTTCTCCCTCTTCCTCCTCCTCGTTGTCCTCCTCTTCTACTGCCCCTCCCTCACCGCCATCCCCCTCCTCCTCGCGGGCGTTGCAGCGGCTGCAGTGTCTCCTGAAGCCTCCCAGGAAGTGCGACCTGAAGCAGCAGAAGGGGCAGGCGTAGCGGCCGGGCCGGTGGGCGGAGCTGATGTGCCGCTGCAGCCGGCTCGGCAGGAAGAAGCTGCGCTTGCAGTCCTTGCAGCTGTACGGCCGCTCAACGTCGTGGCAACGCACCACGTGACTGATGGCGAAACCTGCGGCGACACAGATGAAGATAAAAACATAAATCTGTAGTTTTTGATGTTGGATTATTTTTAGTTATCTGTTTGCTTGTTTTGTTTGAAAAAAAGAAAAAGATAAAGATTTTTATTTTTTTTAGTTTTGTTTGCTTAAAAAAACAACCAAAAAGAAATATATGCTGATTAAAATTCTTTTGATGTTGCTGTTGTTATAAGATATATTAATTTGCATAAAAATAAGGCAAAAAAGTAATATCTAGTCTTCATCAAAGTCCAAAAGAATACTACAGAAGTCAGCTTAAAGAGTAGATAAAACTAGAAAGCGAAAATTTCAGAAGAAATTTTAAGTGTGCCTATGCCGCTGGTAAACAGTGTAGTTTGCCATTCATACAGCTACAGAGAGCAAAACTCAGCAGAGCAGCCATTCTCCACCATGAACTATGGTAAAAACAAACACCGCTCGCACCTCACAGATGACAGCTTACAATTTTGGGTAAAGATGAAGTGACTTTGTACAGCCCCGATTTGCAGACGCTGTGCACATAGTTTCATGAGCAGAAGTCCCATTGTACCACGGCAGACCCGACAATGTTTGCATGAACACGCTTTGAAGCATTACGTTATGGACCACTTTTCACACATGGTTGGTGTACCCACACAGCCGGCTGTAGCTTTTCAACTCACAGCCTGACACACACCCAAAAAACAGCCGAGAGAGCACAGACTACGCCAGAGAGGCGTGATTGCAGATGCCGCTCAGGTGGGTCCACCTCCCCTGCAGCGGCACTGCAGACCACGCCCCGCCACACACATCAATCACGTAAAATAAATATTTATGCACTTTTGCATTCACTTTTTGTTTTTTGTTATTTTTACACAGTGTTCTGAATGATTAACAATGGTCTACAGCCAATCTTGTGTATTATTATACAAACTTTGGTTGTAAGATGCCCTACCTGGCCCCCTGGCAAAAGCTTTGCTAGATCCGCCCCTGCACAGTTACCAGCTGTCAGCTAAATAAAAAAGGAGCTTGGTGTTTATTTCTCTCAGAAACAGTTCATAACTTCCCTTCAACTCATTCATGTCACCTAAAAAAAAGGTAAACCTGTTTCTCCATCACCAGTTCAGCTCTGATGATTCGGTAAGGTCATCTCCTGGTTTCCACCAAACTACACCTAAACTCGGTTTATATCTGACCCAAATAGAGTGCAGTTCATAACTTCTTACCTGAAATTCAGTTCACCTCACGCTCTGACCGGCAGCTGTCTGCTTCTCCTGCCTTCGGTTTCCCTGATCCACGATCTACCACCGGTTGATCGGCGGTCGCCTCGCCGCCTCGTTCCCTGCATGCTCTGTCTGACACACACCGGTGGATAGCTGCCCTCGGTTGTAGCTCCGCGTCAGCGACCACCAAACAACTCAGTTATTTTTTCCACATCGACCAGCATCTGGACAATCCACCGCCTTTCACTGTTTGTACCGTTACTAAAAAAAACCCCTCATCGGCTCATAAAAACGAAAAATAAGTCCAGCTATGACCCTGAGTCAAAAAGACAGCCAGTTAGCTAGCTAGCTGTCTAGCTCTTTGCAGGCACCGAAACCATCAGAGCTAATATGGGATGTCTTGGTAACACGAGCACATATTTGAAGTTTACATCTGGCCAATCCACCACCTTTCACTGTTTATACCGTTACTAAAATGAATAAATAAATAAATCATTTATAAGTCCAGCTGTGACCACGAGACTTTACGAAGGACCGGGTGTGAAACCAGAGTAAGCCGCTCTCACTGTCATCCAGGCCGGCTGTAGCTTGTTAGCAAAGCCGCGCTAGCCACACTAGCCAGCTAGCCTCAAGCAGAAACGACATCGTCAGAACATTGTCGCTAATATGGGATGTTTTGACAAAATGAGCAGATATTTGAAGTTTACACACCTATATTCTCGCCTGAAAATATCTTAAAAGTTTATTTTGTGACCTAGAAACAGTATTAAGAGGAAAATAAAAACTAAGTGATGGCCGCCATTGTTTGACTCGGCAGAGGCGTGCTATGAATTGTGGGATATTGAGTTTTCCACCAAGCATTACCGTAACTTTTGAATGATTTGCGCAACCTTAAAAATTCCAATGGCTCCTGAAAGCAGCGACGCTGTGCGCACCGTTGATATTGTCATCATTACGGTAATCCAAATAAGGGTAGACAGGCCGTACTACTCCCGGCATACCACTAGAGAGAGCCAACACACCACAAATGAAGTTTGAAATTTGTATCAGTGGGACCAAAAGATGGAGCCAACACACCACAAATGAAGTCTGTTTCTATGGCGCCAAAAGAAGAATCTTTCTAAATTTGCACTAAAATATTAATATTTAAAAAACTATAAAAGTCATGAACACCAAAAGTGTATACCATACTAGTCCAGCTCCAGCCGCACAAAATGATCTAACATATGTAACCCTATTGTCAAAACTGTTTGGCAGAGAAGCGCGGGAAAATTTTCACTAAAATATTAATATTTAAAAAACTATAATAGTCATAAACACCAAAAGTCATAGCACACCATTCCTGATCCAGCCGCACAAAATGAGGTAACATATATGAAGCTTGTCTCAAAACTGCGAGGCGAGATTCGCTGCAAAATTTCAGGCGGAAACTGAAGAATAATAATAATAATAATAATAATAATAATAATAATAAATCCGACGAATAGTAATATGTGTGCCTCTTGGCATAGGCACACATAATTAAAAGATTGTGTTTACATTTTCTGGCGTTTTATGTCTGCTTTTCTTTATTTCTGGGATTTTAACTCATATTTACAAATTTAAAGCAACAGCCCGATGTGGTATCTGTGCCATGCATACAAGCTTTAAATGTCACATTAAAAGGTCATTTTTGTAGTTAGTCTCTTCTAAATACATTTTAAAATGTTACCATCGGGGGGCAGTGTATCACCACAAAGTTTTATTGTCCCAGTTTGGTGCAGTCCTCCAGGTAACAGTCTGTTAAACGGCTACAAAACACTAAACGCTTCGGAGGGTGGTCGACCACGGCCTCCGTCTCTGACTATCACGCAACTGGAGGCTAGCATGATCACTAGCAACCAACCGTCTGGTCCAAAGCGATGCAAAAAGAGCAAATTGCTTCATATAATTAACAAAACCTCAAAACCTGCAGGTTCAGTCTCTGCATCCAGTTTAATAAGAATGACATTAAGTAAGTCAGACTCTAATGGGGCTTCAAAACAGGAAGTGAGTGGCAGTGACTTGGCAAACATCAAATAAGTAAAATTTGGGTAAAGTAACCAGCAGAGATGTGAGGGAAAGTTCTTCAACTTTAATACAAACAACTGAAGCAGCTACCAATTAAAGAAAGGACGATACAAGAGAAATGATGAAGTTGATAAATACGTCACAGGGTTACCTAAGTTACCACAACCACAGAACGCTAAGTAGTACAGAAGTGTTATATTACATATACATGTAATAACTGCTTTCTGCCCCCTGCTGGTCATTAGAAAGAATGGCAGGTTCAGGGATTCGTACCTGGGACCTCGAGTTCATGACTTTTATCTGCATCAGTTTGAGTTGAGCTGCGTGCGTTAGTGGGTACCTTTGAGTTTGGTCTTCCAGCCGCACATCAGGCACACGAAGCGGTTGGAGATGAAGCGCACCACTTTGGCCGTGGCCTCCATCTCCTCCTTCAGCAGCTCACCGCTCAGCCCGGCCACCGCCGCCTCCTCTTCTTCCACCCCCCCGCCACTCTGCGTCTGGTTGGCCGCGGCAGCGTCATGTCTGATGGCCTGGTTGGCATACGCTTTGGGAATGTTGTGCTTGCGCACCACGTGGCTGACGCCCACAGCTTTCAGCTTGTTCTTCCAACCACAGATTAGGCAGCGGTACCCGGCGCCATCAAACAGTAGCACGCTTTTGTCTTCATACTCGGATTTAACCGACTCCACCCCCTCTCCTTCCTCGTCTTCTTCACCCTCACTGCTCCTCTTTCTTTTCAGGACGTCCCTGCGTCCTTCCTCCTCTTCCTCAGTCTTGATGCTCCTCTTTATTTTAGATTCATCTTTCCCTCCTTCTCCTTCCTCCTCATTGCTCTTCTTTCTTTTGGCGTCACCTTTCCCTTCTTCTTCTTCTTCCTCCTCTTCCTCAGTCTTAATAGTTTGCTTTCTTTTAGTGGCATCTTTCCCTTCTTCCTCCTCCTCGTCACCCTTCTCGCTCCCGTTGTCGCCTCCCCCGTCCCTGTCATCCATGCAGTGTTTGGTGATGATGTGCTTGTAGAGCTTGGTGAAGTCTCTGCTGGTGTAGAAGCAGTAGGAGCAGTGGAAGAGCCGGGCGCCGCTCTGGTAAATCAGGATGTTCCCGAGGCGTCCCATCACCACACCGTCAAGGCAGGTGGGGTGGGATGCCGCAATGTGGGATAGCTGGTGGGCGTGGCTCTTGGAGAAATGGCCGCAGTGGGGGCACTGGAGGTGAGCCGCGACACCCCCGCCTACTTCGCCACGAGTCTGTATGATAACCGACATCCCTGCAAAGATTGTACAGAGCAGGTAAGGACCAGGTGAGCTCAGAAAACTGCCACTAAGATCAAGATAAAAAATTCTTAAAGCTAAATGTTTGATTCTTGGACATTTTTTTTACTTTTTAAAATATTATCATTATTATTATTATTATTATTTAAAATATTATATTCAATAAAGATAAGGGCTTTTTCACCTGGAATGAGAAAATGAATTCGATTAACAACACTGTCTCAGCCATATTTTACCAATAAACCAAACACAGATTTATTTTGGTATGAACACCTTCACATCTCCACTGTCAACACAATTTTTCGTTTTGGAGCTGTTTATACAACCTGGACTAGACACCAACACAAGGCCGATCAAAGCCAAAAATACAGGATTTTTGGGATCAATGCATATTTAGTGATTTCAATAATCAGATAATTCCAACATATCTGGTAGTATTTTTTTTTTTAAAAAACACACGAAACAGCAACAGATTTCTCTACGATTGGTTACAAGTAGTTATTTATTTTCTCCTATAGCTTCTGCCTGACTCTGCTCTGATCAACTGATTGTTGTATGTGTGCTGATCCAAATAAATGTTGCTAACACGGGAGTTGTAGAGTGCGTTCTGGTGGACAAACTATGCAACACCAACAGTCATAACATGGTTGAACGGTGTTTCTCCTGTCTCTTCTTTACTTTTGTTTTCATTTCTTTATTGCTTGTTATAAATAGATTGGGAAATAGCAAAATATCTGTCGGGCTCGATTTATCCAATTTCGAAATATTTGCTCAGTGTGAATTTGTAACAACTTTTTTTTCAACAGAAAGTATATTTTATGTCTGCTTCAACCAGGAATACAAAGCTTTAAAAACAGCCAATGTTAGACCTTTACCGAAACCAAATTGTGCGCGTTACATGCAAAAATCTGTGCTGTGTGCTTTAACTTGTGGGATGAGAATCATCTTCCCTCGTGGTGTGAGCTCTGCTGTCACACACGCAGCAGAAATGTGTGATTTTTAAAATTTTTGTTTTTCACTATAGTCCGATTTAAAATAGCAGCTCTAAATATATATAAAAATAAATAAACAGATTCCATTAAAATAATCTAACACCTCAGGAAATCACAACCAGGTACTTTGGACGTCTCTTTACTTCCATCCCTCCACAGCTTGTAAACTCATCTTCATCAAATACATTCAACCTTTAACCGGATTCTTTTAATATTTAAGCTTTTTCCCCCCATTAACAGTGATACAATTTGAACACTTAAGCACATTTAGGAGTGAGATTTGTCTCCTGAGTAAGTCACCTTATCCTGGTTCATCCCGGTTTATCCTGGGACTGAGATAACGGTAACCCTGCTCCTGCACGCTGTTCACATCAATGGGATAAAAGAGCGCAGCTAACAGGCTTGCCTGCACTAAAAACTACACATTTAACCAGTTTTTTCCACCCACCTGACTCCACCGCCGGCTGTGTTAGTTTGTAACAAAGTTCCTGAACCTGAAGCGACAATAAAACCACTCAGGAGAAAGATTTAAACCGGATTAAATCTCCATCTTTTAGGCTAACCCCCCGGGCTGCTCAGCAGCTTCTCCGCTACCGCCCTTTTCCGTGTTTACCTCCAGCACAGCCAATCAACTCACTTCAGCCGTCCGCCACTGACCAATCACAAAATTCCCTTAACCAGGCTCTCGTCTAGTATTCAATTATCGCGAGATCTCTGGAGTGTTTTATAATTGTCGGACATTCCTTCGTTTATAGAGGAAAAACAACATAAAATCGTCCGGATCTGGTGATATTTAACTCAGACAAACTAGCCTACAGTTTCAAGTGAACTAGAAATAAATGAATAAAAATAATAGAAGAAACTGATACATAATATAGAATTTTTTTTATAATCAGGCTGAAGCGTGTGCTCCTTAGTCTGTGATTAATAAGGCTGATTCTGTCTCCAGAAACCCACCACCTGCTGAGGAAGCAGGGCACTACATCTCTGTCATCCACTGCTTCGTCATCGCTCATACAGGTAGGATTGAAATTCTTTTAGTCTTCTTTACTGCCTGTCACTTGTATTTTATTTTTCTTTGCTTGCTTTGCTTTGTTTTGCTTTGTTTTGTTTTTTTTGTTTTTTGTTTTTGGGGGGGGTCTATAAAGTCGGTGTCCTGGCTTCAGTTTCGCTTGACTGGATTAGTTTCGCTGTGTTTTACTTTGTAACAAATTCAGCCCCCCCCCCCCCACCCCCACCCATTTTTCACCGGTTGTGGCCAAGATTATAGAGCAGGTCGTCTACCTATTGATCTCCACACCATCTGCTTCAAATTCTTCTTCACTTTAACACCACCTTAGTTCCATCACATCCATTTTTCAATAACATGTGTTTTTCTTAATGAAAGAATAATTATATGTTTTAAAATATAAGAAGCAATACATTGTGTATATATATATATATATATATATATATATATATGTGTGTGTGTGTGTGTGTGTGTGTGTGTGTGTGTGTGTGTAAAGTGTAAAGTGTAATACACACCACAGGCTGATTTCTCAGAAACACGTTAAACAATAAATTAAAACAAAGCAGATGACACCAGACCGGGCTTTTATTTTGAAGTGAGTGGATCAAAGCTTTATCAAAGCAGAAATACTCATCTTAATGGGGAGGTTAAAGGTCACCTGTTGAGCGAGTGAGAGGGAGGAGTGATGGGAGAGTAATTTCAGGTTGAGCGAGGATTGGTTTGAGAGGAGGGAGAGAGGAGGGGAGAAGGCTTTTATTGTGGTAGAATGAGGGAGGGTAGACAGAGGGAGAGAGGGAGGTATCTGAGTTTGAACTTGTGTTTTCCTCTAGTCTTTGTCATCTCAGATTCACAAACGCAGACACACACATACACACAAATATACTGGGTGTCATACTGAGGGACGCCGGGCGAGTGAGGACAACATGCTCTGCTTAAAAGGTAAGAGAGAGAGAGAGAGAGAGAGAGAGAGGGCATGAAGTTAAGAAATGTGGGTCATTATGTTCTGTACCTGTCAACATTAACACACACACACACACACACTGTTATCTTCATAACCTTTTTGCAGTGCAAGTGAGAAAGAGAGAATGTGTGTGTGTTGGGGCACTGAAGAAGGTTGAGCAAGCTTTATTTTGAGCACAGAGAGAGAGAGATTAATGGAGGGAGTGAAGAGTTGACTAGATGTAGTGTTTTCATGATTACAGCTGCAGCAGTCCTTTGTGCAACTGTTACTATGGTTACTGCTCCTAATAGCACCGCTAGTATTTCAACTACTACAAGTACTTCTGATACTGCAAGTACTGATGATGCTGCTTCATCCAAGTTTTGGGTCAAAGACGTGTGCAGTCTTGAGTCTGGCACGTGTGTGTGTGTGTGTGTGTGTGTGTGTGTGTGTGTGTGTGTGTGTGTGTGTGTGTGTGTGTGTGTGTGTGTGTGTGTCTTTAATGACTGTCGGCCTGTCGGGGCAGGCTGAAGCATCGCATTGAGCCTCCATAACACAGCTGTCCTTCTCCTGCAGCTTCAGACGTGGCTGTGGAGCTTTCCTTAATGAAATCCTGCAAGCTGCACCTCCTCAAGCAAACAAAAACAAAAAGAGCACACATAAAATTTGCTAGAATGTTTATCGACTCATGATGTTTCAGTTTTAGCTACAAAACAAATTAGCAGTTAATGTTTAAATGTTTCACCCATGAGCTTATTGTCCCTCTTTTTAAGATTGTTTGCTTTTGTCTGTGGCCTCATTCTGTATCATTTTAAGCTACATTTGCATATTAGAGCTCAATTCCGTTCGTATTTGTACTCATAATACATCTTGAAGCAAATCTTGCAGTATTTAGTATTCATATTAGATCGTATTTACATGTTTTGTAAGCTCAATGCATTAATCATACCTGTGTGAAGTGGTTAAAAAAATAGGAAGAGTTAGAGGCACAAAATATAACAACTGAAGGCGCCAGGACAAGATCGTATCAGTTTTTTTTGTCCCATCATCGGTCAGAGAAAACACTTTCACCCTCGGGAGAAATTCCCCTCTCAAGTACCTGACGTTCACTTCAAAAACACAACTGAACTGCAAGGACACAAACGATGGATGACGTAGGAGAAGAGCTAGCGGAGAGGAACTGAAGATTGATGGGACCCTTCTCACTTTCTCTTCTTCTCTTTTTTTTGTCGGCCAGGTAAATCCCTGAGTCAATCAAGCGTTTGATCAGGGAGACCTCCAGGCAGAAAACTAATGCATATTATCATTTCTTTCATATGAAGCACAGATGCCTTTAAAAATGGGTTAAAAACTCATGTTTTTGTTTTAGAACTGATTTCATAATTAAACAATAAACATTTTCTTTAACTTTCTTTCTGTCTGTGGTCCTCACCTCCCTGTGACTCATACACCTCAAAGGAACACCTCACAGTTTTACTCAGGGTAAATAACGAGCCAACAAAATACCAACAGCCTCCCAAACTGACTGAAATCAGAGACTTTCATTATTCTGCTTTTCTTTGTGAACATTTCTTCAATATGTTTATTAAACTTCCAACAACAGTAAGTTAAAGGTCACTTTGGACACTTCTCCACCTCCACCAGCTGGAACCTGGGATGGATCCAACCTCTGAATGATGCAGCACAAATCAGGCCTATCAGACCAGGGGACATCTTCCAGTCTTCTCTTGTTCAATTTCGGTGAATCCACATAAACCATAGTTTTCTGTTCTTAGCTGACATCAGTGGCACTCGGTGTGGTCTTCTGCTGCTGTAACCAGTCTGCTTAAATCTTTGATGTGCTTTGCATTCAGAGATGCTCTTCTGCATATTTAGTTGTGATAAGTAGTTTTGAGTTTCTGTTGCCTTCCTATAAACTCAAAGCTGTCTCTCCAATCTCCTGTGAACCGCTGCTCACTGAATATTTTCAATTTTTCAGACCATTCTCTGTAAAATCATGGCATGTTCAAAGGCACCTAGATCACCTTTCATCACCAATGTGGTGCTCGACTTAAAATTCAGCAGATCGTCTTGAACATGCCTAAAGGCAATGAATTGCTGCCATGTGTCTCGCTGATTCGATTTTTGTGTTAACAAACAGATGAACAGCAGCCAGTAGTGCGTTTATGCTATGTGTGAATCTAAAGTTCCAGTCAAGCACTGACTATCAGCGTTTTAATTTTCCCTTTATGGTAATATAAAGCCGGCAATAAATCGGACTTGTTCCTGGTGGCTCCGCCAGGGCTGCCCTTTGTCACCCATTTTGTTCATAATTTTTATGGACAGAAATTCTAGGTGTAGCCAAGTGGCGGAGGGCTTTCACTTCGGTGGTCTCAGGATCTCATCTCTGCTTTTCGCAGATGATGTGGTCCTGTTGGCTTCATCAGGTGATGGCCTCCAGCTCGCCTTGGAACGGTTCGCAGCCGAGTGTGAAGTGGTGGGAATGAGAATCAGCACCTCCAAATCTGAGGCCATGGTCCTCAGCCGGAAAAGGGTGGAGTGCCCACTCCGGGTCAGGGATGAGACCCTGCCCCAAGTGGAGGAGTTCAAGTATCTCAGAGTCTTGTTCACGAGTGATGGGAGAAGGGAGCAGGAGATCGACAGACAGTACCGGTCTGTTGTGGTGAAGAGAGAGCTGAGTGTAAAAGCGAAGTTCTCAATTTACCGGTCGATCTACGCCCCTACCCTCACCTATGGTCACGAGCTGTGGGTAGTGACCAAAAAAACGAGATCGCGAATACAAGCGGTGGAAATGGGTTTCTTCTGAAGGGTGGCGGGCCTCTCCCTTAGAGATAGGGTGAGAAGTTTGGCCATTCAGGAGGGGCTCAGAGTAGAGCCGCTGCTCCTCCACATTGAAAGGAGCCAGTTGAGGTGGTTCGGGCATCTGACAAGGATGCCCCATGGGCGCCTCCTGGGCGAGGTTTTCCGGGCATGTCCCACCGGGAGGAGGCCCCAGGACAGACCCAGGACACGCTGGGGAGAATATATCTCTCGGCTGGCCTGGGAACGCCTTGGTGTCCCCCGGATAAGCTGGAGGAGGTGGCTGGGGAGAGGGAGGTCTGCTCTTCTCTGCTTTGGGCCCCTTATCCGACCCGGCCCCGGATAAGCGGAAGAAAATGGATGGATGGATGGATGGATGGATGGTAATATAAAGTTTAGTTTGTTTCTTTTCTTGGGTAATCTAAGATACTGTTCAAGTGATTTTAACACAGGTCCTTCTTCAGGACTTCCTGGTTGAAGTGTCTGTGAAGGTTCTCAGTCATCCAGGTCATCGTAGTCTAAGGAGCTTGGAAAGAAAAGCCTCTGAGCTTCTTGAGTTGCTTGAAGACGTTTCACCTCTCATCCGAGAAGCTTCTTCAGTTCTAAGGGTCAAATGGTGGAGAGTCCCAGATTTAAACCCAGTGGGAGTTTCCCACTGGGTCACAGTGGGAGTTTCCAGTTTCCCAGTTTCGCTCACAGTGGACGTAAATGGCTTCTTTCACCAGTGAAAGAAGCCATTTACGTCCACTGTGAGCGACCATCTTTGAACAGAGGCGGTGGTTTACGACACCAACTGTCTGCCATCTATTATCCAGTTTTGAGATCCCTTCCCAACTTTGTATTGTCAAACTCAAGCAAAGAACATCAATATCACTTCAGTTTTAATGATGGTTGTTTATCATTCTACTCAGTCCTTTGTAAGCCATCGTATTCCTCAGATTTAAGTGTCATAAACAGCTGAATGAGCGCTCAGCACTAGGAGTACATGTGGGCACACAACACTAATGGCAGTCTCTATGGTTCAAGCTCCACATCATTCTGTCCATTCTGCGTATTTTCATGCTGATAATCAAGACAAGAAATGTTGATTCTGAAGCACATTAATTGGTCAAAGAATCCAAAGAGGATTTGCTGCTGTCAGCACCGTCATTTTGAGGCTGTAATAATATAAATGTTTTCTGGCTCAGCGAGTTTCTATAACCGCTAACTGTAGCTATAGAAGTAGGATTTGGTGCATTTGTTGCAGTTGACAGGTGTGTATTAACCCACATTGTGTGGTGTGCAGGTGAAGTTTAACTAAGCTGTGAAGGATGTTAACCTTCTGTTTAAGATCTAAATTTAGAGATACCCAGTTTGACACAGTAACGCATTACTGAGCAACATGTGTTGTGAGTGTGGTGGTAAATACCTGTCCCACACCGGCCATCTGCAGATCTGGATAATCCTTGTTAGTAGATTAGAGTTAGAGAGAGGAGAGGAAAGAAAGCAGCACTATGTCAACACCTCTGAAGAAAAATCACATTTACTGTTGGACTGTAATCATTTCTGAATTCACATCGGCCGAGGGAGACTTTTCGGTTTGTGGTTTGGAGGTTTGAGGTTTTTATTGTGAAGGAATGAGAAGAAGTTGGACAGAGCTCCTAAAGGTTTTAACTGCGTTCATTCCAGGGTCACACCAAGGTTTTTTTTTTCTTCTTTTTTTTTTTACTGTGAAATGTTGGAACTGTTTGTTGTGAGAAATGGACATTTTCAAATGTGGACATGAGGATCTGGAGATCTGTCACTTATAAACGACTGAGCACATTTTGGACTTTGTGTTAGGGTATTCTTTTTAATTATTATTCTTTATCAACCTTTTCTGATAATACAAATTTGCATGGTTGTTTTGAAACAGAAGGTGCTATTTGTGAAGATCTAACATTTTAAGACTTTTATTGTGAAATGCTCAAGGCTCCTTTTGTGAATAACTGGAAAATATGTGCGTCCGATGACATTCATTTTTCTCTTCGACTAAAAGAGACAAAAGATATTTTTAATGATTATTTTGAAATGCAGAATCAAACTCTTTTACAATGGAAGGCTAACTAAATTTGGAGGAATTTTAAAGGACCTTTTCTGGAATTATTGATCCTCTTTGAACATTTATTGTGAAGGACCTGGATAATACAAATCTCTTTATGAGTTTGAATGACAAGGGGTTGAAAACTGTTTCAGGCTTTTACTATGAAAAGATGATAATACTATTGAAGTTTAGTTGTGGTGAGTCACCTGTAATCAGCCCATCAAACTCCTAATCACAGCTCGAGAAACAATGATTTCATATGTGGAATGCCTGGGTGGTGAGGGGGAGGGGCCCGGTGTGACGTCGCATTGTTGGAATTCTGGTCCTGATGAAGAGCGAGATGAGCTTCTTCCACGCAAGATGATTGCCTTGCAACCAAAAACAGAGGGCAGCCTGCGCCGGCGCCTGCTCAGAGCTAAAATCTACCAGCACCATGACGCTATCTATGGGTTAAATGCAGGTGGCGTGGGACAGCTTGCATCAGCCTCAAGTGAAAAAAAGCCCCTCCCAGCTCACCTGCAGTATCAAGGAAACAGCCCCTGGTCCCGCCCCCAGCAACTCCCACCACGCTCCCATGTCAACCCTTCTTTCACCCCAGAGGTTCGTGGGAAACTGTTCCTTACTCCAGAAGCCTGCGGTAAACCCCATCCACAGTCTCCGCCGCTTCAGCTGCAGCGCCCTAACTGCCCAGTGCTCACCCAGCGACGCAGAACTAGCTCCTGCCCCCCAACCCCAGAGCCCCGTCCTGGTTACACCATGCCTGTCCCCTTTCATCTTAGAACTACACCCCCATTCAAGGAGCCAGAGCCGCCACCACAATATCGCTACAGGCCCAGCAGGAATTGCAAGACAAGCTTCTTGTGCTTTAGACGTTGCAAAGGGAGAATGTCTGGGAAGGAAGCAACCCAAACTACACCCCTTCTACACAGAGGTACTACCAAGAAATTTGGGTAATCAGAATACTGCTACTAGTACTTGGTATTACACTGCTAGAAAGATACTGTCCAAGCTGGGAATCCTGAAATAGTTCTTTTGGTTTTGAGTTACTTCTACTTCTACTACTTTGAGTTTTGAGCAACTTCTATCTCTTTGGATCATTTTGGTCCTCAAAGATTTCAGATGATAGTCAGTCTAATAGACACATGTGTTTGGGTTTATGTGGTACTCAATCATATCAGGCAGCATAACACACTCCGAATTACCTCCTTGTTTGAGACCGTTAATCAACCAACCAGTCCTGGGTTATCCCAGTTTGGTGCAAGGTAGCCTAGCTTAGTTCAATTTAGTTCCCACAGATCCCAGTCAGCCTGAATTGACTTTTAAAAGTCCCAAATACTCCTAGATACTGTGGCAAATTGGGACAGTTACTTTTCTGATATTATGAATGGTACCATTTCTTATTCTGGATTATCTATTTGAGGTTGCATAATCAAAGGTATTACGTTTTGCTTGTATTCAGCCCAGAATAGTGCTAAATTGTGGGTCTTGAATGGTTACTACCACTCTAGCTCTGTTTAGTCTGGTCCCAAATGATCTCAGTTTTCCTGATGTTGCTCTTTGACCTCCTGAATATTCTCAGCTACTCTTGTTTGACCATTTCCGTTCTGTGAGTTATGCTTGTCTGGCTCTCTATGATCTTAAATCTGGCACAAATTTCAAATTTTATTTGGCCCTAAATCTAGTTGAAATTCACTTTTGTTTGATCGCACCCGGAAGGACTGAATTCCTATGCATGTAAAAATGTCCTATAAGTTGTGTTAGGCCCTGAATGCTGCTAGCTAGCCTTGCTTAGCTCACTTTGGTCTCCAAGGATTCCAGCTTGAGGTCCTGAATTATCCCATTTATTATGGTCTGGCTTTATTTGGCCCTGGACAGCTTGGTTTGATGTTCTAAATGGTCCCAGCTATGCAGATTTAGCTAAGTTTTGTAACAAATAATAGTAACTCACCTAGTTTGGCATTATAAAGCCCTCAATGTTCTCAGCTGTCATGTTTTGGTTTGATATAGTCTTAAATTGGAGTAGTTACTTTGTTTTGGTTTATTTGGTTCTTTGATATTATGAATGTTTTTTAGCCACTAGTCTGGTCCCAAATGATCTAAGTTTGCCTGACGTCACTCTTTGAGGTCCTGAATGTCTTCAGCTATTCTTGTTTATCCATTTCCATAAAATATAGAAAGATGGCTTTACCTGGCTCTCTTTGGTTCTAAATCTCGCACAAATTTTAATGTGTTTCTTCTCATCAGGGCAGACTAGGATCCACTGCATGTGAAAAGATCTTAAACTGCTCAATTCAATTTGCTCCTGGATGACTTGGGAAGAGATTTCTCATGGCAGATATTCATAATTAGTGGTGTCAGTAAAATTAAAGTGTGATACAATAAAATCTTCCAGATTAGTTTGTTCCAGTTTGGTTCAGTCTTTGCCTCACAGTTTCTTCATGTTTAAATGAGAATATTAGAGCAGCAACTCAGTGCCTGCACGTCTCCTGTGGCTAAGTAAACACACTTTCACACACGCTGTGTGACTGTCTGATCAATAATGCATCACAGGACCAGTCAGCTATTATTCTCTGATAACATGCAGAAGAAAATCACACCAACTCTCCATATTCTTGGTTAATTATCTCCCCTGTGTGCATAATCTTCTTCATGTGTACGTGTGCGTGTGCGCAAGGATTAGCTGCCGCTCCATGCATTGGCCTAAAAGCTAATTCCACGAATAACAGATGATGAACAGGCTTTTTAGCTGCAACAGCTGCTACCTGTTAGCTTCCTAACATTTACCTTCAGTATCCTGCCCTCATGTTGCCTTTGTGGTGACTTTCCACAGCATTTAAAATGTTAAAACAAAAAACAATGAGCATCGATCAGTCAGTGGTACGTGACTCTGTCTTTCCCATTGACAGCTGAGAAGCCCCATCCTTCCACTTTCCTGACTGGACAGCTGACAGAGTTCAGAGTTTAACAGATTCAGACTATATATAAGACTATGACATAATGATAGTGTGTCCTACTTACTGTCTAATTAATGAAACTAATTAAAACAGTGAGAAGGTGAAGACAGACAGACAGGCTGTCAGCCATGAAGACGGTAATTAGCTGCTCCACTGGCCCACATAGTCGGCACAGTTACAGACTGGAACTGTCCCAGTTGGTGATGATGAAGGTGATGATGAAGGTGACTGTCAACTCTATCAGCCATTACCAGTGTTACCACAAGTACTTAGGGTTACACACGTTTTTACTGTGGAGAATATGTGCAGAATATAGTCTTGCTGAAAAAGCAAGATTATCCCTAAAAAGAAAGAAAAAAGAAAAAAAATACAAAATACAAAATTTGACAAAATGCCAACATTTTGTCCTGAAAACTATGAAACTGACGTTAGCCAATGTCCAGGCCATAAGGAATGACAGTTAAAGAATGGTGTTCTTCTTGAAATAAGCAATGCTTTACCTGAAAAAGACACCATCTTCATGGCAATATATGGAACGTAGCCCAAAACCTGTGGATATTTATTAAGGATTAATAAAACCTTCAGGGATGTACAAGTTACCCCTGTAATGTCCACTAAAGACATCTACTAAGACAACTGGGCATTTTCAACAATATGTTACAAATTTTAAAAAACAAATCTCCATCATGTTATGGTTCTCAGTCAGTAAAGGGTGGTGGGGCCATTCAAGGCTGGGAATGGCTTCTGCACTAAATGGTGGAGTTCAACTATTTTGGGGTCTGGTTCATGATCGAGGCCAGGAAGGAGTAATAGACTAACAGATGGATTGGTGCAGCAGTGATGCAGATGTTTTTACAGTCTGTTGCGGTGACGAGAGAGCCGAGTGTGAAAGCGAAGCTCTAGAGTTACTACATCTACCTTCCCACCCCCACCTATGGCCATGAACTGTGGTCAGTGACCAAAGGAATGTGATCACAGATATAAGCAGGGAAATGATTTCCTTCTCAGGCTGTCTGGGCTTTCTGCTAGAAATAGGATGAGGAGCTTGGTCATCCCAGAGAGATTTAGAGTCTCTCCTGTAAAGCTACCTGAGAATACCGTGCCGTCACTCCAGAAGACCTGCAGGGCAGGCTGGTTAGAGGGAGATCTGGGCTTTTCTACTTAGACTGTTGCCCCACATTCAGAAAAGCGCCACAAGATGGATGGATGGATGGACAAGAAAATAGTATTCTGCTTTATTTATATCATTCTTTTGAAAGGTTATTGTTAAAAATAGATACAAATCTGACTGTAAAAAGACGAAATATACCCTGAAGGTTTTTTGTTGGAGTTTTTTGGGGGGATTTTGCCTCATTTTATCCCTCAGATGCTGATGTCAAGGCTGATGTCCACACTTTGACAGCATGTCTTCACTCTATTTGGACCTCACAAAGATAGAAACATGAGAACACAGAGAATAAAAGATGAACAGGGATACATCAGAGGCACGCACACACTTTGAATTCTGTTTCTTCATCTCCCTTCATCTACAAAGCATCATGTTTCATGTGTCGTTGTGATAATGCGGTATTTGCGGGTAACCTTCATCACCTGGCGACACACATGAAGGACACACACGTGTGCTGGCTTCCTGCCAACAGGGTATGTGTGTGTGCGCGCTTGTGTGGATAAGAAAGGAAGAAAGAGGGGGGAGCGAGTGACATAAAAAGAGAATAAGAGAGAGAGGAGTGGGAGGAGAGTGGCATTGCAGCGAGTCGAGCTGCATTACTGCTGCTGCTCGCCCGCTCTCTTTCTGTTTGCTGCAGCCTCAGGAGTGTGTGTGTGTCGGTGTGTGTGTCTAAACGAGTGTGTGGCGTCGTTATGGTTCTGATCGGAACGGCAATCAAATCTGTCCTCAGATATCTCAGTAAGACCAGAGGTGAGTGCCACTGTATTGATGAGGGATTGATTTACCATTGAGCTGTACATGTAGAGTGAGTTATAGCTCTCTAAAGATGACCTCATAGATACCACCCCCTGATTGGCTCTCAGGTGCATGTAAAAATCATGTCAAACGTAGTTTAGATCAGCAGTTTAACGAGCATTTGAAATGTGAGTTTATATTACCTGTAACCATAGTCTAAAACATTAGAGACCCTATTCAAGGTCTCCAGGACTGTCTTTAAATGCCTTGTCAGTAAATCTTATTGACTTCAAGAACCTAATTTAGGGATCATTGTAAGACTTTTTCGGCATTTGCGGTACTTTCTCAAGGGGTCCTGGAATCTCCACAAGGACCCCTAGGATGTCTTCTTGAGGTTTTAACCCTTTAACCAGTAACCCCCAGAAACTCTTCAAGAACAATGTATTTTATTTAAAGGCTTTTGTCAGGACTCGTGGACCCCTGGAATCTCCACAAGGACTCTTGGAAAAGTTATTCAGAGCTTTATAACCTCGTAGTGACCTCTAGAACGTCCTCAAGAACAATTTAAATCTCTTTACAGACCTGTGTTATTTCTCCAGGACAACTGGAAAAAAATAATCAAGGAACCATAGTATCTTCTTAATGATCAGTGTGGACATTTAGTATGTCATCAACATACAAGGGCATCTTGAATCACCGGAACATTTGCAATGACCCACTGAAGCTGCCACAGATGTCTACTGCCTGCTCAAGGACCACTACCTATCAAGAACTTCTGGGACCCCATTAAGAACTACCTAGCTTCTCCAGGTTCATATCAAGGACCAGCAGAAGCACCTCAGGAATCAGGATGGTCTCTTTATCATTCCGGTACTCCTTGGTGGTTCCTGTAATTCCTTTATGGCTTCATCAAGGGCCTCCTTCTAACATAAAGAACCTCCTCAAGAACCCGGGTACCTGCCACAGGACTCATCAAATCTTCTCAAAGATCTGTGATCCCCTCTCAAAAATTGACACAACTTGCCAGACCTCCTTGAGGATTACTTGGACCCCATAAAGACTGTTTAAGCCTTCCTAGAAGAACTGCACCTTCTTCTTCAGAGCCAGTGAAAACCCTGCAAGCCTTATATCGAATCTCTAATGTTTTAGAACTTCAAGCACCACTGAGGCTTCTCGAAAACCCGCAATACCTTCTTAGACACTTCTGGAACTGTCTAAAGTATTTATCGGACCACTGCCAATCACTGAAGAGTATTTTCATATTTCAGCCTCTGCATACTTCTTCTAAAGAACCCACCAAAACACCTCATGACATCGTATCAAGAATCTCAAGGACCATATTTACATCTTAAATAATCTTTCGTATTTCCCAAGGACTTTGGCATTCCTTCAAGGATCTCAGGAGCTTCCTGCATCACCATTTCAGTCCCCTTAATGTTTGTTTCCATTGTTTGGTTTAAACCCTAAGGCTGTGTTCAGGAGAAAAAATAAAATAACCTTTTCTTGATTAAAATTTAATAGTGTCTCAGCTACAGTGTTTATTTACTTGTCTTTTGATTGACAACAAAGCCAGAACATAAACAATCAGCCATCACTCATCAGTGATGACTTGGATTGTGCGATTAAAGAGAGATGTGGTTGATTAATGGCAACAAATTATCTTTTTTCTCGTTTTTTTGAATATTATTAGGTTGAGATGAATGACTAAAACAAAAAAAAAAAAAAACACTCTTAGTGCAGAAAAACAAAATCAGTCATAAGTTATTGTAAGAAAGTCCTACTTTGTATTATAAGAGGTGTTTTTGGTTCTGATGTCTATACACTGCAGAAAGCTGAGACTCAAGCTCCACATCTGTCCATACATCTGTCCACTGAATACCACAGACAGTCAATCTGCTGCTCTTTCACAATAAAAGCTCTGTGATGTGGAGGTCACCTTGAATAGTGCTGAGTGCGGCAGCTCTCATCATCACTGCTCCTCTGAGTGTGAAAAGATTTGCTGAAACAAGATTAAAACCCAGAAAGCAGCCTCACTCTCCCTCTCTGTGTGTGTGTGTCTTTGTTTGTGCTGCAGGGGATGGGGACAGTAAGTGGTCTGTTCACTACACTACCCAGAAGCCTCAGCAGGGTCTGCGCTTCATCCCTGGCAAAAGGCGATCAGGCAGTGCTGATGACCTACGAGGTGAGAGTGGTACTTTAGTGTTTCGTCAGTTAAGCTTAGAAAAATGTGAGATTAACTGGATCTGTAGGGAAACACATTTAGAGTAATGCTAAGAGACTTGAGAAAGTCTCTAGATGAAAATAAGTAGCCACACTTTAAATCCTCCCCTGATTTCTGGTCCTGTCTCACTCTAATGGAACCATACTTTCCAAAAGGAACGCCATGTTATCTTCAATAAGACTTAAAAGTAGCTATTGAGACCATAAACCAATGAAAAAAAATGTTTACTGACATCATAGTTCAGGTGAGAAGTTTGGTCATTTTTCCTCATATACTTCAATACAAACAGACATGGTTTCGTAACCAAAATGTCACCCACTGTTGGCAACTGGAAAGACTGCAGGTTTAAGGAACTTCAGATTCACTTTTCATTCTGTGCTTCTACATCCTTGTACTAACAAAAAAGACTAAAACCTTCAAAGCATTTCAGACGCTTAAGTGAAAACCACATGCAGCATAAGTCAGCATTTAGGAAATGCTGTTTAGGTGTGGTGCAATCTTACTCAAAAAGTAAGAGAGAATTATTGCTAAATTATTTATATTTTTGAACAGTTCACAGTGTTTGAATCGTGGGGCTTTGTTATTTCAAATAAGGAAGAGTCAGAGTCACCGTTATTCCATATCTTGAAGAAATGGCAAAGATGAACTGAGCCAACCTCAAGCTGCTGCAGTTACAGTATATAAGCTCAAAGAGAATCAGAGATAAACTGGATTGTATGTGAAAAAAAAGGCAGCAATGATCAAGAATTACCAGCTCTGGTTACAGAGAGAGAGAGTGAGAACCTTCATTAACTCAAATATTTAGAGAGCCTGGATAAAATTAGGAAGAAGAAGTGAACAGACAGGCAGCAGCTTTGAACCTGAGTCCAGAACAGCAATCAGACTGTTTTGTGAAGGAATCGTGAACTGAGACATTCACTTAAAGAAGTCTGTGTATAAACTCGATCAATAATACCTGAGTCCCACGAGGAGAAACTGCAATGCGGCTGCCGTAGAAATGACTGAAAACACTAAAACCACTGCTCCACATTTTAGAAGCATCTCTGAAGTGGCTCTGCAATCCAAGTTAATTATAAGTCCTTTCAAGCCGCACAGAGCAGATGAGGAGGGCAGGAAGTCGGACATATGAATGACATGGAGCATCTGGTCAGACTAAATGAGGTCTGCTTCAGAACACATTCACAGCCTGAGTTAATGGATTGAATCTGTATCCATTCTTAGATGTAGACCCAGGTGCAAAAGATTTTTGATAAATAAGTAGATTATAAGTATTTAAACAATTTGAAAATATTTAAATTAAGTTAAATTAAATTTTTACAGTGAATTAATGAATAAATAATAAATGTGTTTTTCCCTATTTTTTTGTCTTCCTTATGTCATATTATATATTCTGTAAAATATTTAAAGAAGAAAATTGAAAATAATTTTTGGTCAAGTTCAAGAAGTGTGTGAACCCCCAGAGCCTCAGAAGTCTGTTACACACAAACCTTAAATCCTAAGTGTGTGTGTGTCCTGTAGGATTAGCATTGGCTGACAGATGCCAGCAGACAGTGACCTTCTGACCCGACACACTCACACAATTGCTGCTGAAAGAATACGTACTCTTCTCCACTCTTGTTATTGCTCTGTATGGGCTGAAGGTGGAAATGCTCACAATCTTCCTCACTGCAGTGGCAGATCACTAATAACTGTTTATAACACTGTCATGTCTCTAAGGCTCACATTGTTTGGGTGTTTACACCAACAAATCTGCCAGGAAAGACTGCAAAAGCAGCTGCCTGTTAAAAGAGATCCTTATCGTTTGCTCTTTAAATGTTTACGTCTCTGAAATCTGCAGTAAATCCTCAATCAGCCATCAGTCCTGATAAACAGCCTCCTGTCTGTTTTTATAGCTGCTGAGCAATAAAGGCCTTTTACACTGTGTTTGATTCCCTAAATTTTCAGTGAAGTACTTAAGCTTTATAAATGATCAGTTTCCTTCGCTTGAGGCCATAAATCCTGGTTCTTTGATGCTTATCAGAGAAGTAATTAAGCTTAGAGGTGACAGCAGCCTGTGAGCAGACTGCAGAGTGCTGCAGGGGTCTGCATGCAGCACGCTCTGCAGCATCGCAGCAGCTGCAGCGCCACAAGTCACTGCGAGAAAACACAAATGACGAAGGCTGAGCTCTCCCGCTGATCCCAGCTGATCACTGCTGCAAAGCTCACACAGTCCAAAATCATTCTCACTCAACTCACTATTTTCTTTTGTCATGGTGTGTTTGTAGCATGTAATGGGCTGACTCAGCATGGCTACGGCGGCCCAAGTGGTTCTCAGCCCCACCCCCCCAGCCCCACCCTTCCTCTCTTCTCCGGCATCAACCAATCAGACGGAACCACACGACGAGGGTGGAGGGACAAAAGCAGGAAGATGGTGAGAAACATGTAAAGATGTTTATACAGATGCAGTGATATATATTAATGGGGCTGAAGACAATGACACCAGCGCTACCAGTTCGGTGTCTCTGACTCATGGCCCGGGAACTCAATTATATCAGCCCAGCGTGCTCACCATTACATCTGAAAGAATAAATTGAGAATAATTGGTACTGGTAACTTTTTAAGCTATTTTTATTGCCACAATGTAAAATACAAGACAACAGCTTCTTAAAGGACAAGAATCCTTTTGTTTCGCCATATATTTAAAGGAGCCTGTATTTTTATATATGTTCATTGTTTATTTTTTTAATCCAGTTTCCTGATTTAAAACTACAGACATCTGGTTTGATGTGTTCTGGATCTTTTTCTGTTAGTGCAATCAGTGCAGAATCTTTGTGTTTTATTTCCATCTGCTGGTCAAACTGAAGTACTGACACATCTTCTGCCATCAATTTGTTATACTCAATGATTAACCTTTCTTTTAATTGTTTTTCACATCCTTTGATCCTTCCCTCGTGTTCTCAACCCTCCTCAGAGGTCCAGAGTCTTGGACTTTTTCTCTAAGTCTTGCTTTTCAGTTTGTTTCAAGTTTTCAGTTTGGAGAAGAAAGGTAAACATGGAATAAACATGTCTGTAGTACACTAGATTAGATAAAACTAAAGTAGAGTAGCATTTCAGTTACACCCAAACAGGCTTTTTACCCTAACAGTCAACAAAGTCGAAGTCTTAGAGGGTTTATACTTAAAACAATTTTTGGCTCACATGAAATTCCTTTAAGGCTAAATTAGCTGGACTAGCAAGGACTCCACCATGGAATTAATTCAGCTACTCACAGGTTTAATTTGACCCCTCCAGGCTAGATTAGATCCCAACACTGCTGGACTAGATTTAACTGAATTAAAACCCAATTTGTAAACCAAAATGTTCATTTCTGCCTGTTTTCTTTGTCAGTCCACAACATCCTCAGAGGAAGATGAGATGTTCATCTTGAACAACAGGCGACCCCTGACACCACTGGTCCTGAATCCCGTCCATCTCACCTCCTGTTGGGATGATGATGACGAGCAAACATATGAGCCAAAAGTAGAAATGGATATGGAACCGCCCCCTCGACTTCCAACACCGGAGGAGAGGATGAGGCAGCAGGCCGAAGCAGTCGCAGCAGATATTGTTCCTATTAATGTAACAGGTACAGCTGGACTCAGATCCAGATTCTGTTTCTAAGGACTCTGAACTTAATATTGAAACTCATCTAAAACTTTAAATGTATTTCTGCTATATTGTCTACACTGAATTTCTACTTGCATCTGGTTTCAAAAACAGACTGAGACATAAACTTGAGATTTACCTTTAAATTTTTCTCAGGCTCAAATCAGTTTGATCTTCATAGGAAGTTCTTCTAATTTAGAGCAGACCAGAAAGCTTTTGTCATCTTGATTCATGCCTTAAAACTTAAAATCTGGAATCTGGATAGGACTCAGATTTGAAATATAAGTTAGCCTAGTCTAATTTGAGACCCAAATCCAACTTGAAGTTCTACTTAGGCTTGAGGCTTTACTTCAATTTAACTCACCCAAATCTTGGGACTTGGTAAATTACCTTTAGCCTTTTCAGAATTAACTCTGGACCAAGAGTTGAAATCGGAGGTACATTTTCATCTGGATTCTGCTCTCACAGAAACTTGATTAACTTTTGTTTAATAATTATATAACTATCAACTATAACTTTAGATCTTACTTGGAACTGAGATTTTTTTTTTCTTTCAATAGAAGCTTATCTTGAAGACCTTAAAGGGACATATGATTTTATCAGGACTCTAATTAACTAACTGGAAACATCAGAGTTAGGATATGATGTGAGGTTTAAGTAAACTACAGCAGGACTTATAGGCTAAACTTGGATTCGGAGTAGCGACTTGGTTTCTCATGTCTTGACTGTTGCCTTTTTGTATGTGTTCACACTTAAGGTGAGAGTTTTGATCGCCAAGCCAGTTTTCGAAGAACACTTTCCAATGCTGACTCACTAAACCGACGACCCCGGAAATTGAGCCGACGCAAGACAGTTACTGGGATACCAGATAATGCCCTCCCAAAGTCTCCCTCTATCTCTGACGTTCTTCCTGGTCAGTTCTCCACTGTGGGTCGACCTGCATCTGAATGTACCTCTCCCCATCAGCAGAGGAACATGGAGGTGGAGGAAAAGGGAGATCTAAGAAAAGAGGAGCAGCTGTCAACAAGGAGAATCCGAGCCCCTAAAGGAGAGGGAATGTCCAGCCTCATGGCCTCCCTTACCTCTTCCCCACGTATTGGTAGCCATTCCAGCTCCTGCTGCTCACCATCCTTGGAGAGCCACACCCTCCCCCGTCCGGCAACCAACTCCTCCCTGAACTCCGAGGCCAGCTGTAACAGTGTATCCTACAGGACTCTCAGCGCCTCCTCATCTTGCTACCAGGTAAATTAATCAGAAGTTATTATTACACTAATAAAGTCAAAGCATAAATTAAAGGAGTTTCCAGATGACTGGCATGCTAATGTCAGCCAACATAGGCCAGAGGCAAGACAGTTCAGAACTAGACTCCAAACATTTCCCCAATGAATAGAATGTCCTACAGATGCTGAGAGTATGTCATGGGCTCAGAGCCTTTCATTTGTTGACCTTTCTAAATTTTTAAGTTACTGTTGCTCACTGTCGGTTGGGTAGAAGAGAAATATCAAAGCGATAGAAAAGCATCAGATACTTTGGATTTTCACACTAAATTTACTATACGGGCTTTTTGAGGAAACCAAGTTATTGTAAGTTAGAAATGCGTGGAGCACATTTTAAATAATTTGTCTCTTTTTTATTCCTGTTTTCTTTTCCAGTCACAGGATCTACATGGATTCCCCAGCGATCTTCACCCCCTGCTGCCCTTTGACCCCAATGCCAGAGTAATGCCACAGTCTCCTTCTTCCTCCTCTTATTCCTTTCCCTCCTCACCTATTATATCATCTGTCCCTGCAACCTCTAGCTGTGCCCTACAATCAGAGTGGGCTTCCCCCAGTGATAAGCCCAATAATGAGGCCCTTTCTTCCCCCGGCTCTCTTCCCTCTTCCCCTATCACTGATTCAGAGACTCAGTTTCATTACCCAGCACAGGATGACCTGACAACCACAAAGCAGGACACCCAGTGTTTCTCAGATGGTTGTCCCTACACTGGAGAGAGGTGGAGCTACAAAACCCTCTCTCCAAGCTCCAGTGTCCACAGTGGAATTTCCCAGGAAATGAGATGTGTTTCTGATGAAGGTTGGAACTTCGATCCACTTCTCTCCTCTGGTCGGTCCTCCCCTTCTTGCACTGATAGCAGCTCCTTGCGTTCAGTGAAGATGTCCTCTCCCTTGCTAAACCGTGAGAAAAGGAAGTCAAGCACATCCTCCTGCTACTCTCATTCTGTCACCCGCAGCATCTCCCTTCGCAAGTCCAAGCGTCCACCTCCTCCACCATTGCGTTCTGATTCATTGAGGCGACGGCCAGGTCGTAGCAAATCTTCGCGTTCTTCTTCTAGTCCCAAGGTGGAGCGCAGTCCCCAGCTGGAATGCACCATGCAGCACACACCTGCGTCATCTCCCCAGAACTTTCAGGACCCCTGGGTGCCCCGAAGTAGCACCAAAAGACGCCAAAGTGGGCTTAACTGTGGTACAGTTTCAACCTTTGAGCCTCTAAACCCAGACTGCCAGGCATCAATCTCTTCTGACTCTCCTCCTTCCAACCTCGAACCAACTCACCTTAGCCCTGGGTCTCCAGGTTCAGAGGAGGAAGGTCTGACTTTTACTCTCAATCACCAACCTCCAGCTTCCTCTTCTGTGGCTGGGCTTCAGCGACTTGCTTCGCCCTCCAGTGGGTACTCTAGTCAGTCTAACACTCCAACTCCTGGCACGCCAGTGTCTTCACCCCTCATCCCATCCTCCCCTCTCACAACAAGTCCTGGAGCTTTCTCCCTCCCCCCAACCTCACCTTTCTCCTCTTCCTGCTTTACCTCCTTCCCCCTCTCCCCTGTCGCATCCTCCCTGCCTAGGACAAGGTCTCGAGGTGAAGGCAGACCAAAGCCACCAGTGCCAGAGAGGAAGTCTTCACTTTTCTCATCCCTTTCGTCCTCATTTTCTTCAACCTCTTCCCTCTCCTCCTGCACCTCCTCAGACTCCTCTGCCAAACATATTAATCTTCCTGCCCCACCACCTCCTCCTCCTCTACTCGAGTCTTCTTTGCTTTCACTTTCCTGCTCTCCCATTCATGAAACTCTTCCTCCTCCCCCTCCTCCTCCACTGCAATCCTGCTCACCTGCTCCTTGTTCTTTCACTAAACTTTCTCTTGTTCCTCCTCCTCCACCATCATCCCTTCCTCTGCCCCCTCCACCGCCTCCTCTCCCACCATTATCCCTTGCCAGGCCTTCTCCTCTACCTCCCTTCTCCCGGCCTCCTCCTCCCCCCTATTCCTACGCTGTCAGGCAGACTTCCCATCATGATCTGGTATTTACAGTGTCATCTTCCACCAACTTCCCTCCTCCCCCAACTTCTCCCCCTCCTCCCCCATGTTCAGAACTCCCAGACATGCCAATTGCTGACCTCCCTCCACCGCCACCACCTCCCCCTCTCCCTCCTTTGTCTACTGTCCCCACACCTTTTGCCTCTGTCCTCTCCCGACCAAGCCCGGACGTGTTTCCACACAAATATGGCAAAGCACACCCCTGCCCTCTGGTAACTGCTCAAGCTCTGCAGGACGTCAAACTCCGCTCTATTAAGAACCAGGAAGTCCTGCCAGCCAATGGTACATCTACTGATGCTGGCGCTTTGTTGTCTGTTGGTAACCATGGTAACCAGGATCTACCAATCAAAGAAGCTCAACACGACTTGGCTGACTTGACCAAAGGAAACCTTGTTTGCCTAGCCAACACCAGTGTTAAACTAGCCGAACAAGGATCAGAAAACGATATCTGTTATGTTGCAAACAATGAAGATAATACAGCTAGTGCATCCTTGGATAATGCTAGCCTTCACAGCCCAGACAATGCTGAAATGAAACAACCTGGACATGAATCAGGTGATGATTTCTTCAAACAAACAAAAACAGAGGTTTTGGCAGATGAGTCAGATTTTAACAATCTTCAAAGCTCACAAAGCATTATGCATAACACTGCTAGCAAAAGACGCCTTGGGCTTCAGCTGAGGAATGGTGGAACTCCTCAATGTAGACAGTCCAATGAACAGAGAAAGAAAGATTCAGACATGTATGCTACACTAGCTAACAATGAAATCTCCAGTTCTGAGAGTCCATGGGTGAAAATGTCTTATGAAACTGGCAATAACCACATCAGCACAATAAGTCAACCTATGTCTTTCCAACAAAACATTATAGGAACAGTGCTAACAGACGCTAAGCTCACAGAACTTGCAGAGATTCAAAGAGAATGCAGAAAAATGCTGTTAGAGAGCAAAGAGGAAGTGGAGCAAAATGACAAGAAAAAATCACAAATGCAGTCACTCTGTGCTGCTGATGGAGATTTGAAGCATGTTGATATTAAACACTGTAACAGGGACTTGAAGCCAAGTAGCCCAAGAAAGCTCCACTCTCCAGAGAAGCCAGTTCCACCAAAGAAGCCTGATCTTTGCATTCTGGGTCTCACGGCATCCCCCAACGCCACACGAGAACTCGATGTGTTGAAGAGCAATGGACAAAGTGCAGCATTTTCACCAGGGTTCAACAGCCAGTCACAGCTTCCTGCTGATTCTTTCTGCACACCTTTACACAAACATGTGACCCATAGTCCCCCTTCACCAAAGCACTTGGTGTCCACCAGTGATAACTCAGTGACACCTGTATACTCAATTAACACAACATCTGCCAATATCACCATGCACTCACCTGCCAGCTCCCCTCGACGGACAAAACCACTAATTTTGCACAAGAAACCAGATCTCTCACTGACCTCACCCAAAACAACCAAACCACTCTTTCCATCTAAAACTACAGGAGGGGCTTCCATGGGGACCTCTGGGACTGGAGGTGCTTCACAGAGTCTGTGCACCACAGCTAGCAGTAGCACCTTGAAAACCATAGGCACCGGGACCACAATGGCTCGAAACACTTTGAATGAAACCTTGGATACCTTAAAGACCAACTACTCCCTAGGAACCATGGGAATGTATAGAACCTGTGCCTCCTCAAGGATCATGGGAATGGCTACCTGTAGCACATTAGGGAACTCAAAGGGCCAAGGAACTACCTCCACATGGACTGAGGGCACCCAAACTGAAGTAACACACCCCAGTTGTGGTGATATCAAAACAAAACTTTATCAAGATGATACACCATTTCAGAGGAGAATGATGAGGTCATCACTAGCTGAAGATGAAGAGGAAGATATTAAGGAAAGTTTGGAAGAGAGAAGGATTAACATGGCAAGGATGATGATGATGTCATCCACCACAAAGAAAAAAGACAAAGGAAGGAAAAAGAGGAAGAAAAGGCCAGGCAGGCAGCTGCTAATGATGTCAGCAAAAATGGAACCCTCCCCATCATCTTCATCATCTTCATCTTCATCATCCTCATCATCCTCTTCATCCTCATCTGGAGATGAGAGAGATTTAAGAAAAGACAGGACAGTCCAAATAAGCCAGAAGATGAAAGTCAATAAAGTTTGGGACCAAGACACAAGTGATTCTGAAAGCTCCTTCACTTTGATTGGTCAGAGCAGGTACTCTCTCAGCAGCGCACTGTCCACTGACAGCCTGCGGGGGGAACTGTCACTACCAGACCTTCTGATACAAGAGCCTGGTGAACAACAAGAGGAACCTGGAGCTCTGAGAGGAGGAGAAAAGTCAAAGGAGGCTAGCAGTCCCCAGGATGGTAAGTTCAATCAAGACCACAGATCCTGCTTCTTAACCTATCCAATTCAGATTGTGGTGGGGAGTGAGCCTATTATGCATTATAGCAACTAATATTTACAGATCCCTGTTTATTGTTCTCCAAATGCTCAAATATATAATTTATGGAGTCCTTGGTGAAACTAAGTAAGCATTTTCTGTATTAGCTGTCCCCAGCGTCTGCCTTAGTAGTCATTCAGTAAATGTAGGCAGAGCTTATGTTTGTGCAGGTGTGAAACAAAGTAGGCCAAGTTTCCTGCCCAAACAAGCTGTGAGAGTAGACAAAAATATGCAGGTAAGGTACAGTATGTGGTTCAGTCAGACTACAGCTCAATAGGAACTTACATTTGTGCCACAGTATCATGTCTGTGAATGTCATCTGCAGAGCATACAGGTATCTTTATACCCTTAAAATAATTATTCTTGCTTTTGTATTCTTCATCTTTTCAATTTCAGTTCAACTAAACTGTTAAATGAATAATTGAAGTTCAGTTTTTTTTTTCACTGTCCTTTCCTTTCCTTCCCAGCTGATGTGTTTGGCAGCGTTTCGGCAGATCAGATGCTCATCTCTGGTTGTCCGCGAACCACAGAGGATCTATTCACCATCATTCACAGGTGGGAACACAAAATGTATACTATGCACTTGTTCTGTAAAAACCTTTAAACCACATCCTCACTTGTTGGTTTGAATTCTACCTCTTACTCTATGGAGCAGTGCTGTATGGGAAGGGACAGCATGAATGCCCTGGTAGTTGGGGTCTGTCTACAGGTAAAGCCTTTAATTAGTCACTAAGTGTGTAGTGTCCTTATTATTCTCCTATTATACATAGAAACTAGTTCTTCCTTATTCCCTGTTGCCCCAAATAGGAATAGGAATAAGTTGTAGCTGTCAAAGAATCCAGAGATTTAGTAGTAGTACTTATATAGCGTTTCTCTATTCTAACTGAGCACTTAAATCACTTTTATCCACAAGCCTCAGTGACCCATTCACAAACACATTCATTCAGTACTTTGTTCTATGCCTTCAAGCACACACACTCACACTCAGATGGATGCATCAAAAGTTATTTGGCATTCAGTGTCTTGCCCAAGGATACTTTGGCATGTAGACTGGAGGAGTCAGGGATCATTGGTATTCATGTATACACAATAATTACAGACCGAGAAAGTCAGTTTGGGAAGGTAAGCCACTGACAAGAAAATACATCTTTCCTGCTGGGGAGGTAAGGAAACAAAGGTGTGATAAGATCAAGCAGTCCGACACACAGTAGAGGGTACAAAACCATCTCCAGACATTGTCTGGTTCTCAAAGCCACAAGTAGGTTCAAACCTCCAGACAGATACCAAGAGAATGTAGTCAAAAAACATAATCACTGGTAAACTCGCAACCTGTTCTTCCTCAGAGACTAAATGTAAGATATCTACTTCGTCTACTTGTTCTTTGATCCCCAGCTAATTAGCTTCTCCTATACTTGTGAAACAAAAGTGCTTCCATCCAAGTTCCCTTCCATTCCTGTCACGTCATTGTTTATGTACCCTATATTAGACATTTTCTTAGGAACTTATGCCTTTGTTGTCTATTTGATTTTTTCACATTTCTAGAAGTTGCCTCTTGATGTTAACTAGAAACTTTTAAAATAGAGCAACTCTCTTGTGGCCATGTAATTCAGTGCATGTAGCTTCTAAATATACAGTTACTATTGTTCACTGTTTTCTGTCACATTTGTGCCAGGTCCAAGAGGAAGATGCTTGGAAGAAGGGATCTAGAAGAAGACAAACATCGTGTCTCAAGCTCGTCCTCCTCCTCCCCCTCCCCTCCGGTGACTCCCACTGACCAGCTAATGCGACCTGCAGCACTCAAGAGTCAAAAGTCAGCAAGAAGTGAGAGCTTTAAGGCTCTCCTGCTGAGGAAGGGCAGTCGATCTGATTCTTCATCTCGAATCTCAGCAGTTGAGCGACTTCGGAAAGTTGTTTCTCCCACTGCAGCAGCTGACCTTCATGGAGCGCCACCACCTCACATATCATCAGACCAAGTAAACTCCACAAGGTCCCTCCAAACTGGAGAAACACATGACATCAGTGCCCACCTGACTCTTGATGTTCAGCGACCTCTCAGATCTCCATGTGCTCAGAGCTTCTCCATGATGTTCGAATGGAGGCAACAGGATCTGCCACATAATAACCTCTTCTTCTCATCTTCTTCCTCCTCTCCCTTCTTCTTCCTCTCATCCTCCTCCATGCGCCCTCGCTCGCTCACTCCTCCCTGCTCAGCTAGTCGCCGCTTTGCCGCCCGCTGCCGCCTTGTTGCAGCCCCCATGACTGCAATCTTTGAAGGGGAAGATGAGGAGGAAGATGAAGAGGATTTCAACGAGTCATCGGGAGCTGATGGAGAATCCAGTCTGACACTGGTTGAGACTGCTTGATGGACAAGAAAGCTTGCTGATGTAGCTGGGAGCAGATGGATGTTAGACACCACAGAAAAATTGGATGTTGTCATGAATGTGTGGCAAAGTCTCAGCTGACTCAGTTGAATCTCACCTGAAGCATTTAATTGAATGCACTAAAGCACACTTCCTAATTAACTACATCAGTCACCTTAAAAGGATGTGTACAATATTAATGGTTTCAAGAAAAGAAGCTTGTTGCGATGACACAAGAGTTTCACTCCAACAGTTTCTTCGCTTTTCATTTCGTTTTAAACCACACTAGTTATATGTTTTCCAACATGAGTGACATTAAGTTTCTTTGAGATTGATAAATTCACGTTCTTCTGTCTTCTGCACTTTATATTGGACAAGAAACCCGTGTTTGTTCTACACATGAGAATTTTGTTTTCTTCAGATCACACTTTAAATATTCTGAAACAGTCAGTTAATAATAATACTGTTGAGCAGTACATTTTAAATTTATATCTTTAAGCTCCCCCAAAGTTTTCAGCAACTTCTAGTATATACACAACTGTGTTGAATTGGATATCCTCTGCTGGAGGTGGTTCCTCATGTGGATCCAGGAATTGTGTAATGGACTGACTTTTCACATCATATTCATATTCACAAATCAAACTGAAATACATGGGAGATACAATCTTGATGTTCTTAAGAAGATATCAACAACTAATCTAGATGAAGATCCATCTAGACCCACATCATGGACGATGTGGAGAAAAATATTCCTGAATTTTTTATTTTGCACTCAAGAAATGTTTTTATGGTTGCAGTTAATCATGAAGTTAAAAACTTAAGCCACATTCAAACCAATAAGGTCTAAAGATCGGGCAAAACAAAATAAATTAAGCATTGTTTTTTTTTTTTCTTATATAGAAAAGTAATATCACAATGCTTTCAGCAAAATAAATGTTCGATACTGACCCTTAAATCAGCCAGTTCTAACTATTTGCTGGGATTATCACCTGAGTAATTTTATTGTCCTGCTGGGCTGATGCGTCTCCAAATTTAAGCATCAGTGTAAATGTTTTAATGGCTCGTGTTTTATTTTGATGTTTGTTTCAGTATTACCATTTAAAAGTCTGGTTTTCTACATTATGACCAGCTGCATTCACTGAGACTGTACCTAATAAGGAATGGAGATGGTCCTTTTCTGTAAATATTCCTATATTCATTCGTCTCTCTTATCTATTTTCTTGTTTGTATGACTTTTGCAGCTGAATCTTTGTTTCTATTTTGTATAGCATTTTCAGCCTCCAGCTTAATGAGTCACACAACACTCGCATTCAGTTTTCACCCTCAAATCAGATTTGTTTTTCTCATAGGAGGCATCTATGGAAGCTTGTTTCCATAACTGACAAAAACAAAATAAAAACAAAATCTCAAAATTTTGACTTAACTCCAAGTTCCAAAATTCCAAGTTCATTTTCTCAGAAGTTTGAGTTAGTCAGTCAAACTTTTAATCTTGAGATGATAACCTTAAATTTCGACTTATGGATTGAAAAAATCCTTTGGGTTTTTTTTTCAGCGATGGATGCAAACTTCCATGGGCAGCAGCTAATACGACTACAAACTATCAGAATGAGGATGTAACTTTTTAGGGTGGAGACTTTGTATTTAGAAACATAATCTTATCTTCTCTCTGTGTGAACATAAGAGGTTGAGATTTACTATATTAACCATAAAATGAATGAATTTACTTGGGAAACTGAAATAAATGAGGAAAGCACTGTGAGAAAAGAAGTCATAGGTTAAAGTGATGATCGGGATGAAATGGAGAACTGAATGTGTAGAAAAGCAGCAAAAAGGTGGAAATGAAAGAAATGGAAATGTATGTAAAAAGGTGAATGTAGAAATGGAAGCAATAAAGGACAAATTGATTTCTGAATCTGGTCTACCATTTTGTACAGTGTTGTCAGCCCTGTTTTGGTTTTTTGGGTTTTTTTTCCCCAAAAATGACCTCTGACAAGAAAGACTAATTTCTGCTATTTAGTACCAAAGAAATTTCAACTTTCACACGTTATGCCAAATAGCAAAACACTTAACTGTGTCTCTAATAAAACCTCTGTAACTTTGTGAGTATAGGAAAAGTTTCTGTTTTTCACTTTCTATGATAGACATTTCTGTTTTTTATGACTAAACTTAAAGAACAAATCAAAAAACTGGACAGTCTGGGCCATGATAGCTTTTTCTGTAATTTTACACATTTATTTCATATTAAATCCAAAGAGCTGTGTGGACAGATTCCTTTTTTTGTCACAGCAGCTTTTTTTTTTCATCATGAAGAAAAACAGCAATAGTACATTCATGTAGTTGTAAAAAAGCATGATAATATATTAAATAATCAAGGAGGGTTTCACTGGTTTCGCCCGCTTAAGATCAAAGTGGGCTGTATGTGGCCGGCATTGTAAGATAAGTTTGACACCCCTGCCAGGGCTCTAGAGTGCGACCAATTTGGTCGCAAATGCGACCAAATTTTTCAGTGGTGCGACTAAAAAAAAATATTTTCGGGTAACAACAAACAAACAAAAAAATCTCTGCAACTCTCCGTGTGGTCAACAACAGACACATATTATGCCCCTATCGTGGACTAAACCAATCAGAGATAGTCAGGGGCGGGACCGCTCTGATTGGCCGTGGTCCAGTTGAAAGTGCAGGTGGAAGAGAGAGGTGAGTAACTTGAATAAAGCGATATCGATTCATTAACGGATTCCACACAAAGACGTAAACACAGAGCGGACCCGACGCATCAGAATCAGCTTTGTCTTTCTCGGCTTTCTCACCCCACGGCCCGAACACGGACACGCTGTCGGAGCTTAGCGATTCTGATGTGTCGGGTCCGGTCTGTGTTTACGTCTTTTTTGCGCTGATTCTGAGCTTCAGGTTTTGTCTCTCTCCAACCAAAATTCGCCGAGCCAGCAGCAAAAGAAGCAGCAAACTGCGCTTCATATTTGATCAATGTCGTCATGAATTCCCTCTAACTTTTGCTGTTTTGCTTCCTCCACGATAAAAATTACACTTCATGCACAGCTCTCTCTCTCTCTCTCTGTACTTCAAGAACAGTTTCCCGTATCAAATCTCTGTTTTCTGCATTATTCATTCGCTTATTACCCACCAGTCTACCGTTGTTTACAGCGCCGTCTTTTTCTTTTTTCACTTAAATGACCTCGGACAAGAAAGCCTAATTTCTGCTGTTCAGTACTGAAGAAATTTAAACTTCTTAAAATTATGCAAAATTGCAGAATATTTTTAAGGTTATCTGCTATAAAACGCCAGACCAGGAAAATCTCCTTCATGTTTTTCTGTGTTTTATTCTAAGTTACTTTGACACAAAGGCATCTGCTGTGATGTTCACAATTCTGATAAAGTCTCATGTGTATCAGTACTGATAAATGATCAGAATTATAATATTTCTGACTGTCTGAGGCTAAGTTGAATCGAATCAGGACCTTGTGAATTGAATCGAATGGATTATAGAAATCAGTGATGATACCCAGCCCTAGTGAGCAGCCTAGGCCCGACAGAAGTGGATGTAGCTGTGGGTAATGAGAAAAGATGAAAAGAACTATTGATAACTTTTGTGTTAAGTTAAGGCCTGATCCGTCTGAAATTCATAGCCAGCTCTGACACGGTGTCATCAATCTTTGAATGCTGAAAAAGCAGCAGTGTATCCAGAAACACATTATATGCTGCAATAAATGCACTGCCCAAGTGTCCCCTCTCCCCACTGCCTTTCAGCAGCAGGCAGCAGCAAACAGGTCGTCAGGCCAAGATGACGATTAAGTTTAACATTTTCTACAATATTGACAAAGCACTTTAAGCACAAGTTTGTTAGTTAATAATTTAGAAATGAATATTGTCTGTATGGACTTCCCCCCCAAAGAAAGTGCACATGTAAAACTGCGGTGTTAAGCGATGCGGTTGAAAAATTTGAGTGCGCCTAACTTTTGTGCCGGTGCGCCTAAATTTTTAAAGTTAGGCGTACCGGTGCGCCCATGTCAAAAAGTTAGTCTAGAGCCCTGCCTGGTTTAAGGTCATTTTTATCACATCTAAAGGGGATTAAAAGATGATTAAGAGTCCTGAAGAAGTTTAAATACTTCTCAGGTGTGTTTAGAGCTTGGTGAACATGTCCAAATATCTCTCAAAGTGGTATCAAATGTAGCTTTTTTGTGTTATAAGTGATTTGTTAGTCGTCTTGTTCCAGATGCCTGGATTGGAGTTTGTTAGAATGTTTTAAAATTTCTTGAAGAAGTCTCAGGATTTATTAAGGAAGTCAGTTGAAGATATCTGAGGGATTCTTGGGGTATTCCCGATGTTTTGGGATCTGTGATCCTTGTTTGAAAGTTACTTAAAGGAGTTTGAGAGGTTATTTAAGGAAAGGTGTTAACAGGTTCCAAGATTTAGGACACATCTCAGGTTTTAAATAAGGTTTCAAGAGCCAAGGAGTGGTTTTAAGGAGTTATGCAAGAAGTTTTAGCTCTCTGCCTAAACCAAAACATTTTCATCCTAGGGCATTGAATGCTCCAGTTCTGTCAGATGCTGTTTGCTTCTCGCCATCATTGCCACTGGCTGTGGGCTGTGGGAATATTGGTTGCTGAGAGATAATGGCACACCTTTAAAAAATGGCAAGTCACATGGAGGTTGGAGGGCTGAAGGTGTGGTTTGTCAGTAGAGCATAGTTCCCGTCCTTATAGGACCTTTATGCTTGTTTTGCTTTTTTTGTTCCCACTTTCTTTTTTACTTTCACTTGCTGGTAAAGTTTGGGCCTTAAGCCTAAACCTTACCAGATGGTGAAAGGAAGGAAAAGATGGTGATTTGGGGTATGGCATTGCTTGACATATGAAATATGACCCTTATTTGCTGTTTTTCAAATTGACAGTGTGGAGTCATTCACAATCTTAGGTTTTTTATGACCTATGAGTTACAGACCCGTCTCATTATTACTACAACCCAGTGCGTCACTTGGGTTCCCTGTACTTAAATTTGAGATGCTGGAGGCTTTGACAAAAGGGCAAAATTTGATGCCCCAGATGGTGAGAACAGGCTGCCCTGTGCTTTTCTTATGAATCTGAGCCTTTACCAATAGATCACCCACCCATAAGCTAAGCTTTTTGAGTACTTAATGACCTCCCATAAAAATCCCTGTCAGATTGTTGTAAATGAGACATGAGAAAGAACAGATAATTTGTTCGTCACAGTGCTAGAAGCTGTGTGTTTTTGCATGGACAAGGTCAGATGCAGCAGCTAGACAAATAAATATCTGTATTATCAGAATGTTGCTGCAGCTTTTTTGTCTTTCCTTGAGGAAAAACAGAAAATGAAACGGTTATTACTATTATTACGTTTCTTGCCTCCATACTTGAAGAAGAAAGACACGAGGCATTTTATTTATGAGACTTTTTATTAATGTTAAGCTGGTTTAGGCCTGAAACCGGGACACGTGTGGCTGTTGGGCAAAGGAATTCAGCAGCTGCATGGTGGTTAGTTTGGTGCCGCGGTCTCAGATATGGGGGAGAACACAGCAGAAGGAAATGACATGGAGTTAGTCATTAAGACACTCCAGACAGATTTACAGAGCTGTAATGGTTTCACATTGGTTTGTTCAGACGTCTCCAGAGTCTCTAAAACTGTGTGAACAAATCGTTTACCATGACCCCTGACTCTGTTTAATCTGTGTCATTATGAAGTCCATGATGTTTTGATTGTCTGATTGCTGGGCCAAAAATATTCAAGGTTTTGTTATTCTTTGCCTTCTTTCTCATTTTATCTCTCTCTACTAATTTGTTTAGCTATGGATCTTTTTTGTTTCAGGAAAAATTGCTCAATGTTTAAATTATGGAATGACTACACCTGTCATTTTTTTTGTTTTTCTTGTTATACATTGCTGGTCTATTATGTCCAATCAACATGTCTTATCTGTTGGTGAATTTTGCCTCTGTTTTATCCATTTGTCAAAAACATGTTGGTGGTGTAGAGCCTTTTCTACATTGGTGCCTTTTCTAAACAATCCCACATTTGGACAGCTTTTAGTCATACTATGCAGTATTACTATGCAGATTCTGTGTGCTACATCTACTAAATCAGAGTTTTTCAGTTGCATTTCCAAAGGCCACTGAGGTCAGTTGTTCCAGGTTTGGGCCCAGCAATTTTGCAGCTTTTCATTACTAGCATTAGTCTTTTTTGTTTTTAGCCACAAAAATGTCCCTGGTTCCATGTTGGAAATACATGGGCCTATCTCCCCCACCATGCTCCCTGCTGCTGGCTAATGCCCTCAACTGTAGGTGCATTGGTGGTTCTCAGTGTCCGGGGCTGCTTGGCGGGGCCTGGCGCCCGTGGCTTGGTCGGGGGCCCTCGGACCTGGGCCCGGGGGTTGGTCCACTCTGGCCGAGTGGACTGGCCTGGGGCTCTCCTCAGCTCTTTCCAGGATGGTGGTACAGCTGACCCTCCAGTGGTCCTCCTTGGGCTCTCGCGCTCTGAGGGGCCTCTAGATGTCTGGGGCCTGGATCTCCTCCATGCCTGCTTCATGTCCTGGGGAGTTAGTTACATGGAAAAACCTTTTGAATACAAGTGCGCTCGTGCACACAGGTGTGAACATGGGTGCTCACAGACACACACTATATCTTCCTTGGCTGCTGCCTCAAAGCATACCGTGCGTTGTCAGTCTTGTCCTTTTCCGCTCTTTTTTTCTTTCCCTCTCCTTTTCTTGTTTACGTCTTTCCCTTTCCTATCCCCCAGTCATGTCTGTTCCGTTTGTAATAACTTATAAATAAATAAATAAAATAAAATAAAATAAAATAAAATAAAATAAAGATCAATCAAGTGGACCAGTATGGCAAAGATATATTAATCCACTTGGAAAAATAAATCCGTTGGCCCCAAAAGGTCAATTCTGTTCAACTGGACGTACACTGAAAAAAATATGTTGTTGGATTTACTTAATTCAACAGTGGACATTTGTTGCACACAGATGTTTTGCTTTGGCAACAACTTAAACAATCGAGTTAAATTAACACGATTTATTCCTGTTCAATAAACCTGTGCAATTTGTGTTGATAAAATGTGACTTAAACATGTTTTGATGAAGTAATTTGAGCTCTTGGAATATTTTAATCCTTCAAAATTTTCTCACTTTATCCCAACACGATTCAGTAACTTTTACCCAATACTACTTGGTCACTTAGATACTACATGTTATCTTCAAATTACATTTTGCTATTATATTCTAGTATCAAATACACAATTTTCAAATGAAGGCCTTATAACAGATTGTATTGTTCTCTTCCAAGATGGTTGCTGGCATCCACCAGTAACCTTTCAAAACAAAATGCCTAATTTCACTGCATTGACAGTAGGTAAAGAATTAAACTGACATTACTCCTCTACTGAATCTATATAAATCAACAGTTAAATAATGTCAGTTTTTCCGTGTTCTCTGGAATCAATCACAGCAAAGAAATTAGACTGTTTCTTTTGAAAAATGTTACAGGTAACCATCTTGTGGAAGAACAATACAAAACATTTTATTTAAGGCCTCTGACGTCAAGATTCAGTTAAACAACAATTATAACTAAACAATTTCAGGTAGTGTTAGTTTCCATTAACATTAAATTAGGTTACGGAATTGGCAAACACCTTCCTATTAACATTACCCATTTTACCCCAATAACTAAAGAAATTAGCACTTGCAGGTCAAAACCTTTATTCAAGAGATGCAAAAATAACATTGATACAGTGACTGTCAGAAATTACAGCACTGATCATACTGTGACATCTTGGTTCAAAACAGCACAGCACACTTAGAAATATTCAACATTCTTTACTTCAACTGAATGAAACTGAAAATACCATTTCACACGACCCATATGGGATATTTAGACTGTATAACTGTTCACGCTACATCTCTTCACTAGTAAAAGAAAGAAAAAATACAAACAGAAATTGAAAAATGCTGCCAAACAGAGAACTTGTACAGAGCAAAAGGAAAAACAAACAACAACAACAAAAAAAAGGGCCTGTCCTCATGGCAGTTGCAGAGTATATAAAAACTAGAAAGCGAAAATTTCAGAAGAAATTTTAAGTGTGCCTATGCCGCTGGTAAACAGTGTAGTTTGCCATTCATACAGCTACAGAGAGCAAAACTCAGCAGAGCAGCCATTCTCCACCATGAACTATGGTAAAAACAAACACCGCTCGCACCTCACAGATGACAGCTTACAATTTTGGGTAAAGATGAAGTGACTTTGTACAGCCCCGATTTGCAGACGCTGTGCACATAGTTTCATGAGCAGAAGTCCCATTGTACCACGGCAGACCCGACAATGTTTGCATGAACACGCTTTGAAGCATTACGTTATGGACCACTTTTCACACATGGTTGGTGTACCCACACAGCCGGCTGTAGCTTTTCAACTCACAGCCCGACACACACCCAAAAAACAGCCGAGAGAGCACAGACTACGCCAGAGAGGCGTGATTGCAGATGCCGCTCAGGTGGGTCCACCTCCCCTGCAGCGGCACTGCAGACCACGCCCCGCCACACACATCAATCACGTAAAATAAATATTTATGCACTTTTGCATTCACTTTTTGTTTTTTGTTATTTTTACACAGTGTTCTGAATGATTAACAATGGTCTACAGCCAATCTTGTGTATTATTATACAAACTTTGGTTGTAAGATGCCCTACCTGGCCCCCTGGCAAAAGCTTTGCTAGATCCGCCCCTGCACAGTTACCAGCTGTCAGCTAAATAAAAAAGGAGCTTGGTGTTTATTTCTCTCAGAAACAGTTCATAACTTCCCTTCAACTCATTCATGTCACCTAAAAAAAAAGGTAAACCTGTTTCTCCATCACCAGTTCAGCTCTGATGATTCGGTAAGGTCATCTCCTGGTTTCCACCAAACTACACCTAAACTCGGTTTATATCTGACCCAAATAGAGTGCAGTTCATAACTTCTTACCTGAAATTCAGTTCACCTCACGCTCTGACCGGCAGCCGCCTGCTTCTCCTGCCTTCGGTTTCCCTGATCCACGATCTACCACCGGTTGATCGGCGGTCGCCTCGCCGCCTCGTTCCCTGCATGCTCTGTCTGACACACACCGGTGGATAGCTGCCCTCGGTTGTAGCTCCGCGTCAGCGACCACCAAACAACTCAGTTATTTTTTCCACATCGACCAGCATCTGGACAATCCACCGCCTTTCACTGTTTGTACCGTTACTAAAAAAAACCCCTCATCGGCTCATAAAAACGAAAAATAAGTCCAGCTATGACCCTGAGTCAAAAAGACAGCCAGTTAGCTAGCTAGCTGTCTAGCTCTTTGCAGGCACCGAAACCATCAGAGCTAATATGGGATGTCTTGGTAACACGAGCACATATTTGAAGTTTACATCTGGCCAATCCACCACCTTTCACTGTTTATACCGTTACTAAAATGAATAAATAAATAAATCATTTATTTATTTAAAATAAGTCCAGCTGTGACCACGAGACTTTACGAAGGACCGGGTGTGAAACCAGAGTAAGCCGCTCTCACTGTCATCCAGGCCGGCTGTAGCTTGTTAGCAAAGCCGCGCTAGCCACACTAGCCAGCTAGCCTCAAGCAGAAACGACATCGTCAGAACATTGTCGCTAATATGGGATGTTTTGACAAAATGAGCAGATATTTGAAGTTTACACACCTATATTCTCGCCTGAAAATATCTTAAAAGTTTATTTTGTGACCTAGAAACAGTATTAAGAGGAAAATAAAAACTAAGTGATGGCCGCCATTGTTTGACTCGGCAGAGGCGTGCTATGAATTGTGGGATATTGAGTTTTCCACCAAGCATTACCGTAACTTTTGAATGATTTGCGCAACCTTAAAAATTCCAATGGCTCCTGAAAGCAGCGACGCTGTGCGCACCGTTGATATTGTCATCATTACGGTAATCCAAATAAGGGTAGACAGGCCGTACTACTCCCGGCATACCACTAGAGAGAGCCAACACACCACAAATGAAGTTTGAAATTTGTATCAGTGGGACCAAAAGATGGAGCCAACACACCACAAATGAAGTCTGTTTCTATGGCGCCAAAAGAAGAATCTTTCTAAATTTGCACTAAAATATTAATATTTAAAAAACTATAAAAGTCATGAACACCAAAAGTGTATACCATACTAGTCCAGCTCCAGCCGCACAAAATGATCTAACATATGTAACCCTATTGTCAAAACTGTTTGGCAGAGAAGCGCGGGAAAATTTTCACTAAAATATTAATATTTAAAAAACTATAATAGTCATAAACACCAAAAGTCATAGCACACCATTCCTGATCCAGCCGCACAAAATGAGGTAACATATATGAAGCTTGTCTCAAAACTGCGAGGCGAGATTCGCTGCAAAATTTCAGGCGGAAACTGAAGAATAATAATAATAACTAGAAAGCGAAAATTTCAGAAGAAATTTTAAGTGTGCCTATGCCGCTGCTAATCAGTGTAGTTTGCCATTCATACAGCTACAGACAGCAAAACTCAGAAGAGCAGCCATTCTCCACCATGAATTATGGTAAAAACAAACACCGCTCGCGCCTCACAGATGACAGTTTACAGTTTTGGGTAAAGATGAAGTGACTTTGTACAGCCCCGATTTGCAGACGCTGTGCACACAGGTTCATGAGCAGAAGTTCCATTGTACCACGGCAGACACGACAATGTTTGCACGAACACGCTTTGAACCAGTACGTTATGGACCACTTTTCACACATGGTTGGTGTACCCACCCAGCCAGCTGTAGCTTTTCAACTCACAGCCCAACACACACCCAAAAAACAGCCGAGAGAGCACAGACTACGCCCGAGAGGCGTGATTGCAGGTGCCGCTCAGGTGGGTCCACCTCCCCTGCAGCGGCACTGCAGACCACGCCCCGCCACACACATCAAACACGTAAAATAAATATTTATGCACTTTTGCATTCACTTTTTGTTTTTTGTTATTTTTACACAGTGTTCTGAATGATGAACAATGGTCTACAGCCAATCTTGTGTATTATTATACAAACTTTGGTTGTAAGATTCAGATAACTATTTAATAAAAGCTAAATATTTTATATGAGAGTAAGAAAGAAAAGTATATCTTTGTGTCCACCTTTCTCTGTTAATGCCCTACCTGGCCCCCTGGCAAAAGCTTTGCTAGATCCGCCCCTGCACAGTTACCAGCTGTCAGCTACACAAAAAAAGGAGCTTGGTGTATATTCCTCTCTCAGAAACAGTTCGTAATTTCCCTTCAACTCATTCATGTCACCTAAGGGTAAACCTGTTTCTCCATCACCAGTTCAGCTCTGATGATTCAGTAAGGACATCTGGTTTGGAACAGCCGTTTTTACAGCTGTGGCTCCAGCAAACATCAGCTGATACTAGAAATTAAAAGCAAATGAATTCTAACAACAGCTGATCAAGCTTAAACGTGCTGCTGTTGTTTAGCGATAAACAAACAAGAGAGAAAAGCCGATCATTGATCAGTTTCATGACTGAAGTTTCAACAGGCGAGAGAATGACAGGGGAGGCTGTCATAAAGTTCAACATCGGTAACATCGGTAACTTAGCGTGCACACAGCTGTATACAAACTCCGTCCCCGTCGTGCTAGCTAGCACGCAGTACGAGTTATTGTAAGTGATTGAAAAAGTCAGCACAATGAAAATAAACTACACCTAAACTCGGTTTATATCTGACCCAAATAGAGTGCAGGTCATAACTTCTTACCTGAAATTCAGTTCACCTCACGCTCCTGCCTTCGCTTTCCCTGATCCACGATTGACCTCCGCGTTAGCAAACACCGGTCGATCGGCGGTACCCTCACCGCCTTGTATGTCTCGTTCGCGGCATGTCCTTTCTGTCACACACCGGTGGATAGCTGCCCTCTGTTGTAGCTCCACCACCAAACAACTCAGTTATTTTTTCCACATCGACCAGCATCATCGGCCCATATAAACGAAAAATAAGTCCAACTAAGACACAGACCCTTGCCGAGCGATCGGGCGATTAAACAAATTTTAGCCACCTCACTATCAGCCAAGCCTGGGTGGTTTTTCACGAAGGGTCGCTAGCCGCGCTAGCTAGCTAGCCAGCCGGCTATCAGCAACACGTAAGAGAACTGTTGCTAAATAAACTACACCTAAACTCGGTTTATATCTGACCCAAATAGAGTGCAGGTCATAACTTCTTACCTGAAATTCAGTTCACCTCACGCTCCTGCCTTCGCTTTCCCTGATCCACGATTGACCTCCGCGTTAGCAAACACCGGTCGATCGGCGGTAGCCTCACCGCCTTGTATGTCTCGTTCGTGGCATGTCCTTTCTGTCACACACCGGTGGATAGCTGCCCTCTGTTGTAGCTCCACCACCAAACAACTCAGTTATTTTTTCCACATCGACCAGCATCATCGGCCCATATAAATGAAAAATAAGTCCAGCTAAGACACAGACCCTTGCCGAGCGATCGGGCGATGAAACAAATTTTAGCCACCTCACTATCAGCCAAGCCTGGGTGGTTTTTCACGAAGGGTCGCTAGCAGCGCTAGCTGGCTAAGCTAGCGGCGCTAGCTAGCTAGCCGGCTATCAGCAACACGTAAGAGAAATGTTGCTAAATAAACTACACCTAAACTCGGTTTATATCTGACCCAAATAGAGTGCAGGTCATAACTTCTTACCTGAAATTCAGTGCACCTCACGCTCCTGCCTTCGCTTTCCCTGATCCACGATTGACCTCCGCGTTAGCAAACACCGGTCGATCGGCGGTCGCGGCATGTCCTTTCTGTCATACACCGGTGGATAGCTGCCCACTGTTGTAGCTCCGCATTATAGCACCACCAAACAACTCAGTTATTTTTTCCACATCCAGCTGTAACTCCGATTCTGTGCGAGCATTTGCGAGAGACCGGGGAGGTGAAAGGAGAGAGAGAGTCCCCTCGCTGTGCATTTGCAGCCAAGTGCGGCAGCTAGCTAGGTAGCCGGCTAGCTGTCAGGCAGGACCAAGGTCGTCAGAGCACTGTCGCTAATATGATAAAACAAGCAGATATTTGAAGTTTACCTACCTACATTCTCGCCTGAAAATATCTTAAAAGTTGATTTTGTGACCTAGAAACACTAATAAAAGACATATAAAACGAAGTGGTGGCCGCCATTGTGTAACTCGGCAGAGGTGTGCTATGAATTGTGGGATATGGAGTTTTCCACCAAGCATAGAAGCCATTGTGTTTACCGTAACTATTCAATGGTTCGCGCAACCTTAAAACCTCCAATGGTTCCTGAAAGCAGCGAGGCTGTGCGCGCCATTGATATTGTCATCATTACGGTATCCAAATAAGGGTAGACAGGCTGTACCACTCCCGGCATACCACTAGAGAGAGCCAACACACCACAAATGAAGTTTGAAATTTGTTTCAATGGGACCAAAAGATGGCGCCAACACACCACAAATGAAGTCTGTTTATTTGGCGCCAAAAGATGAATTGGCCTAAATTTGCACTAAAATCTAAATATTTCAAAAACTATAAAAGTCATAAACACCAAAAGTCATGACATAATAGTCCAGCTCCAGCCGCACAAAATGATCTAACATATGTAACCCTAATGTCAAAACTGTTAGGCAGAGAGGCGCGGGAAAATTTTCACTAAAATATTAATATTTAAAAAACTATAAAATTCATAAACACCAAAAGTCATAGCACACCATTCCAGATCCAGCCGCACAAAATGAGGTCACATATATGAAGCTTGTCTCAAAACTGCGGGGCGAGATTCGCTGCAAAATTTCAGGCGGAAACTGAAGAATAATAATAATAAGAATAATAAATCCGAGCAATAGTAATATGTGTGCCTCTTGGCATAGGCACACATAATAATAATAAATCCGACGAATAGTAATATGTGTGCCTCTTGGCATAGGCACACATAATAAACCCTGCGATCTGATCCTGGAATTGAGCTTCCAAAATGCAGCAGAACAAGTGTGAGATTTAAATGTCCTCTCACCTAGAGCTGATCCCCTCACATGCATAACAGTGAGCTTTCCTTGCAGGAGCAGTTTTGTCTTAGTTGTGAGCTTTTCTTGAGAGCTGAGTTGCATCCAACTCCATTACCATCCTTTGAATAACCTCAAAAGTGTAGCAGAGTTGTGATGGGTAACTCATATTGAAGGAATAAAAAAGGTCCAAACAGCATGGCTACTGCAAAGGTCACGTTATCCAGATCTTGAAGAACTACTATACCCTCGATGATGATGCCAACATCAGAAAAGTCATTGCCTGGCGCATCTCTGGAGATAGATGTTCACTGTGGTTTTCTCAATCTGTGCAGTGGCCTCAGTCAAGTCCTGGTTAAACACAAAACATTTCTTTAAGATTCCTTTTTAAACTCATCTCTTTTTTAATCTACCAGTTCTAATGTTAGAGTAATTTAAACCAATGCAAGCAACATAGTAAATAGCTATAGCCAAAGAGTGGCCGCCATGCTGCCATTCATGGGCTAACAGAGTTTCTAAGAGAGAGTGAAAAACATAATAATTTCAAATGCTTTACATTAGTTTTTGTTAGAAAGACACCGGCCCATCAGAAATCCAGGTTATGTCACTCAGAAAATGTTAGAATTTTGACTTTCAGCCCCACAATTTGGTTAGGTGTTGGTCAGTTGGTCTTTTTTTTTTTCCAAACAAAAGCTAATGTAAATATTGGTGGGATTTTCCTTTGTTCACTAGAATGACAAATTTACATTTTTTCACACTGATGTGTCCCCTAATACAGGGGTGGGGCCCTCAAGGGCCGGCGGCCGAGTTCACTACCAGGCCTCATGTGAACTTCAAATGATTAAAGACTACTGGTCCTAACCAGTCCAATGAGGATCAAGTGGATAACTAAATGCATTTTTAAATGTTGCAAAGCCACAATCTACTTATAAAACACTCACCATGAACTCCTGCACCAAGATGTTGCAATTGTCTTTCACTCAGATGCGGAGCACTTTGATGAGGGACTCCCTTCGAGCATTAATGTCATCCTTAACTATTATAACAAAGAAAACAGATTTGTGAACTCAAAGTTTTCAGTAGCACAGAAGAAAATGATGCCAGACAAAAACTCTTGACTTTTTAAACCAGTCAACATGCAACACCAGCATCTACAAAGCAATATCAAAAGTTCCTGTTTGACATCAACTTTATGGATGTATAGTTTCCAGAACATATATTTTTTAAAAAAGATAATTTTTTCTCAGTGGGGCAGTAAATGCATGATGAAAATTATGGCATCCTTTCAGTGGAATCAGTACTCACAGGTAATAGTTGACTGTTTCAATGGATGCAGTACAAAAATCTTTTACTGACCTAATGCAATACATATACACTTTGTAGTTAAAGAATTTTAAAGTTCTTACTGTCATCATGGCAGCTACATCCTTTAGCTTTGTGCCCTGTTGCCCCGATCACTTTGCAAACACTTTCAGCAGACTGTCAGAGAGAAACTCAGCTCAGAAACCTTGACTGTAAAGGCATGGTTGGGATGCACTGGAATGCTGCATTTTATCTGAAATGACATAAAATTATTTTTGAAATAACAGCAGGCACTGTGCTTGGTTAAACAGTAATGTTTTGTTGAATAAAACCTGTGTTTCTAGCTCTTATGCGATTAAAAAAATCCAAAGCTGTTTGTTTCTGATTTGCAACCCAACAACCCACAAGTTCCAAACTCATTTTAGTTCAAGTGTGCATTAATGTGAGTCCAGTAATCACCTTTCTTACAATACATAGAGGTATAAGTTAAACCTATGGCAGATTTTGGTTTTCTCAGTTGTATTTATAGGGTGGTCTGTTTGAGTATGCATGCACCCAATTATTAAAAAAAATCTATTATAATTAAATTACAGAAACCTTAAGCAAAAATAGAATATACTTTCTCACCATAACACCTTGAACCCACAGTCCATCAGCTGACTCCTGGTGAAATGCAGAATAGAGGTTGTCTCTCAATTTGCAGCAAAAAAAACACCAAAAACCCAAAAGGACAGCAGGTGAGGGCAGGAGGGGTAGGGATGTAAGCTAGCATAATGCCGCTGATGATGTTAGCTAAAGATCACTAACACCGCGGTGCAGTAAATACACAATGTAACTGAAGAATAAGTTGGCAAATCTATTCACAAAGAAAACCAAATTATGTTATGAGCGCCTCGTAATTAGGTTTAATGTGATATTACGGCTCTTGTGCCAAAGACAAATTCAAATGAAAAAGCGCCAATTCTTTGACAACAGATAAAACAGCAAACAAGCTAACGGCTCTTTTTTAGCATGTTACATGGCGACACTCTAGACGTTTAACTATATTTGGCTGAAATATGGTAAATATTAATTCAAAAAATCAAGACATACCAAAAAAGGTAGAGTTGACTGCTCGACTTGACAGAGCTGGATGCCTTTTTTAAACCACGATCCAAAGCCCGCGAGATGAAATCACGCGTGGTTTCACGAGATTTAACGTTGCTATATTATTGACTTACTTCAACTGAACATGATATGAACAATTGAATACACCCTCTCTGCATATCATGTAGTTTTTACACTATATAGTTACATTTAACCTTAAAACATGAGGCAATTGTGTTAAATTCATGCAAGATGCTTGCATAAATCCAAGAGATGGCCAGTCCCCTTTTTTCAGTGTAACGTTTTCTATTGGAGAAACGTTTCATGACTTCTTTAGTCATTTACTTACCTGGATGATTGAGCATCCGTTGGGCATTTTTCTTGGCCTTCAGAAAATAATTCTGATTGCTACAGTGCCAAATGGGACAGCCAAAAAAAAGAAAGAAAGAAATGCATGGAACCAGGAATAGATTGGGCAACAGAACCACACTGGTTATGGATTTTTTTTCTGTCTGTTTTGCATAAAATGCTTTGAAATTATCTTCAGTCTCTTCTGAGACATTTTGTCTTTTTCCAGTTGCTTCAAGCATTTCCTGCCTTTCGAGTAATTTTTTGTCTCATTGTGGTTGATTTCTGTCTCTAAGCAGAATTCTTTCTCTTTCTGGTCATTTTGATTCTCTTTTGCTCCCCTTTCCCGTCAACTCAATGCTGGTGCAGCACCATTTCGACCTTGGTTCCTTTTGAAAACCAGCTCACTTTTAAACACGTTGTAGTACTGGATCCATTGCCCAATCTGTAATGAAAATCATGCAGACAGATTTTGTGGGCTGCATGTGCCAAATGTTTTAATTTTTGTGATTGCCTTTCCAATGGTCACAGATTTTATGGTTCCAGGTTTCTGGTTTGGGCCCAAAAGTTTTTTGATGCTATTCTAGTGCCAGCACCAGCCTTTTTTGATGGAAATGCATGGCATATGCTATAGATTGAGAAACGCATTGGTGGTAAAAGAAATAAATAAAAAAGAAAAGAAAGAAACACTTGATGACTTTTGTTTCTATGCTTATTTTGCAGCATGTTCTTTAATCTCTTTTTGGAGGTACTGTTTTAAAGTCGTCCTCAGTCTTGTTGCTTTGAGCATTTCCTTTCTAGTAATCTTGTGTCTAAGCAGGCATTCTTTCTCTTTCTGGTAATTTTAACTATCTTTTGCCCATTTTTCCACCACCATGATGCTGGTGCAGTGCCAGTTGTGCTTTAATGTCTTTTAAGAACCAAAAGGCAAAATTCTCTAGGTTTGAATGGTCAGAAGCATATAAACCAAGTTCCAAAGACCATGTGGCATTTGGTTTAGGAAGGAATATGTTTTCTAGTTGCTGTCCACATGCTCAACTGTGTTTAGGTAAAACAATGAGGCCAAAGTTTCTCCTTGCTTGTTGGCTCTGCCATCATTTTTATGTTAGTGTAATAACTGAATAAGTTTCAAAATTTATGAAGTGCTTTTTAAACCACTAAGGTGAAAGGGCACCAAATAAATGCAAATCATGAATGTTTAATCATACACAATGAAAGAGAGTGAAGAATATTGCCACATTTTATACACTTGTTATACTTTGATTTCAGCTCAGTCCCATGTGGTTAACAATTTGAATACATGTCCTTTGTATGTGTGCCTGTGCTCTTCTGACAGCAAATATTTGTGTGTGTGTGTGTGTGTGTGTGTGTGTGTGTGTGTGTGTGTGTGTGTGTGTGTGTGTGTGTGTGTGTGTGTGTGTGGAATGATAACACGGAATGAATCTGGCGTAACGGAACGCTTTCAGTCACCTCACTCATCACAAAGAAACTGCAGCACTGTGAACATGACAGATGTTTTCATCTGTCTATTCTCTTAACAAGTTGGCTTTGATTTTCTCTTTCTGGGGCCTTTCTAAATTCTTTCTTTCTTCTTAGTATTTTTGAAGAAAAAAAAAGTCACATTGAAGAGGCAACAACTGACAAGCTTTGACAAACAAGCTGCCTATCTTTCTTAATCTTTAGGTATTTCATGTGTTTAAGTCTGCAACGTGTCCAAAATAGTCCAGAGTATCTGAAGGGGATCTTACAAACAAGTTTCATATCTTGCTGCTTTTGTCAAAAAGAAGATCAGTCATGACAGCTGTAGTCAAAAGAAAACTGATAATTCAATCTGGCTCTGTTCTGGGACAGAAAACAATATCAATATCCTCAGCACTGAACAGAGCATGCATCAGTGACAGCATATAGACCAAATATTAAATGGATGAGCTGGCATGGAGGTGGGTTGCAAAGCGGCTTGCATACTAAGCACTGTATGCTGGGTGTATGTAGACTAGTCTCTGCAGTTTGCAAGTAAAGGTTGCAATGACTATAAGTATAAGGACAACAAAGCTGTGATGTGATGAAGGTAGCAAGGCTAGGCATGCTGTGTACCGAAGTTAGCAGGCTTGCTAACCCCCTCTTTGTTGCACTGCTCTTATCTATTACTATAAAAAGCAAGTAAGTTAAAAAGCTAATTTGTCCTTGACTAATATCAACAACATAATATCCTGAATGTCGTGCTTATGTTGAACATAATGTTTCTTTGATGGTTACCTTCCTATTTGGGTGATTGGCTTCATTAGATCATTAGACTAAATCATACCAAATGTAACAGCTACCAGGGCTATTAGTCTGTGTCTTACTGATGTTCTTATTTGCAAATTTTTATCTAAAGCCACATCAGTTTTCAATGTTCCTTTCTTTATGCTGAGTTTGTGATGGAGCCTGTATTGCATTGCAGTATAACTCCAGAGTTCACTAGTATTGGTCACAGTTTGCACTGAACTTTAAAATCACCTGCTCTGAATTTTCCTGAAAAAGTCCTTCAAATAGAATCCTTAGAGTTCCTTTGAAGGCTCCTGAAGTTCTGGTGACTTAAAAAAAACTGTTTTAAAGAAGTTGGCCCAGAGAAATATTTTTTGGATAATGATCAATGTTGGTGGCTTTGGTTGGAAACACTTTCCAGACTACAATAAACTGTGGCATTTTGAAGTCCCATGAAGATGAGTATGTCAATAATTTTAGAAGAGCAAAGAGGTTTCATCACATGTTCCTTTGTGGCCACTGGGTGTACCATCTTCATGGCTCATCAAGAGCAGCCAGAGGAATTTGTGTCTGAGTTTTTATGTCACTAAAAACATTTTGTGGAAGTTGGCTGCAAAACTTTTAGCCATTTTTTAAAATGCTGGTTTTCTAGTCTTTCAAACAAGCCTGAAACGGCATGATGAAGCCATCACATCTCTCTACTTAAAGCTGAACTGGTCCAATAAACCTGGGAAATGATAATCTTCATTCTTATTAACCTTTGATGAACTTGGCTGGGATATATTCATTTAAGTCTACCTTCCAGTATTTAGATTTAGAATTAGACTTTTTTTGACCATGAAAATTATCTCTAAATCTAAATCTCTAAATAAACATACTTCAGAAACACATAAAATCTTCTTTATTACACCAAAGAGCAAATTTAATTTTTTACTTTTATGCCTTGATAAATACACCATAAATTTTAGAGTTTCAGACCCAGAGGTTATTCAAGATTCAAATGTGTTAATTTATCGCTGAATTATGAGGCTAAATGGTATTTAAGACATTTGAAGTGTTATTCAAGTTCTGCTTTTATTCAGTCTTTTATTGGGGTTCAGGAAGTCTCAAGGCAACCTTGTGTATCAAAATCAAGTACGTCTTTGATCTACAAATTTCTTAAAGAACATCCCAATGCAATGAATTTTGAGTATACACCCAGACTCTCGAACTTGAACAGACATTATGATGTACCTTAAAAAGGGTATCATGGAGGGTATCTTGAGGAGGTTCTGGAGGTATGCTTACTGAAAACAAAGTTCTTATGGGAGCCCAGAGGTCCCTCCGATATCAGGGCCAGTTGAGGTTAAAAGGTTTGAAGTGTCTTAAAGACATGTAATGGGCTCCTTGGGGAGGTTCCAGAGGTTCTTGGTAATGTTCCAAAGCAGGGAATGTAGTAAAAGCTGCAGTACTGTGGTACAGGTCTGGATATGTACTAAGTGGAATTAATGACCGTGAGAAAACTTTGTCTGTACTGCAATGACCTGCATGAATAAACAGCTTTCACTTGGAGATACAGGACATTATTCCTTTGCAGCCCTCCCACTAAACCCTGTATAAATACAGGTTTAAAAAAACATTACTACTCTCGCTCATACATATATACACAAACACACACATGCCACATTTACACATACATATGACCTTGCAATGTCCCCCACATACATTCCTGATAAATCCTGATTCCTAGTAAATCCCCATTCCTAAACAAGAGTGCATGAGCTAATGTGGAAATGTGTTTACATATACAGTCCAACACACATTTAGAGCAGCTGAGTGATTTGATATCTGATAGAGCAGATGAACAAATAAGGGTGGAACTTTGAGTACAGGCGGCCAGTCACAGCAGTAGATGTGTGTTTTTAAATTTGAACCATTGTTATTAGATTTCGGTTATTATTTCTGTACAGCGTTATCTAGTTGAGGTAAAATTTAATGCATCCATGCATCCTGGTTTTCATGCTGTGAAAATGCTATCTAGATACCAAAGCACTGGGTACCCCTTAGGATCCTTTTTAGATGTGCAGGATAACTGGATGTCAATAAGACTTCTTGTTGGAACTAGATGTCATTAGAGGGAGAAATTTGTTGTTTATAGGACAGATAAATTGGTCCCAAGATAACCTGTATTCAGGAGAAAAGCCAGACTTACGGATAGAAGTCAACTCAGAACAGGGGAGCTTCATCACTTCTGAGGTGGGAAACCAGGGCTTTATCCTGTAGCCAGACCTAGGATGGAAGCTCACTGGGGAGTGTTTGTTGGGTGGGCCTGAATCCATCTGGCTCAGCAGGACAGAGGTCAAAAAAATGACCATCACCTACAGGGGACAGACACTCAATACTATGAAGATAGAATGCCAGGCAAAGACAGAAGCCTGGACATCTTCACCTGAACATTTTAGACTCGTGATGCCTCATATAATTGTGCGACTGTGAACAGGGTTTTCTTGTTCTTCTGAAAAATTTGCTAATACGGAACTACTTGCATTTTAATGTGACTGTGTTAGTTTGTAATAAAAACAACTTGAAAAAAGTTCAGAATTTTTTAGTTTTAAAGACATATTTTAAAATAAAATTGTTTTGAACATGGATTAATCACAACTGCTAGAGGAGACTAAATAATAAAACAGGTCATGATAACCTCCTGCCTAAAAACTCCTTCGGTCTCATACTTGGGACTTTACAGACCAACAAAACATCCTAAGAAGTCCCAGAAAGTTTCAAAATCACATCTTTCAAGATGTGCCATATTTTAAATATCCTAAATATCTCTGAAATAATAAAAAATAAGCCCTTGAAACCAAATTCAAGTTCTCTAAAATTCCTCAGTGATTTCATGAAAATCTTTATACAGTGGAGATATAATTATTTCCCCGGCTGAATTTGTACGTTTGCTCACTTATAAAGATATTAACTTTTTCTAATTTTTATGATAGCTTCATTTTAATAGAGAGACACAAATATCAACCAAAACTCAATCAGACAAAATGCATTTCATTCAGTTATGGCTTGATTTGCATGTCATTGAGTAAAATATGTATCCCCGAGCAAAACATGACTTAGTACTTGGTGCGGAAAACCTTGTTGGCAAGAACAGTGGGAAGGCATTTCTTATAGTTGGTCAGCCGGTTTTGTCACATCTCAGGAAGGAATTTGGCCCACTCCACTTTACAGAAACTTGATAAATCCTTTGATAGTTTAAAACTTCAGCTTCCTCCACAGATTTTTTTACATGACTGAGATCAGGAGACTAGCTAGACCACTCAATGACCTTAATGTACTTTTTTCTTTAGCCACTCCTCTGTTCTCATGGTGGTATGTTTTGGGTCATTGTCATGCTAGCAGACCCATCCACAAATCTTCACTGTTCTGGGAAGGAAAGGAGGAGGTTCTTGTCCAAATTTTTATGGTACATGTTCTGACCCATTGGCCTCTCAATGTGATGAAGTTGTTCTGTACCCTAAATCAGCGGTCCCCAACCTTTTTTGCGCCACGGACTGGTTTATGTCCGACAATATTTTCATGGACCACCCTTTAAGGTGTTGCGGATAAATACAACAAAATAAAACCAGTACGGGTACCAAAAAAAAGAAGATTTATTCATAACACATGGGAAAAGACCCAGGGAAACTGAGTTAACAATAGAAAAGATAAAAAATAACGATAAAAAACAATAAAACCCCCAAAAACCATAAATTTCACACCCGAGCCTCAACTCTTGTGGCCCGGTACCAAAGACTCATGGACCAGTACCGGTCCATGGCCCGGGGGTCGGGGACCGCTGTCCTAAAGCACAGTGCACCACCCTGGGAGGGTGGTGTTCTTTGGGTCATACTGAAAACTGCGGGTGCCAGAGAGCTTGATTTTAGTTTAACTAAACCACAGAACTTTCTCCCAAACCATCAATGACTAATTCAGATGTTCAGTGTCAAACTTAAGATGGGCCGGTACATGTGCCTTTTGACCAGGGGAAAATGTAAAGTGACACTTGCGCATTACACTCGACAAGTTTTACCAATGTTTTTCTTGTGACTGTAGTCCCACCTGCTTTAGATCATTGACAAGATCCTCTCATATAGTCTTGGGCTGATCCACCATGATTAACCCCTGTAAGGCAAGATCTTCATGAAGCTCCAGACCAGATTGATGGTGATTTCTATTTGAGACTAATTGCACCAACAGTTGTTGACTTTTCACCAAACATCTTGTTGATGGTTTTGTAGATCATTCCAGCTTTGTGCAGGTCTACAGTCTTGTTCCTGATGTCATTTGATTGCTCTTTGGTCTCGCCAATGTTAGTGGAGAGGTTGGAATAGAAGAAACTGAATATGTGGACAGGTGGTCTTCATACACACAACATGTTAAGATTAGGAGTATCTGTAAGTGATTGATTGATTGATTGATTGATTGATTGTAATCTGTGTGCCATGCGTGCACACAACTAATCAGTGACTGACTGCACTCAATAACATGCAAATCAATTTTGAACTTCTATGTCATGTGAGTTTTCTTGTGTTAAAAAAAAAGAAAATACTTGCAAATGCTTCAAGACCTCTGTTAGTGTTCCCAGTCTCCACAGACGACATATTGTTGGCCTATTTATGTGCGGTTTGATATTTAAAAGGTTTAATATTCCAACAACACCTCCTTACAAATGTGTTTTTGCATTGATGCTGGCATAGTCTGAGGTGAAAAACAGACAGTTTATTTAGTATTAAGGATTATAAGATTTTCTAGGATACTGCTTGGCATTTTGGGGACAATTTAGTACTTTATGGTCATTACATTGCTTGTAGTACAGCATAATGTTCCTTGAGTCCCTGCAAGCAATTTAGGAAATCCCGAGCAGTTTCCAAAAGCTCCTCTGTGGTTTTAATGGGATATCATGCAAGGCAGAAGAGGGTTTAGGGTTATTTAGATGCCTTCTCAGGATTGTTCAGCTATCTGCAAATCCTCATGTGAGAGGTTGCAGGAGTCCTGAATAGAAAAAAAGCAAAAACAAATCAAAAACATGTTGTTACATAAAAGATTTTTTTATGTTGTTTGTGCAGCTGCTTCTTACAGCCCCTAGTTAGATAAAATGTCAAGTGCCCACTAGCAATCAAAGAACTTATGAGTGGTGCAAAAGGGGAGTCTGGTGGTGTTGCTTTACAGCTTTAAACTCAACACAGAGAGGACGCCAGGGTGAATGGATGGGTCAAGACAACACATGACTTTAACATGGGAAACTGCTTTTTATGCCTAAATCTAACAAATGTTTTACCCAAGCATTGTCAAGTCATAATTTAGAAGTGGAAGTAGAAGCCATAAAAACACAGTTTTTACCATGTGAACATGTTTTTGAGTACTTGATGTGATGTCTGTCTGGATATCTGCAGGCAGATTTCTTCAACACATTGTCTTGCACTGTTGCAATGCCACAGTTACACAATATATTAACGGTATGTAGCCAAGATCAAAATGAAGGTAAAGCTCAAAGACGGGTGTGGTCAGAAAACTTGTTGGTATAGCGGCTGGTGTGATCCCCTGACAAGATGGTCTCTGGTTTCAATCTGTTTTGAACCTCATATGTCCTCTAAACTTTTTTTTCCCCTATCAACATGCTGATATTTCAACCCATCAGTTCCACCTCACGTCAAACCCGGCCTTCATTTTGATCTCAAATACACACCTTTAAAATTCTGTGACTGTATCTTGCACAGATGTAATTCTATAATGTTAAAAAAAAAACACCCAACTGACAGACAGACATATAAACACCTGCCACAGTACTCACAACTGCCACAGGGTTCCGCCGGACCACATTTTGCCATGATGACAGACCGATTCACACACTCAGTGTGAACACACAAGCTATAAAAATATTTCAAGAACAGTCTTCCAGATACCAGACCTATGGTATCATACAAAAGAGTACTTGAAACAAAGGGTAAGCCACAATGTCTAGTCACAATTTCTGTTTGTTTTACAGATTTATTTATTTATTTATTTTTAAAAGCCTCAGTAACATTTGAAATATTGTCTGTTTTTGTGGGCTTAGCATGAATGACACTGGCAAATTGGGTGATGTCACCAATCCATTAGCATGTATCCTGTGTCCTTTGCTTTATTGGAGACTTTCACACAGTCTGAGAAATGATCTCACCCTCCGATTCAGATCCACAGCTGTTAAAATAACAGTTGTTCCAAATGTTGAATTATTAAGTTTAAAATTTGAGATACTTTAACTTATGAATGTCAAAAAAGAAGAAAAAAAGAGTAGCAAAAAACTGAATGAAATGTACTTTGAATTTAAATTTAAAATAGCAAAATACTGTCTATAGAATATAAAAATATATGTTTGTTTTTCTAAAAAACTTGCTGCAGGTCAAGATTTTAAAGTGACTTAAACCCTAACCCTGGGATATTTTCTCTTCTGCTTCTTTTGAAGGTGGGTCTGCTCTGGTGGTTAAATAGCTGTAGTTAGCTGTAGTTCTGGTTCAGTCAGTCACTTCAAACCAGGATCACTTATATTTTCCTCATTGAAAACCATTTGTGTAACACAAACGAACACACAGTGCCACTGTAACAGTTCGTCAACACAGCAAACGTGGAAGCCCAGAAACTGATCAACTCAGAGGAGAGGAGGTGAGGAGGAGACGCACAAAGCATTTTTCTTTCCATCCACTGAGAGGGAGTGGTGCACCGCTGATGTCTGCAGGCAGAAACTCATCTGTCATCTTCTGACTGTGCGCGGGTGTATGTGTGTGCGCATGCTAGCTGCCCAAACGCACGCACCTCCCTCCTCCTTCTCCTCCTCCCGTATTTCCGTAATCTGTCGGAGTTGCGCGTGTGGAGAGTAGAAGACACGGTGGATTATTTCCACAGAGGAAAGAGCGCGTGGCACTGAGCCGATCCCACTGGTCGACAGAGGAGCGGAGGTCAGCAAGTGTCCCGGGCTGCAGGTGCTTCGTGCCAAACGCGTCCAGAGTCTGTCCGAGTGTCAAGAATTCTTCTCTTCGGTCCGCAAAGCAGAGGAATGACCCCGTCCAGCTGTCTGCCAGCTGCTGCTGCTGCTGCGAACAGGACCAGATGAGGATGAGGAGGAAGGGGCTCCCTCAGCTCCACGCGCTCCGTCAAAGTTCAGCGCTTTTCTAAGATGCCACCGGCCTCTGGAGCTCGGCACGCGCTTCGGCTCGAAACTAACCCGGGATAATAAAACACGCACAAAGAGACAAGAAAACACACCAGAAAGCAGAAGTTTAGTAATTATCCGGCGGGAGGAGCCCGGGAGGGAGAGCCCGGGATCAGAGAGCGGTGCGCCGGGGAGCAGAGGCGCACCGAGACGCTCCAAGAGCCGCACAGGGAAGAGAGGTGAGCTTAAGTGTGTGAGCTGAGGGAGCAGCCGAACTGTGAAGAAGTTTGTTCGCAGACAGAAAACTTCTCCTAGGCGTAAAATGAGACATGTTAAACAGTTTTCTGTAATAACTGCAGGATGTGTGAGGGTGACGCTTCGTTTTAAAGTGCAGCGAGAGCATTAAACGTGTTTTTACTGGGACATATTTTGTTTGCGCATTTAGGAGCGAAACTACTGCTGGAAACTCATTTTTACTTCAGAATCATTCAAAGAGTTTACCGCATTTAATGAATCAAAAGCAAACGTAAAACGCGCCTCTTTTTAAACTTGAATCTTTAACTAAACCCTGGAAAAACGTTATTACTTGGATTTTTTTAAAAGCAGTAAACTCACGTTAGAATCACGCCTTTAAATAGACAGCAGTTTTTTGTTTTGTTTTTTTAGATAAATGTGTTTTATTTCAGGTAAGTTTGGTTTTATTAAAATAGGTTATGTTTCATTAGAAGTTCATTTTTGATCATATCACATGACCTTTATTTTTCATTACAAAAAAGTTTGACTCAAAGTCTCTCTTATGACCTAAAAACTGTTAAATTCACAGTTGGGTCCACATGAGTCCTGATGAAGATCATGTGATTCTGTCAGAAGATCCAGCACGTGGGAGGAAACGGCTTTGGCTCCTTGGAGGAACATTAATTATTACAAAAAATCTGAACTTTGCTCATCTGCACCTTCAGGTCCGCGGTGATGCTGCTCGCGCGGCTCACGCTCCTGTCCGCCCTCCTCCTCCTCCTCCTGCTGCTCACCGAGGCGGCCCTTCGCCGAGGCTCCGGCACGCAGACGGACAGCCGCAGCATGGTGGAGCTGATCGGCCGGTACCCGAGGACGAGGACGGAGACGCCCGGGGGAGTACAGCATGGGTCGCAGCACGGACTGGGTCAGTACTGATGGCGGAAACAGTGAGATAACATCGTAATCACGCCGCGGTCTGCGGTTTCTCTTTGAACTTTGGAAGTCATTCATCCATTCAGAGAGTCAAAAAATATGAATGAGTGCAGAAGCAAAAGGCTGCAGGGCGTCACGTCCTGTTGGGCCCCTGCTGCTGTAATTTCATTAAATGCTTTTTGATTTAGGAGGAGCATGAACCTGTTGTGTCCCCCAAGAGACCCTCTCACGGTCTAGATGGGGCTTTTTTAGCACAAAAAAGCTGATTCTAAACTGCTAAATTAAACTCCTGAGGTGGTTTCATTCATACTCCAGTGAATTAAAATGTGTGTCAAAGGACTGTTCTTTACCCATTTGTAAACCACGATGCTTATCGGGCACTCACATTTATCCCATGACCCTTTTTAGGGAGCTACCCCCTATACTTGACACTTACTTTCAGAGTTACACTCACCTCTATATGAAGTGCTCTGTAAGTACTCATAACTGTGAAAATTGCTCTTCTGCACATCCTGAGAGTCAACATTTGCACGAAACCGCGCCCTGACGCCAGTCCAAATGTAAGCTCAAAGCTTTCAAGTTTAGCCTACGATAATCTGCTAGTACAGATATATCACTAAGATCCATCCATCAATTTTCTGCTAGTGATAGGGGTTCGGGTCACGGGGGTAGCAGTTTGACTAAAGTAGTATGTAGTATCTAGTATGACTAAATATTTAAATGGCGCTGTCCCTGCTAGTGAGTACCAGAAATGCAAGGAATAAAATAATTATGAATCTCCAACCTGCCATTCATCCATCCATTCTCTTTGACCTGTCCTCACGAGGGTTGTGTGGAGGCTGAGACCGAGTCCAAACCAAAAAACCTGAGGGCACATGAGAAACAGAACAACGCCCCCCAAAAGGCGTGTGTATGTGTGTGTGCCTGAGCATCTGGCTCGGGCAGCAGATACCCGCAGACAATGGGACTGGAGGCCAGGAGTCGAAGTGGAGAATTGTTAGTCCTGGCGGCTCTGGCTCCGGAGTTTCGGGCACTGGTGGTGTGGGCAGTGCTGACTCCAGCTCGGACAGAGCAGGATCAGATGACATAGCGCAGACCTCTGATTTGGGTGGCACATGATCAGACGACAAGGAGACCTCTGGCGGACCTCTGGCTCAGACTGCTGCCCCCAGGTCCAGGCTGGGGCTGCGCAGGACACACAGCCTGTTTCTTTGACAACTGCAGCAAGTGTTCAGGCCTGGCCACTCTCTACCCTGGGAGAGAGGCGGGGAATTCTGAGCGTCGTTGAGGTGGAAAAGTTGGCTTGAGGTGACAGGTGACAGGTTGAATCCATGCACTCTAATTGCTGGAGGACCAAGTAAAGGCAAGGCAGCAGATGGAAAAACATGGTGCCTACGGGGACCCCCTACAGCCAGTCGAGCTCCACAGAAAAGGTGTTCATACTACCTGCTCCTTCCTCACAACCATGAGGAAGAACTCGTCAGAGAACAGAGGGCAATGCAGACAATACGTACACAAAGAGGATAACAAGGGAAACAGGCCACAGGTGGGAACATAGCTGACACTAATCTGACTGATAAGACAGGAGAAGCGAAACTGAACATAATACACGCGAAACAGGAGACTATCAAAATAAAACAGGAACTAACACACACAGCGACTGAGACGTGGGATAAACAGAACAAATAACCAAAGCCAGAAAGTAGACATAAACTCAGATGCAGTAGAGGACACTAAAGCAGTGACACTTAAGTCATCTCTGAACAGAAAGAATCGTGAGTCCACAACCAATTCAAAACGCTGGGTCAGACACCCAGGACCATGACAGGCGAGAGGCGGGGTACACGCTGGACAGATTGCCAATCTGATGAGGGGCTAGGACATAGAGACTGACAACCATTCGCACTCACATTCACACCTAAGGGCAATTTTAGAATTACCTAAATAACCCAACCCCAGTAGTTACAGATAATTGTTGATTCTTGAGTGTTAACGAGTTCCTCATTACAAAAAGGCAGCACCCTCTTCTCTGAAATGAAGGTGCAAACAAGCTAAGAGCTACTCAGAGCTCTACAGACCATCATGGTGCAGCTGCGTAGTGTCACCAGTGGGCGGAGTCAACAGTACCAATAATGGGTCTGTATTTGTTTGTGCTGCTATTCGACAAGATTAGACAGGAAAGAGCCTAAAAATAATAAAATAGTCTATGACAACCACCGTCTTGAGGTTTCTCAAACTGCATCAACAACTGAAGCAATTTACTTGTCACACATTGCTTTGAAGCTAACAAACAGTCGCTTGTTGAAGTTCCAGGTTTCTGTTGCCTAGGTGATCCTCTAATGTATTTGCTACCAGGGAATATGTCAATCAACAGTGTTCTTCACTCTGATTGGTGGTCGCTACAGTCGTTCCCCTAGAAGTTGAGAAAAGTTTCCCATTGCCAGCAGTTATTTTACCCATGGTTGCTTGAAGTCGTGGCATGTCATTCACTTATCTGGTGATCACATTGCTGTGAATTTCTTCCAGTGCATATGCAGCTTCAGGCAGCTTTATTGATCTGTCATAGAATCACTGCAGTCTGGCTGTACACTGCTGGCTTTTTGGAGGACTGCACGTAAATATATCTGTGATATTTGTATGCTGATAATCCTCGGCTCTGCATAGTGGAAGCTTAGAATATTGGACACCAACGCTGGACTATAAATCCAACATTAGAAAGATGATAGCTCCAGGGACTAATGTGGTTCTGTAGCGCTTTGGTCCAGATGACAAATGGTTGTATGTAAACTGTGTCAGAGCAAAGTTTAAAATACTAATTAAAGAACACTGAAAAAATATGATCGGCAGTTTAAAATGGATTTCAAATACAGTCTAAATATTTGTACAGACATAGTTTATTAGGGCTTCAATTTGACTTTCCTGGAATTTTCTGACTTTACAACCGGTCGATTAGTTTGTTTTTTCCTCCCATTTACTCAACTCTTAAAATAGCTACAAGGAACATACCCAAATATAATGTATATTATCTTTTCAGATTATAAATTTCTTCTACAGGTTTGCTTGCTGGGGTAGAGCCAGTCAAAAGCCAAACGTGAGGAGCATTATTGTTTTTCTGGATACAATTTGTATATGAAGTAAAGCAGGGAACCTTTTGTTAAACAAGAATTGGATTTTGGGGGGTTCTTTTAAGTAGTCTAGTCATTATTTGTGAAAGAAATGTTGAGTTTGTTATTTGATTTAATTTCAATCTATTATTTATTAATTATTTATTCAGTTGGGGCTTTGAGTACCACCAAGTGAATGCCATTTAATAACATTATTTTCAGGAAAAGACAAACATCTCAACAGTGGATATCTCCAAAACTAAGCAACTGACACTAAAACAATCCTGATGGATAAATAGTATCAAGGGACTGAGAAAAAATTTGTAAATTTGTTACGTTAACAATGTCTTTGCATGCAGGACTTCTTTTATTTTTAATGGAACACTTTGAGACTAGTCTGTTTTGTAAGAGTTCTCAAGCTAAACAGATTCAGTTTATGTGAAACAAATGAAAGAAAAAGTAAAACTAGACTGAAGCATTGTCTTGAACAACAGAAAATCCAAATATTTCTGTTTGCGTGAACAAACCAAAAGCAATGTCACAGAGAAATCTGAGTGAGGTCCATTCATCTCCAGCTGGTGCCGAAAAGGCAGAAATGCCTCAAGAGTGACGGCGCAATCAGTCAGACTTGCAGCCGTTTGAGATCTTTTTGTTGTTTGGATCAGCAAGACAAATCCCTCTTAAATCATCAGAGCATTTACAGCTGGCTCCATTAGAGCTGCGAGCTGAGGCCAGACCCTTAAAGGAACTTTTGTGAGGATGATTTTAACAGAGCAGACTGCTGTCATCATTTGGTCCTCTGCACATCTGAGGAACTATCAGCCAGGGTACCTCTTAAAGGATCATTTTGTCTTTTAGCATCATTTTAAGCCAATATTTCTTCATTGCAAAGCTTTGTATTTAGTAGACTCAAACCACCCCTATACAAATTTTGTAGAATAACTGTTACTGGGGGTTCACTCTCACCTTATGTGTGAAAAAAGTTCAGCAGAGAAAATGTATCCAATTTTAGAAAGGACTGCATCGTGTGAACAATACATTGGGATTTAAAAGTGTTTAAAAACAGCAGAAAGTAATTTAACCTCACAACAGGAACAGTTTAAGGCTTTAATGATGGTTACAAGCATCGTCCACTTTTTACTTTCAGATGATGTCAGAGTCATAAATGTAAATTATTTTAGCTTAAAGTATCTTCCCTACCCTGTCAGCAGACTTCCCAACATGCTTTGTTAGTGTTAAAAAAACGTTAGAAAATCAACATGGTGAAACAACATTGCATGCATAGATCAAACACCACAAAAACTGCCTGGAAGCAACTCAAGAAACATGTCAACAAGCGTAAAAAACTTCCCAGATTCATTCAATCACCTGCGGGTTGCACTAAAACAAGCCTGACCCAACACTACCAGCGCCCCCATGCCAGACTGGCAGCTTAGGAGGGGGGTGACCATGTTGTAGCTGATCCATCCAATGACTGATCCTTTTCCACAGTTCCACTCAGCTTTTGAGAGTTTAATTTGAAAATGAGTCATAATTCAGAGCTGGAAAACAACATAAAATGTTGTACTCTCTATAAAGCAGGCAAAGGGGTCCAGCAGTAAAACAGTGCAGATTAATAAAAAGAGCTTCTTGTTTGAATCAGCCTCAGAGCCGTGTTCACATTTAACTTTTAGCCTCTGGGATTTTATTCTCCAACAGACATTTGGACTATTGTTTACTCTATTTAATCCTTTTTCTCCCCATGTCGTCCGGGTACTGGAATGGGCCTTATGTTTTATTAGAATGTGACCCGCTGCCATTTATCTTGAAATTTGTCAAGTGTGACAACACAGGACTTTTACTTTTTTAGCCATTATGTTGTTACTTTTGCTTAAACTCTTAATCCTTTCTACCCTGTGAGACTGTGAACAAGCTGGATTAGATGTATGCACCGCTTGAGTTGCAGTGCAGTTGAGTTCTTTTAATAAAGGCTCAGTGTCACTGATTTATTGTTATTACACTGTTATCCAGTCTGATCTTGTGATGGAAGCAAAGAGATTTGCTTGTACTAATAAATCTCATGAATGTTGAACAAGATTGTTCAACTTCTAGTTCCAGCTTGTGAATTTGGGATTTTTTTGCTAACAGAAATTCCTCAAGCTCACTTAAGGCTTTAAAGGTGTTATTAGCAGACCCATGAGGTTTTAATAGCCATCTGTATAACAGTGAAACAGGTGCTGCTGCAAATGATTTCAGGACTCTATGCTATCTCATGGCTTTCTGTACAATGTTTTGGATAAAAGTGTTTAGAAATAAGTCCTTTAATGTCAAAGATTGAGTCCTTCTACCTATCATAGAGATCCTGGACCTCCAACTGTTATAGAAGACCAAATTTATGGGGGTTTTTGTTCATCTAAATTCCTAATAACGATAAATATATTTGCTCCTATTTTTATTTCATTTAAATCCCAGAGCGTTTAACTTCATAAATTGCCAAAGAACAGAAATATGACAGAATAGATGACTTCAGGCCTGTCAGTGGGGTTTCCACATCAGTGTGACCTCCATTTATTCAGCAAAGAAAACTAGTGAGACACGTTTGACCTTTCCAGTGTCTGTTGAGAAATGAGGGTAACTCTGCAGCTGAACTTGTAAGTTCCTTGTGTTTAAAACAACAGTCTTGCTGATGTATCAGCAAGGTCATGTCACAAGTTTGGCCTTCAGGAGTTTTTACATCTGTTTCATATTTCTGTGATTTTTTTTTATGGTTGAGTCAGATGAGAATGTGAAGCCTCCCAGTTTCTTCCACTGTGTTTTGAACAAAAAATGAGCCGGAGGCTAATAGGATCTAAAATTTAGCAATAAGAACTCTACAGGGAGACAGGAAAGTGAATTTTAAAATAAATTCTTTTCTTAGACTCTGTCAGCAACACTTTGAATTTAGTAATAAAACCAATAAACATTTGACTACAACTGACGATTCAATTACTTACCACATTCAGAAATGACTACTCCAGTCTAAAGTCCCCTGATCATAAAACGATACATACAAATGCCCATTTTTGATGAGAAATTTTTCCTTTTAATTCTCTCCTTCTAACTCACTCAAAAAGGTGGAAATCTTATTCATGATGATCCATATGTTTAAGCTGGCAAAGACCTTTCCTGCATCTCTCCCCATTTATTGAGGCTTTGGTAGGAACTGTCTTGTGGCCCCCTGTGGCTAGTTACTGATCTATATTTCTTTAAACTCTGTTGTCTCACAGCAAAAAGTTCCTGAGTTTGACTCCACAGTTTGTATGTTCTCCCCGTGTTTGCATTGGTTCTTTCTGGATACTCCAGCTTCTTCCCACAGTCCAAAGACATGCAGTTAGTAGGTTTAGGCTAATCGCTGATTCTAAATTGCATGTATGTGTGAATGTGAGTGTGAATGGTTGCATGTCTCTCTGTATCTCTGTGTTAAAATGCCTTCAGCATGTGTTATCACTATGACACAAATGTCTAGATTATGAACTGTAGCAATGGTATCTTATTATTACCAGTATTATTTACACATTTCATATAATTATTTGCCATTTCACACTATCATAAAAATTAGTCTATATGCCGATGACATTTTGGTATATGTAACCAACCGTCCTTCCATCTCCCTCCAGTCAGGTCACAGTCTGATTTTCAACTCTGGCAACGCTTCTGGATATTCCATTACCAAATTCTTTCTCTAAACTCTTTGGATTGGGATACTCAACCCATTAATACATCGGAATCCAGGCTTAAACAAAGTCCAATGAAACTGTATATTTAAACTCTGTTTGCATGACTCTTGTTAATCCATCATTAGGTTCCTTCTTCTCCCTTAGTTTAACCCTCAATATATATTTTACAATACAAAGTCAAAAGGTCCTCAGTTAAAATAACTATGGTCCAAAAGCCCAAACAAACAATACCTAAAAGTTTTCCTACTACTTCGGTGCCTGGGAGGCTCGGTATATTCAACACCGGACAAACAGCTCCCCTTCTGTCTGGCTTGATATTGAACAGATCATCTGTAAAGGTGTCAAGATAACTGTTCACACCCACAGCTGCTTCAGATTTAACATCATGAATACCACTGTCACTGCCTGGTGGAGTCTATCTCCTTCTACTTCCACTCCTCTCTGACATTAGTAATACATCAACTGTTCTGCATGGACACAGAGAGGAGTAAGCAGCCTAAGGCACCTTCTTTTTCAGTAGCAGCTTTCTCAACAAAAACCCAACATAGAACCCCACCTCTGTCACAACCACTGTATAATTGGAATAAGAAAGATAAACAGATTTACAAACTCTTTCTTTCACCTCAACCTCAATACTACTTCAATAACAATAGATGACTGGATTTGAAATTTGAATGTACATCAAACACAAACCAGTTGACATATAAAACTGCTCTTAAACCTGCCTAACCTAAATTGTCCTCTATGCCTCAGTCTTTTATTTTAATTGATCTTATTTCACTTAACAACTTTCATGTTAACAGAACTATGGGCAATAAACTGTATTATTTATCAGTAATATCAGTATTATTTTTACTTTCATAATCCTTCATAAATCTGATTTGAAGTCAAAGAGGAAAGATGATCCCTATTAGTGCAAAAATTGCCTGAGAATAGTTGTATATTTTAGTTTCTTTCAGGATCCAGCGATAACTGTCTGTGCATCCACTGCAAAGAGCTACTCATATATAATTTTGCTTGGTTTCACATATGTATACTCTCAAATATACTCTCAAATTCTGCATAATGAAAATGACACAACTATTTGTTGAAGATGCCATTTTGAATGAAAGTAGTACAGGTAAGATTTAACTAGTATTGCTACTGTGGGTAAAGGGGAAGGAAACAGTAGCAGTGTCGTATTGTTTGGGTATTTAATCTATATCCGTGTATTGCATTTTAAAATTGGATTTTAGTAGATGTATACACTATGGTCAACTGGAAGTCCTCTAAAGTTAATGTCTGATACAACACGACTTAAAGATAATGAACATAATGAACTTTGAGTGTCATGTGAATACACTGTAAAATCTAATTAGTTCCCAGAACTCAAAAAAATTATGGAAACTCGTTGCCTCAAAAAAATTGAGTAAAGCTTAGCTAAAAATGACTAAGTTAGGACAACGTATTTATTTTGAGTATTCTGTACAAGCTCATTTGTTCCCAGAACTCAAAAAAATTGGATCAAGTTTACGTAAGATGACCAAGTTAGGGCAACTTACTCATTTTGAGTACACCCTACTCAAAATGTACACAGCCGTGTTAGTTCCCAGAACTCAAAAAAATTATGGAAACTCGTTGCCTCAAAAAAACTAAGTAAAGCTTACTTAGGATGACTGTTAGGACAACTTATACATTGCAAGTCTGCAGTATTAAGAATAACTTGATATTTCTGACTTTCTGACAATACTAATTGTTTACCTACTGACAAACATTTCAAGTTCAACTAAATGAAAAAACAATTTGTGGTACCATGAATATCATTAAAAATAATTAACAACACTTTTGTAATGATGTTAAAATGAGCACAACTTTTATTTTCAAACACAACAAAGTACAACAGCCAACATACTGGACACTGTTCTGCTGAATAAAAATGATATTGCCATCACTGTTATAATCTTACAATGAAACAAAGTCTCAGATGTAATTATTCTGAAAATAAGTTTAGGCCTACCACAAGTTTGTTTTGTACTTACATTATTTATATAATCAACATAAAATATTTATTGTTCTGTCACAAGTGCAGTCTCTAATTTAAACAACACATTCGTTTTTCATTCCAACACAGGAGCTGGAATGTTGTAATATTTTAAGGATGGCTTGTTTCCAGTCCAGGCATTACTGCCTGAATGACTATCATGGATCGAGGTAATCCAAATGTAAGTGCAGAAGAAAGTCTTTAACTTCCCTTAAGTACAGTCGCAGTGGATGTGGGTTGGAGATGCAATGAGCTTGAACCTGCAGGCGACCATCTTCACTGACCACACCATCTGTGACGGGGGACTCATCTCTCCTGGTGTCCTGCAAGCAAACAATCATATTTTTTGGAACATGAACTTAATTGCTTTCTTAAAACATTTTTTCTGCATTTGATATAAAACAGACTCCAATTTAGACAATCTCAGGCTCCCTCCCCGCCGGAGAGGTGACATTCAATGTCCCAAATTGTCAGTCTGGATAGCCGTGACCACCACGCAACACACAATATTGTCATGAAAGAATAATTTTAAAAAGGGCTATGCAAACATGGCCAATAACTTTCATTCTAATGATGTGCAAAATGATTTTGGGCACAAAACAAATTTTGCTGTTAGAAAACTTGCAGACTTCACTATATACAGTGTAGACCCTCTAAACTAAGTTTGGGGGATGTGATCTTTCAAGAAATGCAGACCAAACTGTTGTTGTTTGTTTACTTACACAGCATGTCTTGTAGAATTAACTGGAGTCACAGCAACAGCACAGTGCAGTCATATCTCAAGTCTAATAACAGGAGACAGGAAAAGATCAGTAAAGAAACAACTTCCCCAAACCAAAGCACAAATAAAACAATAAGTAAGACAGGCTGATCTAAAGTATGATTAAAGTTCAGCCTGATTAATATAAATGTCACTGACAGTTGCTAATATATTGGAAAACCAAAAATACTTACCACTGAGTTGATGTCTTTCTGTCCAACAACAGGAGTGCTGGTCCCGAGCCTCAAAGACAGTAAGAAGCAAGCAGAGGGAGAAAAAAACAGAACATTGATTTGATCCTTAATGGCTGTGCAATCACTGTAACATAGAGTTCGCTTATGTTGTTAAATAAAGGCTAGATTTGACATTAATAGATGCCACAGATGTTCTAAAGCTGCCACAAAGCATGAAAAAATAGACGTCTCCGAAAACGTCGGAGCATTTTTGCAAATATGTGATGTCTTGATAAATCGAGCAGATATTTGAAATTTACACAGCTACATTCTTGCCTGAAAATATCTTAAAAGTTTATTTTGTGACCCAGAAAAAGTAATACGTTTTTCAGCAGTGCTCCTCCGCCATTGCCGCGCTTACAAGTGCGCACAGGCTCCGACAACCGTGGCCGACAAATGCGATCCTCTTTTTCACCAGACTACCCTTTCTGGGTCACAAAATAACCTTTTAAGATATTTTCAGGCGAGAATGTAGCTGAGTAATGCTCAAATATCTACTTAATTTATCAAAATATCACATATTTGCAAAAGTGCTTCCACGTTTTCGGAGAGCTCCGTTATCCACCCCCCACACCACACCCACCCCACCCCTAACGGCTGCACCTCCCAAAGAATTTTGTCTGGGCTCTTATCTCACTTATTTATTTCAAACAATCAACAAAAAAATTCACCGACGTAGTTTTATGTAAGGTTTTTAAGGCTGTGGTGTTAATTTTTAAGTAACATGAGCCCAGCGGCAGCAGCAACGCTAGGCTAACACTAACTAGCTAGCAAGATTATAAACCTGGTGCTAAACTAAGAGAAGCCACAAAATCAGTTTGAATAAGAGTAAACATTTACTCACCAAGTCAGTAAAGATCCACAGCAATGACAACAATAATATCTCCAGGTTTGCTCAATATATTCCATAACAAATGCTGGTGCCATGAACATGCGGACTGATCCGGGAGGGAGGAGGACGGCAGTCACGTGGCATTTTCAAAACACATCTTTCATCCTTCCGCCCTGAGAAGCAAAACTTCCAGCTTACTTAGTTTTTCTAAGTTAGGACAACTCAAATTAATCGAGTTTATCAGCATTTTTGCATAAAAAGTACTGGTAACTTATTTAAATTGAGTTCTAATAACAAATTGATAAAAATTGAGTTCAGCCTATTTAATATTTTTAATTAAACACAATATTACATTTTACAGTGTACTGTCTATAGAAAAGCTCACCAGTGCATGCACTTTTATCAAAATCTTTATGGGGGATTTTTGTGTTGATGGCTTTTATGAGAACAACTGTTCTTACATTCTCATTTTTTCTGATGATACAAGTTACTGAACATGAAAAACAAAAATAGACTGAAAAGTATAGTCAAAGTGTGCAGCAAAATTTCAGGTATTACCTTGAATGGTCTTCCTTATATGAGATGAGGACTTTGAAGAAGGCCCACTCACCCAATACTGATGCACACCTTATCTAAGGCTCAGTCGTACAACCTCCTTGAAACCACAGGTCTGTCTATTCCCCCTGTTGGCTGGAGAATGGTTGCTGAAAATTGTTGGCTGTCCACAAGTGAAACTGAAGAGTACTTTGAAGGTGTACAGGTTCAGTTTTTGTCTTTTGTCATTTTCACAGCTTCAGGACCTCTTCAGTATAAGTAGTTGGCAAGTGTGTGCAGACAAGTCTTTGTCTTCCATGCAAACTGTGAGCAACACCGGTAACCTGCCAGTGATCAAAGCAATTGCAAGACGTTTACTGTGCGATACATTGTACGTCTTTGTAACCAATTTCACCAAGTGACTGCCCAGCAACCACTCGACAGCCGGTTGGAGAAAAGATATTTTTTTTCCCCAAAAGTGATGGTTCCTAGGGGATCGCTGACTGATCTCCGGGCCTGTGGGTATGGTATATTTATTGGTTCTTCATAACCATTTCCTTCATAGTTGTCTGATTTCTGTACAACCAAATGCGCCTAGAGGATAAAAAAAGGCATCCTTGACCATTTTACACCCTTGTAGTAAGTACAGCACTGTGAACATTTGGGCCCATTCCCACTTGGTCTAAATATGTTATGTGTCTGGAAAAAACATATTAAATCAAATTGTGGAATAAGCAGACTCCAGTATTTGTCTATACCATTATATACTGCTGCTATTATAGTGACTGCAGTGTTGTTCTGTTATCATAGATTTTTATTTGTTTTTCAGAGGCTCATCCCAAAGACCCACACAGCAAGCAAAATTTCATCATACACCTGACAGGTATGAAAACCATAAGACCACAGGTGTTTGGAGAGTTATACAATGTCATTTGGCATCCTCTTGATGAATGAGGTGAGGCCTTCGCTGGAAAAGACACTATGTGGAGCAGGTTTAGACACATCGTCATTGCTCCTAAACCTGCTTATATCGCTTAGCATTAATGATGCCTTCACAGTGACTCCTGACATGTGCACTAATATTTGTTTTTAATTCAGTGCTGACATTCAGCCTCTCACTCAGCCTCTGTAGGATTCACTTTTTATATCCAGTAATGCTACAAATAACCTTTTTAGTTTAGCATTAAAACACTTTTCTCATATTCTAACTCTTTTAAAAATGATGCTGCATCAAATTTTAAAATTAAATGACATTAAAAAATATATATATATTTTTGTGTGTTTGTATAAGATTTCTCATTTATATATAGGCTTTCACTGATTTGCAGATCGCTGTATTCTCTTTATTTACAAATTATTGCATTCTGATTCCCAACTTTTTTTGTTTTTGAAACAGCATTGAACAGAAAAGTGTTTGTGGGCTACAGTACTTTATCATATAGAGTCCAAATTTTAGTAGCACAAAGCTTATTGGATGCTTGGCTGCTAAATCTTTCATTTGCAGCCAGAACTAGTTGTGGTTACAAGACCACCAACACTGCCCTTCTTAAAGGACTCATAGCTCTTTCTACAAACAAAGCTCATCATTGTGTTGACTTTTTATGCCTGGCTTACCACTTTTCTTTCTCTCCTCAGGTCCTCTATACTTCAGCCCAAAGTGCCGAAAACAGTTCCACCGACTGTACCACAAAACCAGGGACTGCACAGAGCCAGCCTGTGAGTCTTTTAATTATCTTATCCTGAAAAAAATGAAAGCTGAAGTAGTGGAATTACTTGCACTAGCTTCTTAAAAGTTAATATTTCTATATGTTTTTGTATGTAGGCTTAAAATCTGCTTAACCGACAAGAATTAACCAATAGTAACGGAAAATATTTGTTCATTTCACCCTCTCATTTCTCTGGCAAAATTTTACAGAAAGAAAAAACAAACAGGTTTCCGAAGTAGAATGAGGAATGTACGAGTGTCCAGGACTGAATATTTGGGGAAAAAGGAAAATATGTCAAATATGTAAATAAATTCAAGAAATATCTTAGAAGTTATGTCTGGATCCTGTCATATTTTGCTTCAAAGCATATTTCCTGTTGCAGAAAAGTAGGATTGGATTGAAAGAGCAAATACTCCACCAAGGTCAACATCCTTTTTCCCCACGTAAAAGGAAAATGATTCAGTAGCGAAATAAAATAGATTCTTCCTTTGGTCATGCTTTGCTTCTCTGCCAAGTTTCTTGAAATTTAGCGCCTGTTTTTAACACACACACAAAAAAATGTTGGTTTTTCCTCCTTATGAGGACTCATGCTTTTATGAGGCATTCTCAGCCCACAGAACTTTAAACATGAAGTCTAAAACAGTCTGAACGCTCAAAAAGACCTGTAGAGTAGTGATGTAGGCAAAAACAACGTCTCATCTTTAAACAGGAATTCATCCACACAAAGGCACCGAATGATTTGAGAGTCATACCAATGATTGCTGGTTAGATTCCTTCCTGTTAGTGTGTGTGTCACAGTGATGTGTTGCTGCAGGAGTTTGTTGAGATTGAAAAAACAGGATAAGACGTGTTTTAACACACAACCACACTGTGTTACACTGTTATCAGTGTAATCATGTCAGAACAGCATCAGCTCTTATGATATTAAATCATGCATGTAGCTTTTTGTTTTTCTTGGAGAGAGTGAGTGTATGTGTGGATAGAAATATGTGTGCCCAAGCAAGTTTGTGTACATCTGCCTTTGTGAGGACCACTGTGAGATTTAAGGCTCGCGATTGAGCCTGATTTATTAATTGTGAGGACACTCAGACATGTACCGTACATCCATAATAATTCTCATTTAATACCCACATTGATTAGAATATTCTCTTTTTCTTATTGCCCTGAACCATTAGATGTATCATTAGTCATACACTTTATTTGTACAGGTGCACTTTTCCCACTTTCATTTGATGCCTACCTGGAACTTTTTGTTGTTTTACAATAAAGTTTAAACCAGTGAGCTGTAGTAGCCGGAGTCTCCTTGGATTAAAGTATCTAAACAAAGGTTTTCACAGAGATACAGCTAAAAATGTGAATGTGTTTGTGTGTGTATGCATTTGTGTGGAGGCAGTGGCAGGCATGTTAAAGGTGAACGCTACAGGAGCTGTGGAGGTTCAAACTTGTTCAGAGGCTGTTTACACAGTAAATCCGTCGGTTTATTGGCTGGATGTTTGTCAGACGACAGAGAAGAAAAAATGTTTATCTAAGTTCAAGTTTCTTATCTCATTCACATCTGAAGTTGATGTCATTGTGAATTCATGGTGGTGACTTTGGAAATTAGCTTTATTGCAGCATCTATACAAACAGTGCAACCAAGAAGGTGCCCATACTTTAGTTATGGGCACCGTCTTGGTTACAGAGGTTACAGAAGAATTTTTTGTGTTCCCTAAAATATTGAGTTTTTGACCTGGTTTGTTCAAGAGGGAAAGTTTGTCTTCTCGTTGCAGACTTTCAAGGTTAACGAGCAGATACATTACTAGGACAATCAAAGGATGTATGGGGAGAGTTTTGTACTGAACTAAACACAATAAATACAAGTAAATACATCAGAGGTTAAACCTTGATAGCCCTACTTTTATGTATAATAATATATAATATAGTAGATTGCTTTCAAGACAGTAGTTTATTTACTACCCAAACTTTTTGTGTCACTGCTTTGTAATTATGTCTATAAATAAAATGTTTAAACAAGCACATACAAACTCACATTTAAGTTAAATCAATTAGGAAATTAGTCATGTGTGGAAAATCATTCATTTTTAAAAGGGCAGTATTCTCACAGAACAAGTTTTTCACTTTATTAATAGTTACATTTTGGTGATGTATGATCAATTACTGCTATCCCCAGCGTTAGTCAAATCGGATGGCTTGTCTTCTAGCTAACAGTTCCTCTTGTTACCAGTCTTCACGCTCAGCTAGGCTAAACATCTCGTGACACTGCAGCTGCAGGTCGTGTTTGGTTTTGGAAATTTAGTAAATTGATTTTTTCAAGCAGCAGTTAAACACAGCGTGTTGTTTTGCTTCTCTGCAGACTATAAAAGATGTGCTCGTCTCCTGATTCAACTGGCCAAGAGCCCTCGCTGTTCAGAGAGATAAACAGACAAATGGTAAGACCTACAACTGCGTAGATTTTTTAACTTTTATGGCTATTCATACTACACCAAAGTAATCAACTAACAGAAAAGCAATTAAATGACAGGAAAATTTGTTACTTCTGGGTTTTTTCTTTACCTCTGTCACGATTGTGCTCATGATGTGATCTCTGTAGGATGTCCATTTCTAGAAAGAGTCAACAACAGTCCCGAATTTGCTTGTCATATTGTCTTGCCTTTTTTCAGCTTCATTCATCTCTATTAAGTTTTTATGATCAAAGTATAATTTTAGCTATAGCAAAGCGGCAGCCTTCCACTTCTAGTCTTATTTTCCTTTGCTTGAACACCTGCCTTGAAGTAACTTTCTAATTAAAAAGGGCTTCACTTTCTTTTTGCATACTGGACTATTGTCATTAATGACATTTTGATCTATAGTTGACTTAGATGAAGGTCAGATCTCATTTGATCAGGAAGTAAAGTGTTCATAAACTTTTTTTTCTTGCAGCTATGCCTCATGATAAATGTTTAAATTGTCAATACTCCTTTTCTTACATTTCGATCTGAACCCCAAAGGCAGAAAATAGCAGTTAGAGGAAATATATACAGATCAAAGTTTAAAGCTGGTAGAAGCAGTAATAAATAGATGTTATTGATGAACCGTTAGGTTTTAAAGTCTGCTGACAGAAACCTACCAAGGAAGCTGATCGTTCCCAAGGCTAAAGAAAGAGAAAATGTTTGTTGTTTGTTGATGCACTCAAGAAGACCGACTAAAACGCAGTATTAACAGCATTATCTGAAATCACTAAGGGCGCAAAGCACAGGGCAAGCTTCCAGTGAGCAGCCATTTCAGTGCAGACCACAAGACCACAGAAGAAGAACATAAACTGCCCCAACACAATGTGACCATTGTTAGGCTTATATCTAGCACCCAAATAACTACAGAGATAAGTTCAGACAGAGTTTAACACAAAATGACCCTGAGACTAGCAGAAGTCTGTAGAATATGAGGAATCAAGAGAACCTAAAAAATCATTAAGAAGCCTTAAAATAAGAGAACTTCGATCAGATGGTAATATTTCAGAGACCTAAGAGCTATAGAATTGGTAAATATGGATTAGACAAAATGTAAAGTATTAAAAACAGAGACAATCAAGGAAAACATGACAAAAAGTTGTTTAAAAAAAGATTTCAATTAAACAACCACATGTTAATGGCATTGTGACTACAAGTTGGAAATCATTACTGTATAGACAGTAGAACTTATAGCACAGACTTGCATACTGGTTACACTTGCTGACGATCAGTTAGTGAGGTTTAGCTAATTTGATGAATTAGCAAGGGCTAGATTTTTTATTATGTCCTTTTATGTAAAACCTTAGAACTGACGGAGGCCATACTACTATGTTCCAATTAGAGTCAAAAAGGATAATAAGTTTTAAAGCATTCCTTTGAAACCATCATCTATGGTAACCATGTAAGTAGTCAGGCATAAAGACCTTAGGGAATCATCTAAACAAGAATTTAGTGACCAGTATTGAGATCCAGTGTATTTTTGTATTGATTGTAGAACATTAAAGTAAGACAGATATCATTGCAAGGCTTTATGGTGACGGGACCAGATGGAAACCATTTGTCTCCAATGCTGATACTTAAGGTAAATGAACAGGTACTCATTTAGCACTTTTCTACTCTACCTGAGCAATCAAATTTATTAAGTTATTCATTCAAAAAATCATACTTAATATCACACTATTCAAAATATTTCATTAGCCCCAATCTTTATGGCTCTCTCCTTTCAATGGCAGCAGTGCCTTAGGCAGTGAGACTTTTACATCAGCTGATGCCAAATAGCTCATGGTGATTTGTTAACACACCAACAGTGTTGGTTCTAACAAATGGAAAAGCTTAACAATCTGTACCACTCAGGAAAAAGTGAGCTGCTGGTAGTGTTGATTAATTTTCAGAATCAAATGTTCCTTTTGAAAAAAATATTAATTTGTCTTATCAAAATTAAAATATTCATTGACAGGCATATTTTTCACTAATGGATAATTTTTAATGCGGAAGTAGCGGATGCATTATTTCAGATGGCCAGCAGGGGGCAGCAACTCTGGTTGCAAAAGTACTATTATTGTTTAGAAGTCTATGACAAAATAAGCCAATGGCTCCATTGGCTTATTGATATCCTATATGGTAGAACCAGTCTCTAAAGCCTGTAGGTGCACCCTACAATAATACCTGTAAAGCCCAGTGTCAGAAAGGGCCTGTAGAACCTGTTAAATGTGACGTTTTCAGACTTTGCAGTATGTGGACTCACTAAAACAAAAAACCTTTCTCATAAAATTGTTATAGTTTTGAGTAAGTAGAATCTGCTAAGTTTAATATCTACATCTTAAAAAGTAAAATCAAGCAGAACCTGTAAAACTTGAATAAAAAATCTTTTGTAACGTGTGGAACCTGCATAACCAGTAAGATATTATTTGGAGCCTGTATGACCTGTACTTGTACTATAGACCACACAGAACCACAAGTTCTACAGAGCCTATGAAGCTGCAAACTGTCTAACTGACTCATACTAAAAACTAAAAGCCTGGATATTTTTTTTCCCTTTGTTTAATTTATAAAGTCAATATAGTACAGTTACTTGAACATGTAGCAACTGTGAGCCCCTGAAAAACAATTTGCAGTACTGTGATGGACCGAGCAGCGAAGGAAACTTAGGCACAGGTTAAAGTCCAAAAAAAAAGATTTTTATTTAATCCTAAAACATAATTGGTTAAATCATGCAAAAAGAATCAAAATCTTGGGCCCATAAAAGAGGTCAAAATAACAGAACTCTACTCAAAGTTAACAAACCATACTGATAACTCAAACAAACTGACCTCACTTAACGAGACAAAGGGGAAACTTAAATAGTGGCTGATCAGCCCACAAAACACAGAGGGGTAAAACACACAAAACCTAACTGGAACTAACATAATGAACTCCAATTCCCCCCATGGTCCCGAGTTATGGAATGAGCTAATTTGCAGTCTTCCATCAAAGCCCGCTCCGCCCCTTTTCCACCTCTTGGCTCCTCAATCAAGGGACTGGAGCAGCTGCAACTAAGGTAACTCAGAAAACAAAGATTAAATCATACATAACAGTGTAAACTAAAATGTGCGCACTTCTTATAGAATGCACTGTTATGTGGATATGTGAATTAATTCTAAACCAAAACCAGTTATTTATTGTCCTGTAAATTAAGTCCTATATTTAAAGACAAATGTGAATGCAATATATAAGCCTCTACACTAACATGGTGGATATTACCACTGTGTGGCTGTACATGCAGCCATCACAAGTACCTTTTATCTGTGCTTATTCTGAATCCTCTTCTTCAGTCTTCATCTTAGCAAAGGTTTTTCCTACTCGTTCGTGTCTTTCTTCCACAGGCTCTGGACATGAAGTTTTGGCATACCAGGGTGCAGCAAGAAGGTTCATCCTCTCTGTTGACCAGCAGCAGGAAAAGTTATAAACAAACCTCTGCTGGAGCCAGTGAGCTCAGCCGACTTGATCCACAATCGGAAATCAAAATGATTGTTTTCTATTTTATTCTATTCAGCTGTTTATCTCCAACAACCATTCACCTTGTATACACACTACAAACAGGTGTAAATTTTCTATGACAGGATTTTTGGACTTTTTCGAGCAAAAACTTGAGTTTTGTTCAACTTTGTGTAGACTCATCTCGGCATTAGTCGAATCATTTTTGCCTTTTTTACCTCTACTCTGTTCTTTGGTCTATTCCTGCTGTACTGGACAACCTCCGACACTCTACTGGTTTATAACAGAGCTATTTGGACATGGAACTGAGAGACAAAACTTACCTGGGACAAAATGTCTTCTTCAGTGTTTGGGGACTTTTTTTGGACAAAGGGCCAAGGTTTGACCTTCTATTTGAAGACGCAGGGGGAAACAAAATGGACTAAACCTCTGAGTGGATGCTGAATGTGTTTTATGTGACATCATACATAATAATTACTTATAATTAAAGTAATAATATTCCATATATTTATATTGTTAAAGCTGCAGCCCAGTGTGCAATATGTAAATACAGAAAAAGGATTAAAGATAATCATTTGATATATATTCATGCTCGTGTGAGATTTCATTTTTGCTTCTTTTTTTGTTTTTGAATCTGTAAAGTCCATCTTTTTATTCTTAGGCAAAAAAAGCTGAATGAAGAGTTTCATAAAATGCTGGAAGCCTATATTAAATAGAAAATAAAAACAATGCAATTAAAAAAAAAAATTTCACCTATAGACCCGACGGCCATGAATACTATTACACTACCAGTAAATTAAGTTTGGTTAGTGTCCAGTATTTTGTGAGGGTGACTTAGTTGACACACCCCTTAAACCCCCTGGATCCTGGACAGCAGCAATGGAGTGGTAGGTCATGAAAGTAGTTCCCATTTTTAAAAAAGGGGAACTAGAGAGTTGGAGCATTTGTGTCAATTATTGGAGTATCACCCTGCTCAGCTTCCCCAGGAAAGTTTATTTCATGTTGTTGGAAAGATGAATTCTTGAACTTTGTGTTCAGGCGGTACAATGTGGAATCCATCCTGGCCATGGGACAGTGGGCCAGATGTTCAGCCATGCACAACATCTGGAGGGAACATGGGAATTTGACCATACAATCTGCATGAACTTGTGGCATTGGAGAAGGCTTACAATTGGTTTGCAAGGGGACACCTATACACTGTAAAATGTAATATTGTGTTTAATTAAAAATATTAAATAGGCTGAACTCAATTTTTATCAATTTGTTATTAGAACTCAATTTAAATAACTTACCAGTACTTTTTATGCAAAAACGCTGATAAACTCGATTAATTTGAGTTGTCCTAACTTAGAAAAACTAAGTAAGCTGGAAGTTTTGCTTCTCTGGGCGGAAGGATGAAAGATGTGTTTTGAAAATGCCACGTGACTACCATCCTCCTCCCTCCCGGATCAGTCCGCATGTTCATGGCGCCAGCATTTGTTATGGAATATATTGAGCAAACCTGGAGATATTATTGTTGTCATTGCTGTGGATCTTTACTGACTTGGTGAGTAAATGTTTACTCTTATTCAAACTGATTTTGTGGCTTCTCTTAGTTTAGCACCAGGTTTAAAATCTTGCTAGCTAGTTAGTGTTAGCCTAGCGTTGCTGCTGCCGCTGGGCTCATGTTACTTAAAAATTAACACCACAGCCTTAAAAACCTTACATAAAACTATGTCGGTGAATTTTTTTGTTGATTGTTTGAAATAAATAAGTGAGATAAGAGCCCAGACAAAATTCTTTGGGAGGTGCAGCCGTTAGGGGTGGGGTGGGTGTGGGGGGTGGATAACGGAGCTCTCCGAAAACGTGGAAGCACTTTTGCAAATATGTGATATTTTGATAAATCAAGTAGATATTTGAGCATTACTCAGCTACATTCTCGCCTGAAAATATCTTAAAAGGTTATTTTGTGACCCAGAAAGGGTAGTCTGGGGAAAAGGAGGATCGCATTTGTCGGCCATGGTTGTCGGAGCATGTGTACTTGTAAGCGCGGCAATGGCGGAGGAGCGCGGCTAAAAAACTTACTACTTTTTCTGGGTCACAAAATAAACTTTTAAGATATTTTCAGGCGAGAATGTAGCTGTGTGAATTTCAAATATCTGCTCGATTTATCAAGACATCACATATTTGCAAAAATGCTCCGACGTTTTCGGAGACGTCTATTTTTTCATGCTTTGTGGTAGCTTTAGAACATCTGTGGCATCTATTAATGTCAAATCTAGCCTTTATTTAACAACATAAGCAAACTCTATGTTACAATGATTGCACAGCCATTAAGGATCAAATCAGTTTCTGAAAAATGTTCTGTTTTTTCTCCCTCTGCTTGCTTCTTACTGTCTTTGAGGCCGATCGGGACCAGCACTCCTGTTGTTGGACAGAAAGACATCAACTCAGTGGGAAGTATTTTGGTTTTCCAATATATTAGCAACTGTCAGTGACATTTATATTAATCAGGCTGAGCTTTAATCATACTTTAGATCAGCCTGTTTTACTTATTGTTTTGTTTGTGCTTTGGTTTGGGGAAGTTGTTTCTTTACTGATCTTTTCCTGTCTTCTGTTATTAGACTTGAGATATGACTGCACTATGCTGTTGCTGTGACTCCAGTTAATTCTACAAGACATGCTGTGTAAGTAAACAAACAACAACAGTTTGGTCTGCATTTCTTCAAACTTAGTTTAGAGGATCTACACTGTATATAGTGAAGTCTGCAAGTTTTCTAACAGCAAAATTTGTTTTGTGCCCAAATCATTTTGCACATCATTAGAATGAAAGTTATTGCCCATGTTTGCATAGCCCTTTTTAAAATGATGCTTTCATGACAATATTGTGTGTTGGGTGGTGGTCACGGCTATCTAGACTGAGAATTTGGGACATTGAATGTCACCTCTCCGGTGGGGAGGGAGCCTGAGATTGTCTAAATTGGAGTCTGTTTTATACCAAATGCAGAAAAAAATGTTTTAAGAAAGCAATTAAGTTCATGTTCCAAAAATATGATTGTTTGCTTGCAGGACATCAGGAGAGATGAGTCCTCCATCACAGATGGTGTGGTCAGTGAAGGTGGTCACCTGCAGGTTCAAGCTCATTGCATCTCCAACCCACATCCACTGCCACTGTACTTAAGGGAAGTTAAAGACTTTCTTCTGCACCTACATTTGGATCACCTCGATCCATGACAGTCATTCAGGCAGTAATGCCTGGACTGGAAACAAGCATCCTTAAAATATTACAACATTCCAGCTCCTGTGTTGGAATGAAAAACAAATGTGTTGTTTAAATTAGAGACTGCAGTTGTGACAGAACAATAAATATTTTATTTTGATTATATAAGTAATGTAAGTACAAAACAAACTTGTGGTAGGCCTAAACTTATTTTCAGAATAATTACATCTGAGACTTTGTTTCATTGTAAGATTATAACAGTGATGGCAATATAATTGTTTGTTGTTCAGCAGAACAGTGTCCAGTATGTTGGCTGTTGTACTTTGTTGTGTTTGAAAATAAAAGTTGTGCTCATTTTAACATCATTACAAAAAGTGTTGTTAATTATTTTTAATCATATTCAGGTTACCACAAATTGTTTTTTCATTTAGTTGAACTTGAAATGTTTGTCAGTAGGTAAACAATTAGTATTGCACAGTCAGAGATATCAAGTTATTCTTAATACTGCAGACTTGCAATGAATAAGTTGTCCTAACAGTCATCTTAAGTAAGCTTTACTTAGTTTTTTTGAGGCAACGAGTTTCCATAATTTTTTTGAGTTCTGGGAACTAACACGGCTGTGTACATTTTGAGTACAGTGTACTCAAAATGAGTAAGTTGCCCTAACTTGGTCATCTTACGTAAACTTGATCCAATTTTTTTGAGTTCTAGGAACAAATGAGCTTGTACAGAGTACTCAAAATAAATAAGTTGTCCTAACTTAGTCATTTTTAGCTAAGCTTTACTCAATTTTTTTGAGGCAACGAGTTTCCATAATTTTTTTGAGTTCTGGGAACTAATTAGATTTTACAGTGTAGAGTGTACTGCAGGAGTGTGGGGTCTTGCGTTCATTGTCATTATATAACCAAAGAGAGAGCTGTTTCCACATCCTTCACACAAAGTCAAGCATGTTTTCAGTGGATGCTGGACTCCTCCAAGCTTGTCGCTCATCTCCTGTTTGTGATTTAAATAAGGAGAGGTCAGTGTTAGAGTGTAAATAAGTGTTAGAACAGAAAAGCAGCCTAACATCCAAGAAAAGCAGGCAGATGAGTGATTACAGATCTTTATTGAAATTATGCATAAGCTTCATATTCATGGACAGGATTTGATAGTATAGCTGACATATGGAGAGAATCCATTTTGGAAACCTCAGGATAGCATCCCTGCTTCTTACAGATCATGTGATTCTATTGGTTTTTAATCAGAGCAAGACCTTCAGCATGCACTGGAGCCCTTTGCCTAGTACCAGCTCTGATCAGAGTCAGCATCTCCAAGTCTGAGACTATGGGAGTTCTGGAAAATGGTGGAATGCTTCCTCGGGTTGGAGGAGAGGGCTCCCCCAAGCGAGGGAGTTCCTCACAAGGGAGTTCGAGTATGTTTGGTTCTTATTCACATATGGTAGAAAGATTGAGTATGTGATGGATTGGAGTATTGGTGTGGCTTCAGCAGCAATGCAGTGGTGAAGAGAGACTCTTCAATTTACCAGTTCAACCATTTACTTATGGTTGTGAGATCTGGATATGTCCAAAAAACTAAGGTCCCAAATGCAAGCAGTCAAGATCATGAGTGTTTAAACCATTGCAGAATGGTGTTTGGTGTAGTCTTACTGAGACAAGCAAGACCTTCCCTGAAAAACACATAGCTTGGATGTAAGGATTGGACTGGACAAGAATTTAGCGATTGGGATTCCATTATCGATACCACTTATCAGTTCATCTCGATTCTCTTATTGGGGGTTGGTGTCTTTAAGAGTCACCACCATCGCTAACCAGTACATAAAAGAAATCACATTCATACAAATTAATTCAATGCTGTGTGGTCAACTGTTTATAATGTATTACAAAATTAGACTTTTCTTAAAAGTAAAGCAGTACGTTACTTAATTATTCCCAAAGAGAAAGTAATTCTTTGCACTACTCGTAACATTACTTCAGTGTTTCTCCTTAAAATTACCTGAAATGCATTGTCTCATAATTGCCAATAAACCATATAAATCTGCAGACTATTTTCTTATACACCAACACAAATTCCTATCCTAATGAGGACACACATAAGATTTTTCACTATGTATTTAGGTATAAACACAAAGCAGACAGCACAAAGCAAAGATGAAAAAACACCACAAAAAGACTTGTGATCAGTGACCACTGCAGTGATTCTCCTTTAGAAACATGAACAGGTCAAAACTGTTTGCAGTCAAACATCTGTTGCCTGTTAAAGTTCAGGCAACAAACAGATGACTCCTTGTCTGGGGTCATCATTCACTCAGCTTTAACATCACTTTGGGTTCTTGGGTGGCTTAGTGTTAGCATGCTGTCTGTGCAGATGCTTGATACAAAGTTGTAGCATCATAATGCAGATGTTTCTGTCTTGGATGCAGTATACACTTTACCATCACACTTTTATCCTTTTGTAGAATAAAAATAAAAGTATTGTCCATATCCACCCTGCAGACTGTGCAAATATTTTCCTCCTCCAGCGCACAGACTAAAATCAGCTGATTGTAGAGCAACTGCAAATAGAACTGATAAGCGGGAATGATAGGCAAGCAGGCTAACAATTCCAAGGAACTGAACTACTGGGAACTTGTTTCTTGTAGAGAACTGGTTCCAATCCCTACTTGACTGGCAGCATGTCTTGCCCCTAAACCCATAACTGTGGTTCACCATTAATAGTACTTTTACAATATTCAAGTTACCAGTGCTATGTATACTAATACCCTATACCACCAGCAATGCTGGGTTTAAACAGTGTGTTAACCAGAAACTAGATAGTTACTGTCTTCTTTAGCCCAGAAGATACAGTGACCATCATTTCCAAACAGAATCTCAGATTCTGATTGGTCAAACCATAAGACAGTTTCCCACTTGGCCTCAGTCAATCTAAAATGAGCATGGATTTAGAGAAGTTAGCTTGATTTATTTTTTTCTGTTCTTTGCATGAGAAAGTTTATGTATGATGAAGTAATGAGCTGTAGTCACCTCTAATGGTTTTCAGACGTGTTTCTGGGACTATGCAGTGATTTCCACCATACAGTCATGTTCGTTTTTAATACAGTGGTACGTGAACACCATCAATGTCCAGTATTGGTTTGAAGCATTTTCCTTTGTGTGCAAAGACTTCTCTAGATCCTTTGAATTTTTAATGATAATATGAACCATAGATGATAGAATCCACTAGGTATTTGTGTTTTTATGTTGAGAGTCCTTTACGAGTGGTGAGCCCGTCCACAGCTTAATATCTGAAAGACTCAGCTTCATTGGGATGCTCCCTTTAATGCTTGATGATTCACACATCTTATGCTGTCTTTAGCTACTCTTGTCTTTTTTGGGAATGTGTTGCTGGCATCAAACTCAAAATAACCTTTTTTTTTTTTCAAAAACCAAACATTCAACATATTGCTTTTGTATTATTTTCAATTAAAATGGGCTTTTAATGATTTGCACAGTATTCTGACATGCTTGTGCTGGACTGCGCACTGAAGTAGCGTCATTTCTTTGCAGGGTTTCATCAAAATGACATCAAAGGAATTCCTTTTGGTAGTGCTCTGGAATTAATGAGTGCTCTGATGGGAGAGGCATGTTGAGTGACACATTATATTAATATGTAATTATATTTGGAGCTGAAGATATTTTTGTCATCTTACTCTTCCTATAATTGTAGACAACAGTACTCCTTTTAGTTTTGTTGTTGTTTTGTGGGTGCTTGTGTGAAAATTGCAAGTGGTTCATGGTTTTTGTTAAATGAGTATCTGCCAAAATCAACCCTGCAAAGCCTTAGGGCAAGCTTAGTTTAGTATTTTGTTAGCCAAGACTCAACTAAATGTATTTCTTTCTATCCTTTTTCAAGATTGGTCTCTAGAAGGTACAAACAACAAATGTAAACAGCATATAGTAAGTACTGAGTCAAGTGTATAACAGCAGTTCTTTAGAAGTTACCGTCCCAGTCACAAAGCCATTGTACCTATGAAGGTACAATAAGTTTTATCATTATATGTTCATTATATATCAGTTTTATATATCAGTTTGTGGTTACTTATGGCAACTCTATTTAAATTTGAAAGTAACTTTTATCATTTGTTATCATTTTTTAATCTCTTTCAGGGTGTTTTATAGCCAGTGGCTTTAAGGATCCTTTGTCCTGTCGTCTTGTTCAGTAGATCAGAGGTAAATCATGCTGTTGGTGAGCCTGGATGTGAATGTGTGACTTGCTATTGGAGGAGCCGTTTGTCTCTGACAGGGTGAACAACATAGCAGAACTGTTGACTTTGGCTGCTGCACAGTTTCATGTTTGAAGGGAATATTTCCTCTCTTGTCTCTGAGCCAATCTGACTAATGTCTCTGACCTTTTCACACAACACGCACACGTCTTTATTTTCAACTTTAGTGCCAACAAACCACTCATAAACACGTGCGTGACTGAACTTTTGAATAACCATAGAACATTTAAAAACTGTTTAAACTTCAGGTATTTGAATCTTTTGTTTATCCTGTTCAAAAAAGAAAAAAACTCACACAAACCTGTCTGCAGCTGCAGGAATTTCTCCTGACTGTTCAATAACACACAGCTGGAGTAATAATAGGAATGGCGCAAGTCCTTTAACAAGGTAATGATCTGTCTGTCTGCCTGTTTGCTTTTAGCTTGATGTTCCCAAAATATTACTTCAAGAAATTTTATAATAATTAGGCAAACTGTCAAATGTGTGTGTGTGTGTGTGTGTGTGTGTGTGTGTGTGTGTGTGTGTGTGTGTGTGTGTGTGTGTGTGTGTGTGTGTGTGTGGTTGTAGTTCGACCAGCTCTACTGCAGTTTTGGCAACCATTTCCATTCGTCTTGTCCTGCTTACACACTCTCAGTGTTGGCAGTTCTCAGCTGAGAACTGAGCTGTTTTTCCATTTGCTTTGGTTAACTGAGGCTTGTATGAAGGTCAACAATCAAATCTGTTACGTACCAAGCATTCAGAGACCATATGGACTTCTGTCTCCAAGCTGACTCTGTTTCAATTTGTTTGCATGTGAGTTTTGATCAAATAAACAGTTACTAAGCTTGTGACAGTTATGTTTTTATGACTGTAAATACAATGCAAATGTTATCTAGTGAGAAATACTTCACTGATATGTCTGCTTATTAAATCTGATATTATTAACCATTTCTGGGCCCAAATTCAACTTTATTTCCTAAAACCAAAAAAGCACTAAGATAATACTAAGAAAAAAACCTCTCCAAATTCTTTCAGTGAACACGTGCGTTTAAAGTCAAGTATCTATAAATAAGAGATTTTGCGGGGGTTAGACAAATTGGAAGTTGAGGCTCCCACATGGGTAGAAACTACTTGCTAACTAGGTTAGCTTTATGGGTCACAGAAGCATGGTAGTAATTCAAAACCCAAGTCATCTAGTGAAACCCAGGAGTCGTTGGAAGCAAAACCTCAAGAATTATTTAAAGAGTAGTTGTAAAATAGCTAACTGACCGTCTGCAGAGAAGTATTTCATTTGTAGAATTTCAGTCAGGTTTCAGAACTCATCATAGAACAGAGCATTAGTGAAAGTTAAAAATGATTAGAGTATGCCATAGAAATTAAAAGCTTTGCACTGTAGTGGTTTGATTCATATATATCTAAGAAACTCCAGTTTCTTCATGTAAATGGAGATTCCTCTTCACATACAAAGTTTATTTATGGAGTTCTACAGGGTTCTGTCCTAGGACCAATTCTGCATTATATTATACATCATGGCTATTCAACTAAAAATTTAGTTGGGCCAGATTTTCAAACCGAGGAATTTATCTGGGTCAGATATTTTTTGCAGCCAGTAAGCAGCAGATCATGATCAATTTCAAACCCACACAACTATATTGAAAAACAAGTGTTTTTTTATTCTTTTTCCCCCTGTAAATCTGGTGACCTCTCACAAATGCACATCAAAAGGTCCATTTAAAAAAAGAGAGCTATAACCAAACTTTTTTTTTTTTGCACATTTCAAATAATAACAAAAAACATTTTGATAAGTCCCTTTCAAATTAAAATAAATATTTTGCTGACCACTCACTTTTCCTGCCATGGATGGAGTATACAAGTATACAGACACGCTTCATTTTCAGACCATTTTCCTCAAAAAAGCTGAAATCTTCTAAAACATTATTTCGCCAGCTGTGTGTCCCTCTAACGGTAGTAAGCCGAGCAATTTGCCATCCAAAAAACGGACATATACGCACAACTGTGCATTATCAGTTCTGTCTGTGAACCCATCTCCTGCTATAGACATTACATCAGTTTTCTTCAGGTCATCTAACAGCATTTCAAACTCGTCTAAAGCCAGAACTTCAACTCTACGAATATTTGAACTGTCTGACAGGGGTACGTTTTTAATAGCAGATGTCACTCTTACTTTAATTTTTTCGTCACTTATCACCGCATCCACCATGGCCAGCATGCAGTATTTCACTGTTTCAGAATCTGTGAAAGGCCTTTTCTTCTTCGCCAAGATCCAGCAAACAAGAAGGGAAGCTGCTGCAGCTCTCTCTTGGGCTGCACAGGACCCTCACCATGGTAGTACATCTCCGGTTGTAAGATTATTAAACTCGCAATTAAACTGTACTTTTGCAGCCCTCTCCTGAGATTTCTCTGGAAAGTTTGTGCAGGAAGTCTGGTGTTTGTCATTGTGGTGCCTTCGTAAGTACCGCAACACACTCACTGCAAATTAAACACATAGGTTTGGCATTTGGATTTGGCGGGAAAATGAATAAGTATTTGTCAGCCCAGGCAGGGTTAAACCGACGGTTTTCATTGTCAACTTTACGCTTTTGCACTGAGAAAGACATGCTGTTGTCGCATCATACATTACGATGATAGTGTAACGTGAGGGTTCACTAGATGGTTTGCAATCTCTCTGAATAATTAGGAACAGCAAGATGGAGACGGATAACTTTTTTAGCAGCCTCCTTACTCTTATACTTAGCTCAATGCAGGGAAAACAACTAGATATAACACATACTTATTACTGCTTTGAACATGCATGTGTAAACATTCAAATGTGTAAACATGTAAATATCAAAACACGTAACCACCAAATAGCTACATAACTAGCTCTATAACCCTTGTAAACACCTCTTTGTATATCAAATTAGATTTAAATTTACTTCTACACTTTACAATAGTTTAATATGTTTACATCACGGTGCATTGTGGGTTAAATATTGCTAGGCTAGTAGGAGTGTTGCATTCACAGTCTACACTACGCTGTAGGAATTTTTAATTTTTTAATTTTTTTTAATCAATTAATTTTTTGCGTTTTCTCTGTGTTTCTGCCAGGACCACAGGCAGGGCCACTCGCAGGTTGCTTCTGGGCCGCATGTGGCCCACAGGCCGTCATTTGAATAGGCTTGTTATACATGGTTCCCTTAGGCAGTGTCAAGCAAAGGCATGCAGATGATACCTCAATTTATCAGTCAATGAAGCCTTACTAGACACATCAATTAGTTAAACTTGAGGACTGTCTTAAAGACATAAAGACCTGGATGACCTCTAATTTCCTTCTTCTAAATTCAAATAAAACTGAGGTTATTTTATTCAGTCCTAAAAATCTTAGAAACATGGCTTCAAACCAGATGCTTCTTCTAGATAGCATTACCTTTGCCTCCAGCAACGCTGTGAGGAATCTTCAAGTCAATTTTGACCAGGATATGTCTTTCAATGTGGATATTAAAAAATATGTAGGACTGCTTTCTTGCACAATATCTGAAAAATTAGAAACATCCTTTCAAGACATGGAATGTGAAGATTATCTACCAAAATAGGTATTTTGTTTCAGTTTTTACTTTTTGTCTCTCTGACTGTCTTTTATTTAAGCATTTGGTTTTAACTCACTGGTTAGCATCAGAAAGAGATTGGGAAGTGGTTTTGGGTAAAATATGATGACTATCCAATGTGACACATTCTGATCCTTTCTAACCTTCCATATGTAACAAGCTGAGAGTGACAGATCCATCTCACTGTTGCCAGCTTATTGCCAGTGATGTGGAAAACATAAACAAGAAACTGCTTTGGGTTTAAATAGGCCCTTTCACAATGTTTAGCCTCTTTTATAAAACCTGCCTGGCACAATGCCCTAAAGCCAAACTTTTCCAATGTGTAATGAATTTCTCCTCATGTTGAAAATAGCCACCATTATTCAGTGAAACCCAAATCAACATATTTAATTATCTTGTTTTGCCGGACCAACCAGTCAAAAAAATCCCCTAAATGCGCTATTTAGCGTCAAAGAAAACAGGGTGATATTAACTGTTTAGAAGCTTGTTCTTCTTTAAAAAAAAAAAAAAAGACTTAAATGATGAAACAGAAAAGCCTAAAAAGTTGATTAACTGGTTGGTTTACCTCCAAGGTACTTGTGAAATTTTGGAGAGAGAATATGAAATTAAAAAGACATTAAAGCACATGGTCATTAATATTCATTAATATTTGATGTGAACATTTTTTGTTTACAGGTTTTTGTTTATACCCCAGGAGCTATGTTGTCATGGGCTCTTTCCTCTGGTAGAGTCTCCCAAGGCAAAAAACATTAACATCAAAATTTAATGGATCCCTCTCTGAAATGCCGCGTTTTTGCATTGGCAAGGTTTATGTTTCCCAAAAATGCCAGGAACTGTGTTGTCATGGGCTTTTTCGTCTTGTAGGGTGTCGCAAGGCAAATTGGTCTTGGGTGAGGGGCCAGACAAACAGCAATGAAGGGAAGCCAAAGGATAAGTGCCTGGGCCAGGGGTGCTACTCACTTCAACTGAGGATATAGTTGGGCAGTGGAAGGAATTCTTTGGGGACCTCCTCAATGACATGGCTTCCATAAATGAAGCAGAGTCTGGGGATGAGGGGGATGACTTGCCTATCACTAGGAGTGACATCATTAAGGCAGATAGCCACCCACAGTTCCTTTAGGCTCTGGATGTTGCAGCTCTGTTTTGGTTAATATTCCTTCGCAATATTGTGAGGAAGTTTAAAGCAGCACCAAGACAAAGATTAGTCTTGGCAGATTTGGATGGTGATTCCCGTTTTGAAGAAGGAGAGCTGGATGGTGAGCTGTAGTTACAGAGGGATTACTCCTTCCTAGGAATCACTCCTCAGCCTCCCTAGGAAGGTCTATTCCAAGGTTTGAGAGTGGAGAATCTGTCCATTAGTCAAACCTTGGATTCGGGAGGAACAATCTGATTTTTTTTTTTTTGTCCTTTCACAGAACTTTGGACCAACTCTTTATCCTCTTGAGGATATTTGAGTTTGTCCAACCAGTCTACATGGCTTTTGTGGACTTGGAGAGGGCCGCTTTGTTGCTCTGAGTTTGAGTAAACTCTCTTCATTTCTCTCTTTGATGCTTTAGAAAAATAAATATGTCCGCACCACATTTTACCAGCTCCCATCTGTTCAGATGGAGGCAGCTGATCTGCGGATGACTGTGTCTCTGTGTGGCAGAGTTCACAAGAGGTTTGGGAAGAAAACTGGTTTGCTTTCACATGATATCAGCATAATAAATTCTGACTTGCCACAGTCCACATGATTGCACACAGGCCTCTCCTTGCACCTAATTGCCATCCAGTGGATTTCCTATTTATATTATGTCATCGATCTTACACTTGTCCCAGTTGTCTATTTTTGACTAAAGGTTGACTGTAGATGAAATTTGAAAGAACAAATAATGTAAAAGGATTTTATTAGATTTGTTGCTGGAAGAGTTGGAAAGTTATCTAAAAATCTTCTAAACCAGCAATAGAAAACTTCATTATGAGTTAAAGACTGAAATATCCATACAAAATATGAAATATGAGTTTTAAAATAAATCGGCCGGGTTGGATGCCCCAACCCAGTATCACGGCAAAACCTGTAATAGATATGTTGGTCCACCGTGTCCACTTTGTGCTTTGCCTCTCCAAAAAGCGAAATGGACATGCAGAAATTGCTTTACTGCATGGAGAAATTGTCTTACCAGCAGGAGGAGATAATATATTTAAAGCAGTGAGCAAAAACATTCCAGGGTCCTTAATCGTCAGAAATGATTAGGCTAGGCGGCTAATGTGTATTTACATGTAAATGTGGTAATATTGGCTTAAAATAAAATATCTCTGCTGTTACTGCAGCTTACTCCAACCTACTGCAACTTCTGCATGTGTGCACATTTCACATTTTGAAGAGGCAAAGCATGGAATGGACACAGTGGACCGGTGTGTTTATTACACGCTTTGTCATGATATCGGGTTGGATGTCTATAGGTTGTCCATAAGTTCAAAAGCACCACTTTAGAGGTTGCCAAGATTAAATTCTTGGGGGACAGAGGAAAGTTTTGGAAAAATGTGTGTTACAGGCTTGAAACATACTTTACACTGACTTGCATTTATTTCAAAGTCAAGCCGAAAGTTAAGCCCATGTATACAAACAAACAGATCAGGATCCACTATGTCAGGAACTACAATGGGATCAGGAAAAAGCCTGGCACTGAGCATTGCCACACTAACGCCATCCCTATTGTGAAACATGGTGGTGACAGCATAATGCTGTTGGGGTGTTTTCCAACCACAGTAACTACAACAGAAGCCAGGGTAGAGACAAAAATTAATGCAGAAAGTTATTGGGGTTTATATTTAACCAACACAATGATCCAAATCATCCATGTAGCAAAGAAATTTAACTCTCTAATAGAAAACTCCTAAAGCCCAGGCCTGAACTGAACAGAGCAACACTGAGAGATTTAAACAACAATCAAGTTCCGAGAAGATGGGGAATCTTGAAGGATCAGTCTCAAGAATACCTGAGGCAGTTCCTGTCAAAAAAAGATTTATAAAGTTTTAATTGAGAAGTTTATGTTTCATTTAAATTTCAGTATTTTACTGTTATTACATGCACAGAACATACCAAAGCCTGTTTCTATTTTTACAATGTGTGTGGATCAGTGAAGAAGTTGTATAATTTAACTTTTAAAGATTAATCTAACCTGTAAAAAACTCTGAAAAAACTCCATTGTATGTGGTGAAAATCTAAACAGCACTTTAAAAACTTATTAGAATAAACAGTTAAACATAAAATGGTTGCTGTTTTGGGGTAGTTATTTGAAATAGTTGTAAAAACAACAGAGGCTATACAGCGGGAGCGGTGAAATGAGGTGACTAACAACTGAAGCAGGTAATGACTAATCTGTGATGGATTACTCCTGAACGTCTGCCAGAACTGCACTGCTACTGTCTGCATCCCAACACACAAACACGCACACACACACACACTCACATACTTTAAATAAACACATTCTTGTAGTTGTTGCGTTTGTAGACTTGAGTGTGCGCACACACACACACACACACTGTGCATCTTACATTCCTGGGAGGGGATGTTTGACTGACAGCCCGGGGGCGTGGTCAGCATGACTAGGTAACATTGTGGTTTCTGTGCGTGTGAGGAAGGTTCGTTAACAGTCTGTCACTAATTGTCACAGATGTAAAAGCAGTTGTGTCCTGATTTGCCCACTGAGGGTGTTTTTGGATGAAATGTTCAACACATTTCTGTCTATTTCTAGAACTTAAGATGGATTTTAGTAGCTTAGAAAATTGAATCGACTTCTGCATAGACTATGATATATCTAGAAGAGGTGGTATGAAACTGTAGTACTTGTGAGAGGACTTGGTAAGGACAAGACAAATGTCAAGGCTTAATACAAGATTCCTATTAGGGGAGTGCAGAACTGGGAGGATGACCATTAATGGACAATAGGACTTAGAAGGGACTAGAAGACTAGCAGATTTGGCAACTTAGAGGATATCTGTGGAAACTGAGGACTCTGAAGATATGCATTACGTTGGACTAGGGAAAAACAACTTTAAAGTAAATTCAACCTTTTATGGAGAGAAGAGGCCTGAAAGGAACATCTGAAGAACTCGAAGACTAGAAGATGACTTGAAAAGGCTAAAGGACCCAAGGAAGAACTCAAAAATTGATCTGTGACTTTAGAGGCGTACTCATAGTAAATTAACAAGATTAAGAGGACTGGAAGGGAGATATAAAAAAGGCATTATGTTACTTGGGTGTTGGAGTGCTTGACTAGAAACTTGGAAACTGTGGAAATGACACAGTGGGTAAAAGAGAACTTTGAAAGAGACTTTTGGGGGGACTAACGATAGAAAAGAGGCTGAATAGAGAACAAACAACTGAAGAGTGGGAAAATGGTCCAGAACTAGCACTCACTGAGAACTGGGAAACTTGGAGAAGGCTTTATCATTGAATTTGACTTTTAAGACCACTAATAAGGATTAAAGACTCATTTTACCATAGGATAACATCAGATAGATTCAAGAACTTACAAGGATTTTGGATTCCTTGAATTGAAGGCCTGGGAGAATGATTTGTGGATGATTTGGAAAGAGATCTGGACCTGGAGGTTGGGGGTGAGGGTGATCTGCAGATGTCTAAGAGAACTTAAAGACTGAATTATGTGGACGTGAAGAGTAACTGAAAGTCTTAAAGAAGACAGATCATGGACTGCAGGACTTGAAAAATGATTTTTGAGGATTTTGAGGAGGCCTGTAGAGGATTGAAGGAGTGGGAGCCTTGAACTGTTTTGTAGAGACTGGGTGGCCTCACGCATACACACTGAGTGGAAACACATTAGGAAGACAAATGGCTGCAGTCAGACAGATGTTTATCCAGCAGGCTATTTAAAGAGAAGCGATTGTGGAAAAAGATAAAGATGGTGGGATGAGAGTAAATGAGAGATCAAGGCTGAGAAAAAGGAAAACATGGATAAGGAAGGGCATTAATGATTTGTTTCGCTATTTAAATCTTTTTATGCATTTCATTGATCATTCTGTTTAATTTTATGGGGCAGTACAGTGGCCCAGTGCTTGTCACTGTTGGTTCACATCAAGAACGTCCTCCATGCAAATGTAATGTCCAGGTACTCTGGCTTCTGTCCACAGTCCAAATGTAGTTAGTGGGTTAGGTTAATTTGGTCGTGGCCCATAGGTGTGAATGGTTGTCTTTCCATTCACACTCACAGACTGGCATCCTGTCCAGGGTATACTCTGTCTCCTGCCTGTGGTAGCTGGGATAGGATCCAGTCTCTTTGCAACACTTAACCCTCTCAGGCTCAAATTAAGTTTTAGTTGCTAATGCACAACCAAGTCCTGCAGTGGTACTTCTGAGTAAAAAAAACTCATAAAATATGTATGTGGGGTAATCAGGTTGTTAGTGTTTTAACTGTTGCAAATCTGCAACGCCTGCCTTGAGAGGGTTAATTGGATAAAGAGAGGAAGATTGATGAATGTTTAATTTAATTTTTTTTTAAAGTAAAATGCTAGATTAAAGCCAACTTTAGAATATATGATTTTGTTCATGTTTACATTTATTTGAAAGGGACAATGTTCATTAATTAATGTAAACGTGCCAGTTTTACAGGTCAGCCTGATTGGAAATTATTGATGAAATTTAATGAATATTTAATTTAGTGAATTACTGGTAACTTTTTCAATCATCAAGCATCTTTAAACCATCATAAAATTATGCACAAATGAAAAAAAAACTCATTAATACTTTATCAAAACCTGTTTTGAGTTTGTTCAAAAATACCAGAAAATATTAGCAAAATATTAGTGTCCAAAATGATATTACATTTTTTTAACTAAAATGTCAGAATTAAACATCAGCAAATGTAAAATAAAAATAAATATAAAAAAATAAAAAGATCATTAAAAATGATTTTTTTGTAAAATATGAAAGAAAAAGATGTAAAACACGTAAAAATATTATTGAAATGCATGCAAAATCAATAAATCTCTAAGAAATATATTAATGGAATCATTGCAACATATCAAATGTCAGAATAAAGTATTAGGAAATACTAAAACAAAACGTGCAAATATTACAATAAAATAGTTTAAAAAGTCTAAATGATTCCTACAAAATATGCATTAAAATGTATGAAAATACAGGTATGGTAAGGTATACAGGTAAATACAGGTAAATAAGGTATGAAACTGTCCAAAAACAAGTTTTTGGTAAACTGGGTGGTTCAAGATCAGCTATGTCTAAATTCAATAAGCTCCCTTCTCTAAATATTTACGCGCTGCATTTTCTCAGCAGTAGATGGAGTCGTGAACTTACAGGTTACACAACATTACTACTGAGTGATATAACTGTGTGATTTGTTATATCAGCCACAGCGATGCTGGCAGCTAACATTAAGTCCAGCTAAAGATGCCAGAAAATCATATTTATCTCCAGTCAGGAAGTCACTGCCTCTGGAAACTTTTATCTTGTTTTCTACATTTGTAGAATTTAAACTTTTCCCATTCAAATGTCATTATTTGAAATTTAAAAAAACATAATAATATAATTTAAAAATTCAGCTAAGTGTAAAAATGCCTTACGAGTCAGAAGCAAATCACCCACTATAATCAGTTTGAGACTACAAGTAGTATCAGTGGTGGATACTATTCAATTCAATTCCGTTTTATTTATATAGCACCAAATCACAACAACAGTCACCTTAAGGCGACTACTTGGCAAAAGTCTTGAGCCACTGCTCCATTTCTTTATCTTTTGCTTCCAATGAACCAGGCACTCTTATAGTTTTTCAAAGTGATCTTCAGCAGTCGTTCTCCACACTTTCTGAAGATCTTTTAAAATATTTCTTTGGACATTAGCAGATTTTTCAGTCCAGTCCTTGTACCTGACCACTTTCAGAGGAATATTTGTTTCTGTGTGTTTGTTTGTTTGTTTGTTTGTTTGTTTGTTTGTTTGTTTGTTTGTTTGTTTGTTTGTTTGTTTGTTTGTTTGTTGAACCACTTAACAGTGACCAACAAGACATTCAGGCAAAACAGGCACTTAACTAAAGACATCAACCAGTGTTGATTTACAGATGCCTAAAGATGCCTACAATTTTAAATGTATCTTTAGGCACTTTGTTACTGCAGATTACCACAAATGCACATAATTTCTTCAATTAAAAAAAACACCAATGATAACACAGCTTGACAGACATAAAATTTTATTTTTCCCCAAAAAACTCTTAGCCAGAAACGTGCCATATCTCCATGGCATGGTGCGCAGTGTGTCCTTAAAATATGTAAAATATAAATGTAAAATGACTAAAGAAAAGGTTCAAAACACGGCAGAGGCTCCATCATGGTCTGCATTTGAGGCAGTGGTGCTGGAAATCTTAAAACTGATGGACTTATGAACAAAGAAAAGTACCTTCAGATTTTGTTCCACTGTACAGTACCATCTAGAAAGTGTCTGATTGGCGGCAGTTTCGTTTTTCCACATGACAAGGATCCCAGACACCCTACCAGTGCAGAAAAAGCATATCTGGATAGCACTACCAGTCATGGATTGGGGTAAGAAAACCCATGGAAGTGGCAATCCACCCATCAGCAAGGAAACACCGGCCACAACTCCACGTGAGAGTGAGAGAGAAAGAAAGAGAGAAACTACAGAAAGAAAAGGCAAAGAGGAGAGGCATGCCATGACTACTTCCATATATGTTTGAACACGTTTCAGTAGCCACTCCATAGTGTAGTGGTTTACACATTTGCCTAACAAGCAAAAAAATACACAAATTCCTTTGGGGTTGTGTCAGGTAGAGCATTTCCTGTAAACATTCCACAAAAAAACATGTGGAGCTACCTGCTGTAGTGAGCTCTTGTGAATATGATTAATGGAGTGGCTAAAAATGGCATTATTTTTTTCCTGCACATGTCTCAATAAAACCCTGCACCTATTTTCCATTTTGCTAACAAAATACAAAAAGAAATTGGAGTGGTTTGAGACGTTTACATAGTACTACTGATTTGTTGCTCTTCATTCAGTATATGAATATCTGATATTTTAATAATTCTATTTATAATTTTTCTGTTTTATATTGGTCTAATAGTAGCTCTGTTATTGTTGTCAAGATAGTTTACTTACAAAATACTAAATACTTTTTTTTTATTTAAATACTTAAAAAAAAGTTTTTCCTTTAAAAAGATTCAAATGGACTGTGGGAGGAAGCTGGAGTACCCGGGGAAAACCCACGCAAACACGGGAGAACATGCAAACTCCACACAGAAAGACCCTGGCCTGATGGACATGCACTTTGTGGGGATAGGTTAATTGAAAAATCTAAACTGTCCATAGGTGTGAATGCGGGAGTGAATGTGAGTGCGAATGGTTGTCTGTCCCTGTGTGTTAGCTCTGCGACAGACTGGCGACCTGTCCAGGGTGTACCCCGCCTCTCGCCCTATGACAGCTGGGATAGGCTTCAGCGCCCCCCGCGACCCTGAAAAGGATAAGCGGAAGCGAATGGATGGATGGATGGAAGATTCAAATGCTTTATATATCAGTGGACACTTTTATTACATTTTTATTGTTTATTATTCATAAAAATAATATATATTTTTTTAATATCTTCAGTATATTTTATATATAGACTTTTTTTTAGATATTGTAATAATATATACAATCAATCAATTCAATGAGCAACTACCAGAGGTAAAACTCATTATCTGGATGCAGTATTTTTACTGTCAGATATCAATATACCTGAGAAACAAAAAACATCTGAGTACCAAATTAAAAGCCTCCACATTAACCGCGCACCTGAGAGTCTGAAATCAGGGAAAAAGCCGCCCGGTCGAGCTACCTTGCAGACACGCGAGAGCGCGCCTAGTTGATAGAGAGCACCAGCCTTCACACAGCAAACCGACACAGTTCCAACTGCCCTCACCTAACCACGTGCCTCCACTTAGAGCTTCTCCTTTACGTAGTTTTTGCGCGCGCAGTTTCCGGCTGTGAGAAGCGTCAGGTGAAGCGGAAGTGAAGTGAAGAGGCTTGTACTGCTCACCTGTCGTCAGTCAAACTGACAGAGAAGAAACAAGAAAAAAAAGTAAGTTAAAGATAAAAGAGTAATTTAAGTACACAAGGAGTTATTTTATGTGTGTGTCTGCTGTTTCCGGTCTGTTCTACCTGTCTGCTTTACCTGTACACCTACAGGGTTAGGTTTAGTAAAAGAAGACCAGTTTTACCAGGAAACGTTCTTACAGTTTAACTTTACTCCCTTATAAACGGCAGTTTTAGTTTTTCTGGCTCCCAAACTGAAGAGTAGGACCCCCCCAGAGGGTCACGGGCAGAGGGAGATGTGGGTTAGGGGAGTAAATATTTGTTTATTAAAATATGTGTACACAAAAAACATACTTTACAAGACATCTGACAGTTTGTTTTTGGGGGGGGGGGGGGGGGGGGGTTAAGATATTTTTCAGACATTAATATAAATATATATATATATATTTTTTTTTTTAAACTTACATGCTGCCTATTTTGGCCTTGGCCATAGGGTTGGGTTGGGTAGGGTTGGGGGGCTGCTCATGTTGTGGAGAATCTGTGACATCTCATTAGTGTTAACGGGCTGTCGTTAGCTGTTAATCAGCTGTGAGTGACTGCTTCTCTGTGCTGCTGGGTTTGTTATGTTACGAGTGAAATTAATAAGATTAATTATACTAGTTTATTGCCATTGGACCTCGTCATATGTGACCAGAATCTTATGAAAAATAATCAGAACTTCCTTGTGGAGGTAACAGAAGCAAGAAACCTGCACTAATTCCCAGTAAAAGCTCCTCATTTACATCTAAAACCTCTTTAAAGACAACACAGCTCCTAAATAACTAAAACCTAAAGGACTTCTGCCAAAAATCTGACTGTTCTTATTAATGACTAACTAACCAAGACAAGTTAATCCTGTCTGATGACTATAGCATGGATCAAAACCATAAACCACTAGAAACTACTAAGAGGAACTCCATCATCAAGAACAGCCAGACAACTGGCCAAACCAAGAAACATTCCCAGCTTGACCATCACAACTGTGTTTTACTATCCTACATCAAAGCATCGTGTTCACATTAAGCTATTTACCTTGTTGTTGTGAGCAGTTGTGATGTTATACTCCTTGTATACCTACGCCCACTTGTGGTAACTCTAGCCTCTCTCGTTGTATTAATCAAGCTAATCCACAAACCTATCTCACTAGATAGATTTGTGGATAGATGTTGCAATGACCATTATAAATAACACCAAAACTAAACTAATTACAAAGCTGTTGTTTTGCTATTTTTTTTGTCAAGTATATCAAAAGTATATCAAAAGTAATGCAGAACTTATTAAAATATGATAAATTTATATATAACATGATCTAGTTCATGACACACATTGTGGAGTTTAAGCTTCCTGTAAGCCATATACTAATCCAAGGTCTCAGAATTTTATGTTGGACTTCAGCTACATTTTCAAAATGCCATATTCCTGAGGTCATAGTAGTAAATATTTGGATTAAAAATTTGAATGACATAGGTTAAATAGTTCTCTAGATATAGCTATTTAAAAATAGCTCAATTGAAAGGCTTGAAAAGACTTGAAATTACCCCTTCAACATTTTTATGAGCAAATCACAGGGAAATCACAGATCATCAGTTGACATGCAGCGACTTTGGAAACCTCCCTAGTGACCTATTTAGACATCTCTTTAACAAACAGTACCATCTTAAAGTCCAAAGGAACATTGTTGCAGGCATAAGGAACACCCATAGCCAACCAAAAAACCAATTAAAATCCTGTATAACCGCTCCAAAGATGAGTCAAACTTCTATGTAGATGATCACAGTCTAATTACCAGAACTTCTGACCAACAACTAGAACATAAAGGAATGTTTCAACCTCCTTAGACACTAATTAAACTTGCATGATTGACTAGAATTGTCTAAAAAGAGCAATAGAACTTCCATACACAGGTAGATTCTGTCTGAAAGATGGCTATAACTAACTCCACCTCAGTGCTAGCTGGGGTGGAGTCTAACTGAAGCCACTGGATTCATGTTCAGAATGGAGGATTGGGTGGTTTCTCGGAGTCAGTGTTTTCTCCATCAGTGCTGCAGGCTGTGATGGAGTCTAGGCGATGCTGCAGGAGCACTTGGCCATGTTGGCGTGTTGTTGGTCAGCGGCACGTTTGGATGTGCTGTTCAGGCTGTGTCATGTGTCAGGAATTTGCTGCTGCAGCAGGAGTGCATTTTGGCATGTCGGCAGACTGGTCACAGCTCTCTGACTCTCACTGCAGAGATTTCCTGGTAAGTCTTATGACGTGAGACCTGAAGAAGAGTCATCTAATCTTTAAAAATCAAATACAGAGAAAATGGGAAGAAAATTAATCTCTTACTGTTTTCAAAAGCAGAAATACAAATTAATTTTCTGGTATTAACTTTAAAAAAAATTTATTTTAAATGTGAACACTGAGCTGCTGTTTTCAAATAAAAGAGTTCAAAGAACTTGGTTAAAAGAATCCCCATGACTTGGTAGAGAATAAAACACGGTCATAATGATATATATGTGTGAATGATTAATTTAATTCTTTCTGGAAAAGAATTAAAAGGTCCTGCACCTGCAGACTTATGTGTCATATGTGTTATTATCTACAGGTTTAGGCATCCATCAATTAATATTATGATAAATCATTAGGTGTGTGTGCGTGTGCGTGTGTGTGTGTCTGTGTGTGTGTGTGTGTGTGTTTCAGATATTTTGTTATAGTTGTTGTTTTCTCTGAGATAATCAAAACATTTTTGACTTTTTATTAATGTATTTAATATTTTAATTATATTTTATTTCATACTTAATATATTTTAGACTTTAATGTTTTAAGAGTAATACGTTTTAAGAGTCTTAAGTTTTAAGACTTGTTTTAAATCTCTTTAAATACTAGAAAAAGTATTAAAAAAATTTTTATTTATATCTCTTTATATTTCAGATATGTTCTCTTTTTTTGTCTGTGAACAAATTTAGTAGTTTAAAATTTATATATTTAAATAATAGATTTAATTTTGATATTTTGAAAATCACATTTTATAAATGTTGCACACAAATGTAAAAATTAATGAGGGTTTAACTAGCACAAATATTTATGTTCTAAAAAACTTTTCAAATTTTGCTTTTACCACTGCAGTTACAGAAGTTTTGTCTATTTTCTATTTTAAGGTAAATAAATCCAAATATAGAAAGTAGGGGCAAGAAAATATTCAGTGCATTAATTGGGTAGTCCTCCTTAATGGAAGTTTATTTGGATATGCACATATTTTCTTTGAATAAAGTGTTGCTGACATTACACTAATGGATTAGTTATTGGCCAGGAAGCTGCGTAAAAAGGGAATTCCTTTTATGTCACAGAAAAGCTCATATCTGTCCTTATTTCTTCTTGTTCTGGACTGAATGTTCCTCTTCAGCTTGTTTCAGCCGTGAGCAAAATGATATTTTTTTTTCTAATAAGTAAACATGTCCCTTAAAATAACGTGCCAGTTATCAGCATAAATGAGCTTTTGAGCCTCACAGTAAAAGCGTAATGGGAAGTTTGTTTGCTACAGATGGAGATAAGATAAGATCAATTAAAGTGAACAGTGAGCTCATTGATGAGTGTTACTCTTCGGTTTGTTGCCAGGATGATAGCTTTTTAAGCTGTTGAGGAGGGTAGGGTGGAAGGGGGCAGCTTTGAATGAGCTGCTGATGCCTTTAACGAGCCATGTAATTTGGGTGTTTGCAGTGAGTAACCCAATCCCATCCAACCTGAAGTCTGAGGCCAAGAAAGCTGCCAAGATCCTGAGAGACTTCACCGAGATCTCCAGCAGAAATGGACCAGACAAACTCATCCCCGGTAACAACCTGTCATATTGTCAGCTTTATATACTGAGGACTAGTCCAGTGCTCTTTAAATACTTGGGTTTTCTAATATATTTTAAAATGTGAAGTATTTTACTGTAGTGTAGCTAAAAGTGTGTACTCTACCATATTTTTGTTGTAGCTCACGTAATAGCTAAGGCTGAGGGTCTGGCCATCATCTCCGTCATCAAGGCAGGCTTCATGATCACAGCCAGAGGAGGCAGCGGAGTAGTCATCGCCAGGCTTCCTGACAGACGTAAGATCACCACTCCTTCCATGCTCTGTAAAGGTTTGGAATTTTGCACTGGCATCTGTTGGTGTGTTTCAAAAAATATAAACTTTAATTAAGAAGGCTGCTCAGGTAAGTCACCAAATGCCAAAATATGTGGAGACTTATGTTGTCTTTCTTTTTTTCATCTGTCAGATAGAACAAAGCCGTGCTCGATCAATCCACTAATTGTTTTGCTCCTTCCAACCAGCACTTCAGCCTCATCGACAAATAAAATGATTCACTCACAAGCATCAAACTCCAGTCCTGAGAAATTACGCTATTCCATAAAAAAAAAAAATTAAATGCTATTGATGCATCAGCAGTACTAGCATGGTGTTCTGCAAAGCACGATTCTGACTCCTCTATTGTTTGTTTTTACTTGTGGATATAACAGTTTGTTTTTCTACACAAGAATAAATATGGTTTTGCAAGCTTGTATTTGTCTGAAGGATATAAGCACCAAAAGTCTGGAGAAATTGAAGACATTTTACAACAGAATTTAACATTTTTACAGCTTGCTTCAAAAAGTAGATTTGGTTTTTATAGCTAATTTCCCCCTTTATACAATTTTAGTGCTGTGACTTATAAAATCACCAGTTTAAATTGTATAAAGGCTTAAAGTTTGCATTATTATGCCACGGTGGGTTCTTTGAAAGATTGATAGTGGCACGGTGGCTGTAGCTACTAGCTGTCTGCTAGGCTTCATGTTAGCTAATTGGAGTCCAATTGAACCCTGGTCTATGTTTGTACTGTTGGCACCTTTTTGGAGCATTTCGAATCCAAATATCTGAGGAAAATTACTTGCTGTGCAGTTAATTGTACTATCAGGACAGTCCAAGAACTCTGTGCTAAAACTCTGTAGTGGAATTCTTGGAATTTATATGCTCTTATCTCTTAGCATGTGTCTGTGTGATGTAATGGTTGTACAAAGCAACTGAACTTCGAAAAAAAAGAAAGATTGTAATTGATTGTAGATGGCATTTTGACAATAGTATACTTTTGTTACCCTTCCAAGTAAAGTCTCTGTATGTTTGTGAGAAACATGTTGCTTCTAGAATTTATCTGCATGATTGATCTGAGTGACTGAATTATTATTCCTCTGTTATTTGATTGTCACAAAGTATAAGATGAGTACACATTTTTTTATGTGTTCTAGAAAGTCTTTACCCTTTATTAGTAAGGTAAAGAGAGTTCAACAGCAGAGGTGTCATGTTGGAGGAGGAAATAATAGCTGGTTTTTAATCATGGATTTAGCCGCAGTCTACGAAGCAATTCTTGTGATTTGTTGCTGTTTGCCTGTTGTCCTGTTTTTTCTTCTTATCTGGTTCAGTTTTTGCTGTTTTTGATCTTCCTGAGTCTCTCAATAATCCTTTTGTTGTTTTGTTTTGTCTTGTGACATTTTGGGCTACTGCGGTTAAAAACCAGGCCTCCCTGCAGTGTTGGGAGTGTGCTGTAGTCATCTGACACGTCAAGCGTTTGATGTCAGTGAACTGGTCCGGCGGTGGTGGATGTTTGAGTTTGTCGTGGTGCCAGAACCCACCGAGGGTCACACGGGCCTTACTGAGTGGTGCCACCACCCCTGCTCTTCTTCTTCAGGCTCTTTTGTTGGTTTTCTGGATTTTCACTTTAAAGGAGCAGTTCACCACATCTGAAAACACTGGCGCCAGCAGTAGGCCAAGCCATTCTTTACAGTCCAGCTCTTGTCTGTGTGAATAATCCATCCTGGCTTTAGCCATAAATATTATCCATGCTTGAGCTTTATTCTGTGTGTTATTGTGTCTGCAGGCTGGTCAGCACCTTCAGCCATTGGCATCGCTGGTCTGGGTGGAGGCTTCGAAATCGGGGTGGAGGTATAATCCCAAATCTTATCATTTTATTTATTTGATTTCTGATTTGCATTCCAAGAGGAAACATTTGTACTTGTGTTGAATTTAGGGGTTCACAATAATCGCCATAAATGTGTCAATAGTGTTTTTAAAGGTTGTGAATGCAGCGGTTTGCATCACTGAGATGTCAATTTGTCCTTTAATGCACCACATCCCTTTTTGGAAAGCAGAAGTAAAAGCTAATTTTCTGGTCCCCCCTCAGGTGTCAGACTTGGTGATCATCCTGAATTACCGGAGGGCCGTCGAAGCCTTCACAAAGGGTGGGAACTTGACGCTTGGTGGGAACGCCACTGTCGCCGTGGGACCTGTTGGAAGGTGAGTCTACTCCCCACCCCCCACCCCCCCCCCCCAACACAATCTGTCTGTCTGTCTTTTAATTGCCTTGAATGCTTTCTGTTTATGTAAATTACAGCTTAGGTTTGATTGTCCTATTCTGCTTAGAGATTTATGAGACATTTAATGACAGTTTGTGTTTTGAGGCCTGAAGCAGATAGCCAAACTGTCTGAGGTGGGGAAAAAATCACCTGTGATTTACTTTAGAGGCCAATTAAGATGTTGAGGTTAATTTTAGAATAAGGTGGTTTCAGGGTGGGTTAACCGGTTTTGGTGCTCATGTATTGGCAGGTGTTTGTGGGCGTGGTGAGTTACATGTCAGTCGGTTCATTCTCAATAAATGTTACAGACAGACAACAAATGGTAGCCAGAGCTGAATTTGTTTGAAGAAGATGGTCAGTTGTTACAATTAGTTTATGTTTGAGTGTATATGGTACTATGAAATTAGTCACATACACAGTGATTGAATAACCCGCAACCAGCTATAGTTTTACAGACACAGCAGGAAATAAACCTAAAGAAGACTGCAGGTCCTTGGAGAAACCAAGGACTGTGTTTTTTTGTTTTTTTTTAATATTCCCCCGGTGGTTCTTAAGTCTCTTTTTTAGCATTTCTTTTTTTTTTTTCTTTTTTTTTTTTTTTGCATCAACTGTATATGAAACATTGTTTGAACTACTGTGTTGTCATCCATCGATTTCTGCTCTGCAGTTAAGCATTTTGGCTATACTATGTTGGGGTTTTTTAGCCAGAAGTGGCCATCTTTGGATGAGAGATTGAAAAGCTAAGGTATCAACTAGCGCTAGCTAACTGTATTAGCAAGCTACATTACAGAGGTACAAACTGCTAAAAAGTCATAACAGCCAATAAAAAGCTACAACTTCACTCACAAAAACTGGAACACAGACTTATTGGTCATTGAAGCAAGTTTTGCAGTTTTTTATTTTGCTATTTGATTTTTTTGGGGGGGGGTTGGTTATGAACCAAGTTGCAGCTTGGTTTGTTTGGTTTTTGTTTTTATTTATCTCTTGTTTGGTTGGTTTTTTTCATCCAGTAAAACAAATCTGTGCTTGGAAAAACATTTATTTTTTTTGTGCAAAAATTTTTTTTTTTAAATTAAAAAGAGCATAGGAGCATAGGACCCAGGATCATGTTCTGTGAAACATATCACTAATGCTAATTAACCGGTCATTAGGTGTTAATGTTTTCAAATTCTAAAATGTTACTTGACCATTTAAACTTCACCTTTGCCAGTTTGATCAATAGAATAAATTCTGCTTGTTAGGAACGTGGAGGCTGATGTGGCTCTGCGGAGTACTGCAGCTGTGTACACCTACTGCAGGTCCAGAGGTTTGTTTGCAGGTATTTCTCTGGAGGGATCCTGCCTCATTGAACGCAAAGAAACCAACCGCAAGTATGGGAAAAAACACGAATCTATCTGCTGCATGTCAGAAGTTTAACTAGTTCTGTCTTTTCCAAACAAGTGCTTGTCTTTAATCCAGTAGTGTTGTTGCAGATTCTACTCCCAAGACATCCGCGCATCTGCCATTTTGAATGGTGATGTGGAACCGCCGTCAGAGTGCTATGACCTCTACCACATCCTAGATGTCTACGCTGAGGCCTACACCACCGACTGGACAAGCAAGAACTTGCAAACTAGGGTAGGCAAACCAAAAGCTTAAGTCAAAAAGGAAAGGCAGCTATGTGTGAAGTGAGAATGGTTTCAAAAGATGCCCTAAATAGTTTCCAGTGTGCTCACTAAAGGGTAGGTGAGTGCAGGCAGCTCAGTTCAGCACACAGACTTTTCTAATACAAAGCCATGCTGTTGGAATAGAGGCAGTATGCAGTTTAGCATCCATCTAAAATACCCTGACAATTATTTTGCTTTATTTTCTACATAGTGGCTCAATTTTGTAGTAGTTTACGCATTTGCCTAACAAACAAACAATGGAGACACAAATAAATTGTAGCTCAGTGACTGTTATACTGAATGTCATGTGATTGATTTTTTTTTTGTCTGTTTTTTAATTTATGTATTTATTTAATTTTTGCCTTTATCTAATATGCAGTACGTAAAGTGTACATTTGTGCTCGTCTCCAGTCATCCGTTCGCCCAGCCAGACCACCAGCTCCGATCCAGTCAAAGCCACCAAGCTACTCCGAGGTGTCAGCAGCCAGTGCCGGTAAAGCTCTGAAATACAACTGTTCAGGTGTTATTAGTTTATGGAGGAAATTGTCTGTAATGGGGTGTGTGTCTGTGTGTTTTTGCATCTATGTGTCTGAGTACAGGAGCTGGAGCAAGGACTAAAAACACTCTCTACCCAAGTGTCTCTGTCTATAAATCTGAAACCTCAAGTGAGTTTTACATTAACTTTCATTACTTACTCCTTACCAGCTATTCTTTTTTTTTTTTTTTTTTTTTTTCCATTGTCTACCTTTGTGAGGAGCGCTGTGACTCCTTGAGCTCACTTTCAAACTCAGAGGCCGCTGACTTGGTTTTATTGCCCATGTTAGTAACTGGTTTTGGGTCTGGAGAATTCAAATCAACCAATTATTACAAACATATTCTTCTTTTCTGTGGGTTTTTGCTCGCATCTTATTATAGTCAGAATTTGTTATTTTTCTTTTTTTTAATCCTTTTTGTTCCTTTTGTTGTCATTTTGTTTTAAACCATTTTGCATCCCATTTCAGACAGATTTCCATGCCTTTTGTGGCCATATTGTGTTTCTGTGGTCAGTTTGTGTCCCTTCATAATTGTTTAGGACCGCATTGTGGTTGTAATGGACAGCTAAACAACATCCTGGGGGTTTTTTGCTCGAGAAATGGTTAAACTGATGCAAAACAAAAAGAACAAAAGTTGTTCGTGCTCATTTTGTATCCCTTTTCTTTCAGTTTGTCAACTCTCCATGTGGTTGTTTAGCATCGTTTTCAGTAATTTTGTCTCCCATTTGTATTTACCTTGTTTTGTATCTTCATGTGGTCACATGGCACACCGTGTATTCAAGTCTGTTATTAACCCACGACCTTGATGCAGCCAGTACCAAAACCCATTAATAATCCTAGTGTTTTGTGTATGTACGTATGTGCGTGTGCATATTTCCGCGACACACACCTGTTCAAACAGCTACGTTGTGGGGACCTGACCCCTTTGTGTTGATAAACGAGTCCTCCAAGGTAAATGATTAATTTTATGGTGAAGACGTGGTTTAAGGTCAGTGAGTCTTCAGCAAATTAATGTAAGTCAGTATGATTGTGCAGTGATAAACACATTAATATATTGTTATCAACTTTGGGGCTGCAGCTCTCTCTAGTGTTCACAGCACATATCTGCAACTTAAACTGCAGCGCTATTTATTTTAAATAAGCTCTTTATTTAAACACTAATGAATAAATTTTAATGGAGGAAGATGGAAAAAGAGCATCAGTCTTTCATATTTCTTGTTTGAGAACTTATTTTTATTAATGTTTTCACAGCTGTAGATTAATTTTCTCCAGATTCATTAACCGTGACTTAAATTGATGTTTTGTTTCTCTTTCAGGTCAGTTTGCCTCCAGAAACTCTCAGATGAACGGTATGAATATTTGATACATCTCACACAAAAAATGAGTCTAGTTAACAAGAAAGTTGAGGTGCTGTGCAAAATGTAAATAAAAGTCGAATGAAATGATCTGCAAATTTCATAAACCCATATTTTATTCACAATAAAGCATAAAAAACACATCAAGTGTTTAAACTGAAAAAAAAAACATAAGCACATTTTATATTTGATGGCAGCACCTCTTCATTTAACAGTAGTCCATAAAACTAGGAATTGTGGCAATGTATTGCCTGGTAGAAGATTCTAGCTGCTCAGTAGTGCTGAGTCTTTTTTTCCCAAGGTTTTAGCATTGTCTAGATAAAATGTGTAAAAATATATGTTGCTTTAAAACTTTTAGATACCTTCAGCACTGATGGTGCATTTTCACATGTGCAAGTTGCCAGTTCCAAAGGCACTCATGTACCCCCATACCTCTTGGACTAAATAGTGATAAGGAGCCTGTTTATTAAAGTTCTCTTAAGTTCCCAGGTTGTAGTGCCCATGCTTTTCAAAAAGAATTTCAAATTTGGATTCGTCTGACCACAAAACGGTTTTCTACTCTGCCTCGATCCCCTTCAATTTAACTTTGGTCTAGACAAGACATGAATTATGTTCAGATTTGAGTATGGAACAGTGAGTGTTCCTGAGTCCATGCAGTGATTTCCATGACAGAATAGTTACAGCACTGCCACCTGAGGGCCTGAAGCTCATAGGCATCCAATATTGATTTTCAGCCTTGTCCCTTAATTTTTTCCAGATTCTCTTAAGCTTTTGATGTTTTTATGTAATTTAGAGAATGAGATTTTCTGATGATCTAATTAGATGAAAAATGTTCCTCCAGCTGTTTCTTTTTAGTAACCCTTACTATTTCAGTTTTTGTTTCGTAACTAATTCAAAAGTAGCTTTTTTTTCATGAAATAGTAAAATGTCTCAGTTTCAACATCTGTTTTCTATGTGTTATTGTAAATAAATATTAATATTCTGAATTGTACAACATAAATATATCAGACCTATGTTAAACAGTGAATTTGCAGTAAATTAAATCTGCTTTTGTCAAATGTTTGTTTTGTTTCTGTTTTACTTTCTTTGTTTTTGTTAATTGTAGATTGGGGATCATCAGAGGGTGGAGCCACTGGGCTGATGGTTGTCACAGCGACACACCCCTTTGCAGGGGAGCAGCCAGGTGACCTCAGCTTTGTTCCAGGCGACCGTATCACCGTCATCACGAAGACCGACTCCCAGTATGATTGGTGGGAGGGGCAACTGGAAGATGGGCGGGTTGGGATCTTTCCTGCAAACTTTGTTACATATTGATACTACTCTCTGGATGTCTGACAGAAAAACCTCTGAAAGAACCAATATTGGGTAAAATGAATTTGGAACGTGGTTGTTCTGTTAGGCGAAAACACTTAGTAAATGTAATATTGGAAATTTTGAAACATTTGTCAGACAAAATACATTTTGACATATTTCACAAAAATATTTTAACTGGCATTTTTAACCATTTCAAATGTTTCATTTAATATTAAAGTACCACTGTTTGTTTCTTGGTACACATTTGAATCACAAAAAGACAACCACTTGGATTAAATGAAATCAACTATTCCATTATTATTATTATTGTTATTATTATGATTATTAGTATCATCATCATAATTATTATTATTATTTACATTTAGTTTGAAATTGAATGGCAACTTTAGGCTGGTTGCCTAAAGGTTGGCTGCCAAGAGAAACATTTGTTTGTTTGTTTTTTCTTTTAGTTTAGTTTAGTTTCTTTTCTAGTTTAAAGTCTTGATAGTTTAAGATCAGTGGCACCACCAAAACTGCTGTAAAGTCTAAAAATCGAACAAAAAGTTGAAATTTAACTGTCAGCTGCTGTGATCAGGGAACTTTAAGGGGCTGTAAATTTCAACACCAATTGTTAAGCACTTTCTTTAGCTCTTTAAGTCAATTTGTTACAATTATCTTGGAGATGGTTATACTGACTTTGCTGCACCCTTGTTCTTTTTTTTTTTTTTTTTTTTTCTGCATGTAAATATGGTTACGCATAATGTTGTAATAATGTTAAATGGAGCAGGTTACAAGGTGGATGAAGGAATTTTTAAGGAGTTTAGTATGCATATCAGTTTAAATAGTTTGTTTTTCTTCACTTTGCACTTTTTTAAAATGACATTTAAAGTATGAGTTTAGGGATCTGCTAATGTTTTCATCTTAACAATGTCTTCAGATGAATAATTGTGGTGTGGGTGGGTATTTCTTTTGGGGGGGGCTTTTTCATAGCTGCAGTACAATGTACTGTTTGGATCCTATGCAAATATTAATAAACCTTATGTGTTCTAAGATATGCGCTTGTTTTTATGCAGAGAGAACAGCAGAAATTTAAAAAAAAAAAAAAGCTAATTGGGCTAACATTTGAATATTTCCTGCGTAATCGCACAGAAAAACATTACATTACTGAAATCCCCCACACCATCACAATTAGTCACATTTATTTAAAGTCGTTGTCAATGACATCAAAGTAAAAACAATATATATATATATTTTTTATCACAAACTTGTTTACAATAATACAATAATTTTTACTATTATGATTTTGTTACTGTGTATAATAATACATAGTGTCATAGTGTCTGCTCCTGTTATGGTTAATTATATTATATTTGCACAAAGTTATTAAAAAAACACATTTAAAGATTAACACCCACAACAAAGGCACAATACTGTAACATACCTGCAGTTGTTAAAAACATTTAATTACGTCTGAAATCTACATTTTTGTTGTTTTTAATCTGTTTTTAGTTTTAAATCTAAGAGAAACTGATACTAGAGATGATGAAGATACTCTAAACCTACTTGTTACCCTTGTGGCTCCTTTAACATGAAACAGAACCATATAGAGTCAAACATGCGTAGTGTAACTTTGCTAGGCTACAGTAGTGCTTTCAGGTTTTTTTTTAAATTTTTTTTATTTTTTATAAACTTTATTGGCAGCTTCACATTTCAGCTGTTTATTGTTTCCACTTCATAACACCCTGCTTCTGTCTCTCTTTGTTTCTTTGAGAAAACTCCAAGCAAACCAAAATGTGTTCCTACAAAGTATGTGACATTCACATGTCTGGGACAGGACCAACAAATGAAACATGGGAAAATAGTGTATAACATGGAGAATTTACTTGTAACAACAACTAGTTACTACAGTTTGTGTACTCAGCACATCTATGGTACTCAATGGGCCAATGGGATGCAGCAGAATCCATTAGTGGAAGCTCAAACCTGCATTGTACACTTGGTAGTGTGGAAGGAAGTATTGTCTTTTTGTGTATACAAGCATATATTTGTGGTCTTTGGCCATAAATATATTGTCCAATTTTGAGTTTGATACTTACAACATGTAAAACTGGGATAGTGGCAAAAAAAGACTGGAAACGCTACATAAAGCTAACAAAAAGAGAACAAGGAAACCACTAAATATGACCATTTTTCAAATATGTCCTTTTTTCCCCCTTAATTGAGTACAAAAACAGAATAAGAATGAAATAAAGAGATGGATGAGTTTTAAGTATTTCTGGATGTTATCATTTACAGTTTGTAACATTGTTAAAAGAGTCAGAGAAATCACTGTAAAAACCAAATCTAAACGATTCTCATTAAATAGAGATTATGATTATGCACAGCACTGGCTCAAGCTACTTATTTCAAAATTCTAACTTAAAATGTCTTTTTACACTCATAAAACAATGAATGAACCCAAAACTGCTGATTAACGAACACAAAAGGAAATCAGCATTTGGTTCAATTTATTTTCACAATAATAAAAACGCAAAGTGGTAACAAATAGAAAAAAAACAGCATAAGAATAAAACACACCTCCTTTCAAGTCTTGGAAATCCTCCAACATCCTCTAAGAGGGAATTATTTCATCCTGCCAGCTGGTATGAAGTTTCTCTAACATGAACTCATGTTTGTTTTTGGTCTAATTAATATCAAAGCAGTAACTGAAAGCTGTCGGCTGCGTTCATATCAGCAGTGCTGAAATCGTGCTGTCTTTCTCCACAGGGAACGTTTCCACTTTGCTGGTTTGGCTGCTCACCAGTGTCCTGAAAAAACACACAGCAGGACATGCTGTGAACGAGCCAGGCAACTCACTAGTGCAGCACATGTGATGTCATATATTTTATTTCTTTATATTTTACAAATGTAGCTGTTTTTCTGAAAAACAAATGTACATCTCTGGGTTTTACAGCCATTATTACTGGTTTTTGTAAACTACTTAAAAAAAATAAGAACGTTAAACTCAGAAGAAAGTTATTGCCACCAAAACGACCAAAACTCACTCTGTCCTCCAGAGCGCATCCATGGCGGGTCGGTGGGGCTGTAGCTGCCTGTTGCAGTCCGCCACAGAGTCAGGAAGTGGGACACCACTGGTTTCCGGCAGCAGCAGGCACAGTCCACAGCATATGATTGGTCCACTGCTGTAGATAACCATAGCAGCCAAGGAGATTGCTCCGTCAGGGTTGGCGGGGACGAGGGTGTTGACCAGACAACCGAGCCGGAAAGACAGGTTGACCAGTGATAAACAGCGTTGCCTGGATTTAAAAACAAAAAATATATACTCTTTTTGAACAATGGCTAGAGAAGATTTCTGCTATACTGTTTAATTGCCCCGACATCTCAACATCTAATCTCAGATGAAAAGTAGCTCAAAAACCAATAGGACCAATTAAATTTGCAAGACTTCAATATCAGCTAGAAGATCATACATAAACAAATCGTTCAACTAAGTATTGGAAGTAAGAAGCAGATGCTGTGGAAATATATGCTTAATGAGAGTAAACCAACCTTACAACTTTTGCTTTCAAGTTAAATCATACCTCTATAAGCTAACTAATATGTACAACTGGACGGGGTTTATGGTGCCCTTGGTTCACCATGCAACAAAAGAGAAGTTTCATACAGAAGATACATGCTGTTAAACTGATGTTTAGTTTCCAGAAACTGCTCGTCTGTGTACGTGAAGAAGATGATGGGTAGATTTCAGTTCACAACCATTTAGTAACCAAATTGCCAAAAAACAGAAAAATCTAATCTGACTGATATTTTCGCTTTGGTAAGGACAACATCTGCCGTGGCTCATAACACAAACACTTTGTAACAGCAGAACCGGTTACCATCCTTAGTCCAGGGGTCCAGTTCAGAGACTGCTTAGCTTAAGTGAAGTTTAGCAGACAGCTAGCAGTTACAGCTGTCTGTGTCTTTACCTACTTGTCAGTCAAAGAGGCCACGCCCCTATTTTAAAAAAAACAACTAATTTTTAATACAAGCATGATAAGACATGTACCTCCACCCCCATAAGGCTGTTAGAAAGAGGTAAATTAAACATGTTTATAAACATGTTTATTTTGCAGTAAATCTGGACATTTTAAGTTTGAAGCTAGGCTCAAGTGGGCATTAGAGGAATGTCTGCTTGTGGAAAACCTGCATTAAAGAGTGTTGTGTTGTTTTGTACCTGACCACAGTGGGGAACAGTTCAATGCTGTACAGAGTGGAGACAAAGATGGCAGCCAGGATGCAGAGTTTCCCCAACAGAGCCAGACTCATAACCAGCATCGGCATACCTGCACCAGAGTATCAGAGTACCAGTCTCAGAGACGGTCAGATTTGATTAGAGGCTGCAAACTGCATATAGAATGATTCCACCTTCTCCCACTAATGTTATGTTTTTTCTACCAGTATTGAATACCAGTATTTTCTCCTACTAAAAATATTGATACAGATTAAATAAATCGACTGCCTGGGACAAAGAGCAACTGTCATCAAGTGCTTTTAACACAGAGTCTCCTCTTGTGGAGTTCAAGAATAGAAACCTAAGAATAGGTGCTTTTCTAATGTCTTTATTTAATGTTGTGTTCATTTTAATTTAATTTAATATTTAATGTCCCTTAAAAATGATTATGAACTAACCTAAAATACTGAAAATGCGGATAAGGACTTCCTCACTCACCATTGTACCTGGACAGGAGTAACGACACGAAGCAGGCAGCTCCACTGAGGAACAGAGCGAGCATGCTCATCGGCCGGCGTCCCAGACGAACCAATGGGACGAGCAAGCAGGGAGCTTCTGATAGCCCGGAAAAGAACTGGGCGGAGTAAACGCCAACACCAAATGAGCCGATGTTCAAACAAATTCCGTAGTATGTCAAAGCTGAAGCCGCACTGGAGGATGACAGGACATTTATTTATGTATATATTCATTTATTTTATTATGTTTTTAATTTACCAATTTTTGCACTTTTATTATTATTTATTTTCCTTTTATTTTATTTTACTGTATTTTACTTTATTTTGTTTGATGGATTTGCATTTATTTTATTTATTTCACCTTATTTATTTATTTTATTATATTTATTTACCAGTATTTTGTTTTGTGAATTTTATTTTATTTTTTTATTTATTTAACTTTCACCTTATTAATTAATTAATTAATTTATTTATTTATTTATTTATTTATCGAGGTTTCCTCTGGACTTATAAGTGAACACTTTAAACAATGATGAATTTAAAAACAAAACTGTGCCAATGTTTCTGATTAAGGTTTGTTTGACATAAACCTGTAAAAGTTTAACTCAGCATATTGAAGGGTTTTTTTGTTGCTCATACTTAACCACAGTTTGGTTGTACTGCACACAGAGTATTGCACACCCTCCTTTTTTTTTTTTTTTTACAGTTTTCTGTATAAATAGAAATTAGTAAATACAAATTTACCCTCAGCAGCCTTTTATCCATCAAACACTCACTCAAGTGTAGGACTTTTAATGGTATCAGCTTATTTTTCCTGTGTGTCTGGTGTTATAACACACACAAACCAAAGGTCCCTGATGACGAAATGCTGTTACTTCACACCGGTTGTTTATGTATTATATAACCCTGTTACCTTTAGCTACAAGCAAGAGGAGGCTCAGACTTATTGAGACCAGCCTATTCTCGTTCCTTAAATCTAATAATTTGATGTAAAAATATTCATATGTTTATTTATCTTTGTTATAAAGGGCTGTATCCCGTATGGAGCGTGTGCAGTAGGTACCTCACACAGCTCATGACAAACAATCGCATCAGGACAGTTGGGTGCCTCAAGTGGATTATGTCACTGGAGGCATGATCTCCAGTCACAGGGTCTTCCCTCTGAGCTTCGGTGGCTTTCTGCAAGTCTGACCAGGCGGAGTCCAACAACTGCACACAAAAACAGCTGGATTATTTTATATATGTTTATTCATATACATATATATATCTCCCACCTGATCCAGACTGAACCAGCTGTAAATTTTTGAATTTTAAGTTACTGTACAAAAACCACTAATTTGGTGGCTATCAGCTTGGAAGCACTTACAAATGATCCAGCTGTTGATTCAACTGTTTGTTTGTTTTTTGGCCTAATGTTTGAAAAAAAAAAACTCCCATGAGAACAATCGATTTG